>NW_028327187.1:92907913-93213177 GCF_987537825.1 Furipterus horrens
AAATGGAACAAATTGATGTTTCTCTCTCTCTCTTCCTCCCCCCCCATCTAAATCAATCAATAAACCTTTTATATAAAAGTATAATTCATGATCATAAAAAATAAGTATTTGGGGATTTGTTATTCCCAAAGTGGGTGTCCTTGAGGCTGACCCTTGCCTGAGGGCATGTTTCTAAATATATCAGCTTTACAAATCAGGTGAAGTTCTTAGTTGTTTATATTCCCTTAATGACTAACTCTTTGTCTGCTTCTGTCATATAGTTAAATGAGCTTGTTGTTTGCTGATAAATCCTCCTAGGACTCAAGAGGTCACAGTAAAGAACCAGTGTTGTGTGGCAACCCATGATCATCTGTCTCACTTCCTTGAGGAAAGAGAAGCCCTGAGATGAACTAATGAACTGTAGGCAACAAATTGATTAATGGGCATCAGGGAAGATTATTTTTCTGGCTTCATTGATGTGCTTGTGTAAGCAGGCAGGCTAGACTAGTTACACCTCTAAGAAAAAGTAAAATATGATTAAAGATGAGTTGGGGAATTGATCAAAGAGTTATACTCCTGAGAGGAATCCAGAGACCATGAAAATGAGTGTGAGTGAATTGGACTTGCCCTTGTGTTGTAGGCTGGGATTTCTGGGAAACTGAGTCTGAGACAGAGCATAGGAGCCAGGAACCTTGTTAGGACATGCCCTTGGGATCAATACTTGGAGAAAGAAGAGGAAGGAAGCAAGAGTGGGCAGAGGAAGGAGCAAAACTGGGATGCAGGCCCAACAACAGCCTCAGGCAACTCACAGGGAGCTCTGGAGCTATAATGACCCTTCAGATTTGTCCTGAGTTGGACCAAAATGGCTGGAGGTTTGTATTTTTTGCATTGATCTGTCATTGGATATGGATAGCCTCAGAAGGTCATCAAGTACACTGCCTTTTGGTCAAGGTGGCTCTCTGCAGCTGAGGCAGTCCTTGAAGAGACTGAGAACTGAGGTCTGTCTATTACCACCACACCTAGAAGCTGGAACAAAAATGACTCCATTGAACATAGATCTGGGTAGTGCGTGAAAGTGGCTACCCCACAGGGTCAAATTTGGGCTGTGGCTTATCTGATTATAACAAGTAATGGGAACCCAAAAGAACTGCAAGGTTAGTTGTTAAAGGCAGGCCATGCCGCTAGAATTTTGTTGCTCCTGACTCTAGTAATTATTTTAAGATCTAACAAGGAAGGGCAGAAGTGAGGAGTTATTGACTTGGCCCTAGGTGTATGTACAGGGGAGAAGCAAGCTAAAGTGGAGTCATGGGGGGAGGTAATACATGCTGGTGCTGTCCATGAGCATCGGAATGATTAGTGAATATATTACCCAAGGATTTAAGCAAGAGTCAACGGTCAATATAGGTCAGGCAAGGGTAATATTTGGAAGTCCATGCAATCTGCTGGGATATAGATGAATTCAAGGCACTGGGACAAAAATTATAACAACTACACTATAGTCAGTGCTTATGTGGATGAGGAACCCTGCCAAGCACTTTACATGCTTATCTAATTTTGTTACAGGAGAAGCGCGGTTCTTCTTGTGAACACAGTAAAGAATTACTGATCATCAAGTCTATTAGTGTGCAAGCAGGGTTTATTGGTGATGCGTTCTTATGAAAGAGAATGGACCTTGCTGAGATGGGGGTTAAAGGCATAGGTTCAGGGCAGGGCAAGGTAAGGGTGGCAAGAACAGAATCAGGTTCTTTGTCCTGTGGACTTACATAGTTGGTGGGATGGGGTGAGGGAGTTACATATTGATTGACAGGTAAAGGTAGTGCTAGCTTCCCCTGTAGGCAGTGGGCATGACTACCCAAATGTAGGTATGTGTGGGAGTCTGTTAATCTGAATTCTTATCTGGCTTTAGACTCTATTTGTTATCTTGTAAAATAGATACATGACAGGAGGCAGTTAATTAAAGCTGAGGCAGTTACCCAAAGTTATTTATGAGCTCTTTCTGTAAGCACTAGGGACCCCCTCATAAAACAGATAGGGACCAGAGGTAGGCAATTAACCAAAGTTTTATGGGCTTTTTCTTTGGGCCTGTGTATCCCCTCTTCTTCCCCCTTCCGGACCTTGGGATGAATACACAGTTTCAAAGGCTTTTATTCACAGATAGTGGGAATAATACACATAGAACTTCAAGAGCTTCCCTCCTCCCATGCTAGCATGGTGTTTCCTGTGATGTTGGAACACCTGACAGTCTTATCAGACAGGGCTCAGGACTGCTGAGTTAGTGGGTGGGACGTGTCTCACCCCTCCTCCCTGCCTTGGTTTACTATCTATGCTACCTAACAATTTCATGCTTACAATTCTGTGTGATAGGCATTATTATGTCTATTTTTATGGGCAAAGAAACCAATTCAGAGAGGAACTTATCCCAAATTATTCAGCTAATAAATGACAGAGGTTCTGGAGAAAGACTGCCTAAACTCGAATTCTGACCCTTACTAGATGTGTCTCCAGGTAAATTACTTAACCTTTCTGATACTCAGTATCTTCATCTTTGAAATGGGAAGAATAATAACAATACCTACCTAGCCCTACCTCTTATGACTAATATGAGCATTAAATGCCTTAATATCATTTAAGTACCAAGAGCAATGTGACATAGATTAAGAGCTATGTAATTGTGAACTAAGTGAACACCAAAGCCTGTGTTTTTTACTCTCATGCTATCCTGGCAGAATTCTGATTCTTGGCATGAAGGAAACAAAATCTTGGGCAAGGCAGTTTT
Source organism: Furipterus horrens (assembly GCF_987537825.1). Classification (NCBI taxonomy): domain Eukaryota; kingdom Metazoa; phylum Chordata; class Mammalia; order Chiroptera; family Furipteridae; genus Furipterus; species Furipterus horrens. The sequence continues at coordinate 92,910,669 of NW_028327187.1, forward strand.
CTTCAGTGGAGGCAATCTCCAAGGTGACTGACAGCTGTAGGCTAGCTCCTAGCATCACTCCCAGCAGCTGGAGGACTAAGTGTTTCAGTCCCAAAGGTCCATCTGGGTGGTACATCCCAGCTTCCATCCCCCTATGCATGCTTCAGTTGCTTGTTCTACTATTTGGCTTACTCCTGGAGAAACAGAGAAACAAATCTTTGCCACCAACGAACATATGCTAAACATTTTGAAACCTTCATCAAAATTCTGTGCCAAAGTACAAAGTTTGAAATGTTACTTTGATATAAGTAGCTAGAAAGACAATGTAAATATTGGAACACTGAATAACACAGGAGGAAAGAGCAAGTCTAAATCTGAAAGTTCTTTGGAAAGGAGTACTTGGCAGATGGGTGATTTTAAAATGTGATATCATGGATTCTTTTGCAACTTGATAACACATCAACACCGCCCACATACTCTAGAAACCATGTGAATGAAGAAGGATGTCATTAGAGTAGGAAATTGCTTTGTGATTTTGGCAATGGTCTTGTCTTAGGCCAGGTTCAGATTTCTCAGTTTCTGAATTCTAACTAGTAATTGCCGTTACAAGTGTGTTTGGGAGATAGTTTCTGGAGATTGTGGCAAGAAGATAGAATTCTCTGCCTTTTAAGGCATCTTAACCACAATTTTGGCAACATAGGAGCCTTCAGTTTAGTAAACTGAACAGCCATTCCCACAGCAAAGAAATAAGCTACTGTTTGACCCAGAGAGGGAGCCTTCAGCTATTCTTTGTTGACCTGTGCCAAGGGAAACAAGATGACAGATTGGGCAAGCAGCACACCATGCAATTTATGCCCTTCACGGACTGTCAAACATTAATTTAATTTAATTTTAATCATGACCATCTGGTGCTTATATAGAGAGTCAGACCCAGATAGATATTTCCTTATCTTGAACTGGGGAACAGTGCTGAGTTTTGGCCTGCAGCCATGTCCATACACCCCAAGTAGGGAATAGGGGACTATGGGAAGACAGATTTGTACTGACCCAGCTGTGCAACTATCACCAGCCCCAGAAGCTGAATGCAGAACCTGTGGTTGGTGCTCACCCCACCATGGGTCAGTGGCCCCTTCTCCTGACCCAGTCATGGAGGAATAAGTGCTGAGTTGTGTCTTTGTATTCCTGGACATTGGCAAAGGGGATGACTGTGGATGGTGTCTAGGTGAATTGGGGCATATGATTCTGGCTCAACCCTCTTGTGTAGCTAAATTGACCAGTAGTCACATTTAATCTGTTTATAAGGTAGTTAATGAGCAGTGACAATGGTGATAAGGAATGGGATCAAATGACCTTTGAGTTTTCATCACTTCTGAGAATTTATGATTCTTTGTATCTCTCACAGTGCCAGGTCTAGCAAGGAATAAGGAAGATGTATAAGGCAGTATCCCTGTCACTTCATTCGCAGGAGGGATTTTTCTTTCTTCCCAGTATTCAGATTGAACGTCATGTTCTTGGTGGCTGGCAGGAGGTAGGAGGATTGCCAATGAAGTTCCAATGAAGTAGGGAAAGGGGCATAGAGAGAGAAGACCTTCATTTTCCTGAATTTTAATACCTCAAATGCAAAGTAGTTCAGTGTTCAAAAGCCTGGAGGGTGCCATTCATCAAGAGAGCTCCAGCTTCAGGAGACAAACACTGAGCCCTGTTCATTGCTTTGTGAAACAAGATCATATGACTTACTTGAGAGAGGAGAGTAAGATTTCCCCTTTTCTTTGAAAATAGAAACAGGTCTCTTTTTCTGATTTTTCTGCAGTAATTTTATATACATGCTCGTTGTCAAAAAAATCAGATAATATAGAAAAATAGAAGCAACAAAATGGCCACACACAGATACAGACTACTGTTAACATTTTGATGTACGTGTTTACCTGTACATATGCACACACGCAAAAAATGGATCATGTTATAAGTAGTGAAAAGTAAAATCTTTGTGGTTGGTTTTCTCCTCCAGCCCAATGTCAGCATGATCAGAAAGAACATTCAGGGGCTTCAAGCAGGGGAAGAGAGAGTGGCATTGCAAAAGTTCCCACTTCAAATATTAAGGCTGGATGTTCTTTCCAGCTCAAGCTGTGTCTGTCCAACCTACCTCTTGGCAATTACTCAGGGCAGACTTTCCAGCCCTTCTGAAATATGAGACCATCTCTATTCAGTATGTGAATCATTTCTTTCTATGAAACATTTTTTTTTTCCTTTTAAAAAGTAACAGAAAGCACTTTTCATTATGGAGTGCTAAAGGATAAGTGCAGTTTGGAAGAAATATTTGCAAGGGTTAAAATGGAGCAAGGAAAGAGAAAATAATTTCCTGTCTTCCTTTATTAATTAGACAGATTTTTTATTTATGCTAAAAGAGAACACTATACCATACAGAACCCATTGTGATCCACATGCATCGAAATTGAAAGGGTATTATCTCCAAGTGCATTTTGTCCCAGGTAAAGGTGTGGTTGAATTTGTCTCCTTGCAGGGGATTCCATTCACTTCTAGAGAGTGACCAGAGAGTAGAGGACCACAGAGCCAGGCCATGTGAACAGTGGTAGAGGAAGCCAGGCCTGGAAGTTACAACCAGAATGAAAAGATCAAACATTGTTAAGCGGAGGACTGACGCATGAGATTTGAGAGGATAGAAAAGGAAAAGGAGTGACGTCAGCTAATATTTATCTAGTATGTGTCAGAAGTTGCCTTAAGTTCCTTGCATTATCTTATTTAATCTTCACAGTGATCTTAAAAGGTATATAATGTTACTGACATTTTGTAGCTGAAGAGAGTAAGACTCAGAGAGATTAGCTTTCCCAAAATTACACAGCCATGAATTGGAAGAGTTCAGGTTCAAAGTCAGATCTGCTTGGATTTCTTTCCCATATCACACTCTGAATGGAATGGGAATTCCTCATGAGCTAAGGTGTTCCTGGTAACCAGCTATATTCAAGGAAAGAGTCAGTGATTATTTACCAGAATGTTCTTAAGGACAGCCATACATTGATATAGAGTTAGAACACATGGTTTCTAAGAATCTTTCCAACTGCATGTTCTAACAAGGTCTAACTAAAAAATATCACTCTTGCTTGTGTACTAGGATACCTACTATGGTCATGATTAGAATTACTTTTTCTTGGCTAAGACATCATCCTCAGAAAAAGCCAATGAAGGAATAACTTCAGCACACCTTGTTGGTGCCCTACCCATAACCTGTTCAGCACTCACTATTCCCATACATGCCCATGGAGTCCTGACACAATCATCCAAACTTTTACCTATGGGGGCTTCTCTTTTTTTTTTTTGGTTCTTGAAGGGTAGGCTAGCAGCACCAAACAGTGAGCACGCTAGGGAGAAGTTCTCTTCTCTTGACAAATGGGATCTGGAAAACAAATATTTCTCGTTCTTGTTTAGGACAACCCTGAGGAATGCCTCATGTAATCTCCCAGAGTTTCCCAGTAGGAGTGACCCCTAGTTGTCCTTGGGGATAACCTGCTTTTCAACACACCCTTTATTGGTTTCTTCCTCTTCCTTGTCTCATTTACTCTCGCATCTACTAGTGCTTTCAAGGATCACCTTTCAAAGAGACTGGTTGTACTCAAATCCTTGTCTCAGAGTCTGCTTTTGAGGGAAGCTAAACTAGAACACCAACATTATTTACCCATCAGCACACCTTTCTCAAGCTCAGCACTACTGACATTTGGGACTGGAGAATTCTTTGTTGGGAGAGGCAGTTCTGTCTTATGCACCATGGGATGTTTAGCAGCATCCTTGGCCAGTTTGCTGTGCTCAGCACCCAGTTTCAGTGTGCTTTTTTGCAAATGACTAGCACCTGTGACCTTCTTTTGCTTTCCCTTGGGGTACTGGGATTGTCTCACCTATACACAGACCGTCTAGATTTATAACTCCCTGGAGAGGCCCATATCTAATGGGCAGGAATATGAAAGTCCAGTTGCCTTGCCTCATGTTGAAATGATCTCTAGGTATAATTTACACCCCAAAGCTACACACTGGGATTATAATGAAGCTGAGACTTTTTCTAAAACCACAGCCTTGCTTCTTGGCTTTCTTTCTTTCTCTGTCCTGCTTTCTCCACTCTTTTGGCCTCCTCTGGGAGCAGTTTCTCAATAAATCACTTGCACAGGAATCCTTTTTTCGTGGTTTGCTTCTGGGGAATCTGAGCCAAGGCATACACATTCCAAAGTCTACATTTGAGTGGAGGCAAATTCTACCATTTACATGGGATGTTCAATAATCTTACCCTCTCCTTTAAGGTAGGCATTCATTAGATGTTTCTTGCTGTAGTGGATAACTTTAGTTTAGGGAAAACAAATAAACCTCTGCCACCTATGGACTACTCCCCCTGACCCCACAGGTGACAGGGACACAAAGGACCTCAGAAGATGTTGAATCTCACTTAGCCAATGAAAGTAAGAGAAGCTGGCTTGGCTCATGTTTTAAATGAATTGGATCTTGGACATTAAAAACTGTGCCTATCTGCTTTCATACTTGAAAAGACTTTGCCACAGAGAATAGTGATTCAGCAAAACAAGTCTGTAGTGAGGAAACTTGGATCAAAAACATATTGAGAGATGCTTCTGATACTTACCATGGTGTCCAGAATTTTATTGCAAAACCAAATGGTAATACAACACTATTTTTCAAGTGCTTTCTACTTGTTTGGCAGTGTTATCTCATGCATTATATCATTCCATTCTTGTGTTGTACTTGTGAGATATGAAAATTCCCATTTTCCAATCAAGAAAGCAGAGGCTCAAAGAGGTTATGCTAGCTGCCTATGGTCACACTCATACTAAGTGACATAGCTGGGATTTGAGCCTACATTTGTCTGATTCCAACAACTGTGTTTAATCACATCAGAATACAGTTCCAACACTGGCTCTCTTCTCTCCAGAGACATGAGGGAAAGATCTGTCAACATTTGCACAAGACAGAAAATTATCTCATGTGAGAGGATTTATATAGGCATTTTTTTCTTTTTCAAGAAGAACAAGTAAATGTATAAGAAATTGAAATATATTAAATGAAGCTGACATGATGCAATACAGAAAGTACGTTATATGATGAAGTTTTCTCTAAGCTTAACATTTTCTTATTACAAGGTCAATGTGAAATTACTGGTTTATGCACAATGAAGAAAATGATGATCTTCTTTGTAGCCATTTGGAGGGTATTGCATCTAGTATAATTTCTTTCCTACGTGGGTACATGCTAGATTGTTCTTGGGTTGAATTTTTTATTTTCCCCCTCCACTCCATCCCCAGCCTCTTCTTTCCCCCTAGAACCAAGCCAGAAAGGCTTCATAACTACTCTTGTTTTATCCAATTAATTCCCCCCAGGATTGAAAAGTATACTATTCCTGAATTCTAATAGTTTTTGCAAACCTCAAATGCAATATGAGAACACTTTTGGACAAGAACCTTCCATGAAAAAAAAATTGCAATATATCCTGTATTTAAATACAGGATATGGTTCATATTTTAGCTTAAGCAGTGAAAGGAGACTGTAGATCCCTTTTTGAAATTTTAAGATGTCAGTTTTCAACAGCAGAGACAATAAAATTTGAGAGTAGCTGCAAAAGAATGTTTTTCTGTATTTTATTTAGAACTAGGTCCAAAGTTTAGAGCAAAACTCTCCTCTCTAGGGTTCAAATATTGTTTTCCCTGAGTACAACATGCCTTCTTGTTTGATAGAAAACACATGAAAGCATTCTAATTGTGAAACAGCCCCAGGCAAGTGGTATTTAGGAAAATAAAATGCTAAGCATGGAATGACAAGCTGGAATAGACTTTATGAGAACATCTAGTTGTGCCCTCATCTTCCAATTGAGAATGGCTAACTCATCTTGTATAGGTTAGTTTCTGTCTTAGTAGGATTTATAAATCTATGTGTTCATCTTTCATGTTCATTCACATGACATGTTTCAGTTAATGGTGTAATATCTGGGAAATGACAAGAAGTCACCAGTACCAAAAAAAAAAAAAAAAAAACACCTGACACATAAACATTATTCAGTAGAACTTTTACTAGAAGGAATGAATACATTAACAAATGAAAAGAAATGAAAGCCGAATAGTAGAAACTTTATGATGGGATTCTTACTAGTATGATTAATTAATATAATGGAAACAAAATATGCCAAAGTTCAATGTCTGGGTAAACTCTATCCATTTCACATTTCATAGTGGGGATTTTGTCCTTCTCAATGAGTAAGGTGACCATGTAATGTATATTTCAAACAAGGACCCTTTTGAGTGTAAAGTGGGCACTGTTTTAAACTTTAATTAATTATTTATTTATTTATTTATTTATTTATTTATTTATTTATTTACAAGGTGCCATCAATAATCTCAACAGGACAACAGGACTGCTCTGGGAAAACTTAATCTCTCAATGAGAGACTAAGAGCAGAAAAAAGTATATGTACACAGGCTCTAAAATAATAAACAAAGGTTTTTTAAATCACAAATGAGGATTGGAAAGGTTTCACTATCACTGCGTTTTACATTCTCAATCTTGGGCATTCTTACCTCATCTTGGAATTAGGGTAAAAAAAATGAGCAAAATGACAGATAAAAACTCCTTTCCAATAATTAGTAAAGGAATTACAATTAAACTTGTATCAAAAGGTACACTAAGAGACAGTGTGCCCTGCAGGCCCCCAGACCTGTAGCTTGCTTTAAGTGTTTAGATGGAACAGATGTTACTCCCATCCCTGCCCTCCCTCCTCCTACCCATTGGGAAGAGGTGGCACTGCTTCTCACCATATTCTAACATCTCCCCTTCCGTCGCAACTTCCAGCACCATATATATTCTCAGCTATCTCCTGCTTCCGGGAGCAGCTACCGCCATATTTTCAGGTTAGCCCCTCATCACTGACTGACTAATCATTAACTCTAGGATGCACCTGAATTATTCCACTGGGGTGGATGCTGCCATTAACCACCTGGTTAACCTGCGTCTGATGGCCTCTTATGCCTGCTTCTCTATGAGCTTCTATTTTGAAGGTGATGATGTGGCCCTGGAAAGCATGAGCCACTTCTTCCAGGAATTGGCTAAGGAAAAGCATGAAGATGCCAAGCTTCTCTCAAAAGTGCCAAGCCAGTGGAGCGGCTGTTCCCTCATCCATGATGGGAAGAAGCAGTCCCAAAATGGGTAGAGTGGTAGCATTAATGCCATGGAAGCTGCCAGGGTCCTAGAGAAGAACCTGAAGCATGCCCTTTGGGATCTGCATGCCCTGGGTTCTGCCAAAAGTTTCTGGAGAGCCACTTCTTAGAGGATGAAGTGGAACTCATCGAGAAGATGGGCAACCACCTCCACAGGCTGGGTGGCCCCCAGGCCACGCTGGGAAAATATCTCTTCAAAAAGCTCACCCACAGCATTGCTAGGTGCTTCTGGAGTCCAGAAGCAATTGAGGGGCCCTTCTGCTTTCCCCTGTTATTGAGCTTTCTGACTGAGCCTCTTTCTTCAGCCAGGAGGCAACACATTAACCACCTTGAAACCCTCACCCAAGCCAGGAATCAAATCAAAACAAAAAAAAAAATTATTTTTACAGCAGGGGGCAGAAAAAAGCTAGGCTGTGTGTGTTGAGGGTGAGTAGTATGCAAAATAGCATGAAGAATTTGTAGTTTGTTTAATTCTCTGGGTCTTCTAAAGAAATTGTTTTAACTTGCATGAATCACCCATGTATGCTGAGGATCTGATAAACTATGTTTTCTCTGTGAAGAAAAAGAAATGCAGTTATTCACAAAATGTCTTATACAATTTGAGTTGTTTCATAATTTCTCTGAGGCCTTTCTGGGTATTGGATTAAACTCTGTTGTTCTAAAATTTTTCTTCAGTTTTGCCTCACAGAGCAGAGTGCTGAGTACCTTGAGCAATATCATATCATCTCCTCCTTCAACCCTCAAACTCATGATTAAATTGTTTTTCCTGATTTCCAAGTTGGTGTGATGCTATCTTCTTATATTAAATACAATAAGAAAGAGCCCTGTTAAATTCATCTTTGTGTCCCCCATTAGGTTACTGCTGAGAAAAGTGATTATTACATCATACACTAACCTCTTTATGGAGCCTCTCAAGAGAAATTTCTTTCTGGTCTTAATATTAGGAATAACAGTGTTTCACTTGGATAATTGGTTTGTTTTTGTTTTATGGACACTGTAAATGATGTAACTAATTAGCTTTCCTTTTTTGACTGTCTGCTAGAAAGTTTAGAGCCAAATCTGTGGTCCACCCAGAGTAAAAGAGTAGGATCATATAAGTGTTTTTATGTAAGCTTCATTCTTGGTTCTTCTGTTTCTAATTTCTTGGTATATTTTATGCATTACTTTAAGCCACCTTAAACCCTTTCTGGAACAAAGTTGTGTATAAATAGATAAAGTAGACTTTAAAATGCAGATTAAAAAGTAGTTCTGCAGTTCATTTTAGACAACTTTAAAGATGCAATAAGAGCCAAAGTGATTAGATTGGAAATGGGTCATATGGAGGTTAAATTCCAGAAGCCAAGAGGAGAAGCAGTCAAATTTAGCATTCCTTTAAAATGCGTTTCATTTTCCTGGTGAGTTGTTTTCTACTAAATTCATACATTTGTGTCCCACACATAGCAATTTAGTAATTGTGTGCTATTTGCCTTGTACTGTACTTTGAAAATCTGAAATTATAACTTTGTTCTAAAACTATAGAAATGGGAAAAAATTAATTATTTTCTTATAACAACTTTCCTTCCTGGAGCAGGAATACCAAAAAGTCATGCTTTTATTATTTTTTTTTATCCTACCAGGGTCAGAGGCATAGCAAGAATATTTTACAGAGATTGGGGCAACTGTTTTGCTTAGGTAAGGAGAAAACCTTATCTTCCATTTTCATAGAAAATCATTTGATAATAAAACATATACTGAAAAAATTATTCCTAAGTAAAAAGTTTTGCCCATTTTCTGGTAGTTGGCAATAAGAGATATAAGGAAGCAGTTAACAGTTTTCAGATTTGGATTAAAACTCAGATCTCTGTACTTAAAATATGTACTTAAAATCAATTTTTTTTTAAAAATACCACTCAAATATAAACACATACATTAAGAAGGAAAAAATCACCTAATACTATGAGATCAATTAAAAGACTATAATTTGAGGTAGATTATTTGGGAAGAAGGATGCAAACATTTGTTTTCAAATAATGACATTATATTTGTCAAACCGTAACTTATCAGTGTTTTTTAATGTCAAAAATTGGGCTATAGGGGAAAGCTTTATTAAAGTCTTCCAAATAAACTGAAATGGTCTTTGGTTATCAAATAATTCTTGAAAAACAGCAACTTGCTGAGCAGACAATACTGACTCAAAGACATGTGGATAGAATATTAGTTTGGGTTTTAAAAATGACAAGGTTCTTGGCAAAATCATCTGTGGAAAAATGGGGGTTTCATGATATTAAAATTTTAGGGATTAATTTGGAAACAAGTTCCACAGTGATTTACCACTGTGTGTGTGTGTGTACTTGCACAGACAGTTATAATAAATTATTCCTGTAGGCTATGGCTAAATTCTTTGTACCAGCCTTCAAGGCTCTCCTTAGTCTACTATGTCTAATCTATCTTTTAAATTAAATTTTCTATTCCCTATTGTTGGAACTTGGGGTGTGGGGTGGGCACAACTGATCATCTTTCCTTTCATCCAAGTTCAAATTAATTAGAACAGACACAAGAAGCCAGGCGGAAATAAAAATAGCTTCACTGGCAGTAAAACCAAATTGGAGAATGTGTTAGGACTTCCAATTGCCACATCCTGAATTCAACCCAATCATGCAGTTCCAGGATGAGAAGCTGAAACAGAGCATAAACCAAGCTGGACTGGCCAGAGGCAGACTTAGCCTCATCTGCTAACCCAATGGAGACTGGCATCCAAGGTAATGCTGGTGACCCAAGGGAAGTGGCTAGGGCATGACAGGCTCTATTGCCTTGTAATAGCAGTGACTGTACTATTGCTAATGTGCACCAATAGACATAGGGCTCTCAGAGTTTACATGAACACCAACATGCCCCTATTAGGAACTAGACTGAAAGTTTTTTCTCTTTCACAAAATTGTGAGGCCTAGGAGATGAAGCTGTTCTGTGGAAGACTGCAGGAGCTCTCTGGCATAGCCGAAGTGCTCAGTTTGCTGACCTAGAACTTGTAATTTTTATGTGGTTTCCTTCACCTGGAAGGCCACCAAATCAAACTCAGTCCACATTTTAGCCCACTTTCAATCTGCCTTGTGTGAAATCTTCCTGGCCAGCTCAACTCAGTCATGTGGCATAGATCTGTCTTCTTTTAGTTGTCTTATGGTTCCCACTAGACTGTAAGCAAGTTGGAATCTGGAAGGTGGGTAGCACAGTGGTTGAGCAATGTGCTGTTGGCTGAACTGCCTGTTTTCAAATCCTGCCTCTATGCTAACTCATCTTAGTTCAGTCTCTTCACCTCTTCTGGTCTCAGCTCCCTCATCTGAAAAAACTGGACATGATCATAATACTATACAACTCATAAATTTTAGGAAGGATTAAATGGGATAAGCCATGTAAAATCCCTAAGTCATAGCCTAGCATATGGCAAATGTACAATAAATGTTAGCTATTTTTATCAACTGACTTTTTGTATCCAGCAGAGCTTAGTAGAGAGTTAAGATAGTAACATCTCAAAATAAGCTTGCTTCTGGGCTCAGGAAAATAGATAACTTCAGATTTTAGAATCTTTTTTAATGATTATTTATCCCTCTAAATACGTTGTATTTGTAGAAATGTAAATGTAGAATTTTCCTCATTTTTTTTTTTTTGGATGTGATGTTCAATGAGCAGGAGAGGAAAAAGAAAATGGAGGACACCTTCTTAGGACCTGGGATTAATTGTTTTAATTACCACACCACTAAAAGCAGGCATGACAGCATTTTAACCTCTCAGAAAGGACAAGCCACACAAAGGGTCATTTCAGAGCTAAAACTAATTAAAACAGCTGGCTGCTGCTTTTTGCATAGTTTTCAATTTTTGGTAATCTTACCCTCCCACCCTTTTCACCCACACATCTTCATTCTTCCACTTTGTGGTAATCTCGGATATGTCAGCATGAGGGATCGGGGACTGAGCAGGCATAAATGAGGTCTCCAACTTCTTTGCAGTAGCACCTGTTTAAAGCTCTTGCTTTTGTGACACTATGTAGTTGACTCTCCTTCTCCAGAAAGATGTACAGTCTTAGAGGACTGGGTTAAAAATGCTACTGATTTAGAAGAGGGAAATGTTTTTACTAGATTCATGCCATGTTATTTATCTCCATAAGTCATTTATCCACCTTTATAATAATTTAATCTTCATAATAATAATGAAGCATGCACTAATTAATAGGGGTGGGTGAAGCACGCATTAGGAAATAGTTTTGAATTAATGTAATGTTTCAGGTGAGAATAAACTGCCCAAGAAGTGGACATTCTTCTCAGTGTTTTAGAAATTCTGATGGCTAAATTAGGGATTATAAGAGGAAGCAGAAAAAAAAGTCTGGATTTCACCAGAAGACCTCAAAGTTCTGACAGCTGTGCAAGGTGTCAGGTCAAAGTGGGGGGGCACAGGGGTAGAAGGCAGCTATTCTGAGATTTTAAATCAAGTACGTATTCCTGCTAAAAATTCATACCCTAAATCTAATAATGAAAAAACATCAGAGACATCCAAATTGAAGGACATTCTAAAAAATAACTGATCTGTAATTCTCAAAAGTATGGAAGTCAACAAGGAACTAGTATGAATGACCCATGGACATGAACAACAGAATGGGAATTGAATGTGTGAGGGGCAATGGGGGGGGAATGGGACAAGTATAATAGAAAAACAATTTTTTAAAAGTATGAAAGTCAAGAAAGGCAGAGAAAGACTGAGGAATCATGCCTAGTTAAAGAAGAGCAAAAATCATGACAACAAAATTCATGATCCTGGATTGGATCTTTATAGGTGTGTGGGGTGGGGGAAGCTATACAAGACATTGAAACAATTTATAAAATTTTAATGTGTACTATATATTCAATAATGGTATTGTATCGGTGTTAAATTTCCCCATTTAGATCATTTCATGGTAGCTAGGTAGGAGAATGCACTTACTATTGGAAAACACAAACTGAAGTATTTAGGATGACTGACAATTCTCATTTGCCAGGGAATGAGCTATTTCCTGGAACATGGGACTTTTAGTGCTAAAATGAGAACAAGTGCAGAGAAATAGGGACAGTTGTTGCCAACTATTCTTTGAAAAGCATGGAGAAGGTGTGAATTTTTCCCTGTGGATCCTGATACAATTACCTTTAACTTCTGGACTTCTTCTACTCCTACCATTATTGTAGCTAACTGTAACTGTGGCTCATTGTCATTCATTCTATCATTACGTTTTGCAGGGGCTGTGGAACTTGGAGAAATGCATATTTTTCAATTTTACTTCTGTCTTTGTTGAGTTTTAATCTGTCGTCCCATGTCAACAAGAGGAATAAAGACTTGGAGAAAGCTTCCTTGGCTGATGTTCATTTATATGACAACTGTGCTGTATGTGGGTGGGGATGCAGGGGCACAAAAAGGCATATGTCAGAAAACACAATGGTGACTGGGAGGCATTGAGCGTAACTTTGCTTATCACTGCACATTAAGCCAGATGGTTCCCAATTTGCATAGTCATTTCTCGATTGATTAATTGATTGAAACAAGCACTAACACAAAGGCTTATTTTGGATGCATTAAAACAATTATTTACTCATTCCTCACTCATAATTTATGTGTTGTTTACTTGGCTCTAAGGGCACCAAGTACCAATCACACTGGAAAGTTAATGTTTTCTGAGCAGTTTATTGCCACCATCCTAGCTAAGTTTATTGGACCTTAAAAATCAGCAGATGTAATAGATTAATGGTTAGCATTTCTATTGGTAAGTTATTGAGCCAGAAGATTCAAGTGTTATAGAGAATAATAATTTACTCCTTCTTTGCTTTTTTAGGCAGCGGTGTTTTTTTGTTTTGTTTTTTTAAATACTACATGTTTATCATCTCCAGCTTCTATGAATCAGGAATCCAGGCACAGTTTAGCTGAGTGCTCTGGCTCAGGATCTCTCATGAGATGCAATCAAAATGTGGACTATGGATGTAGTCTCACTGGGAAAAGATTAACTTCCAAGCTCACTTCCATGGTTGCTGGCAGAATTCAGTTTCTTGGAGGTGTTTGGACTAAAGGTCTCAGTTCATTGTTGGCTCTTTTGACTGGTGGCCACTCTGAATTCCTTGCCACCTTGTCCTCTTCAACATGGCAGCTTGTTTAATCACAGCCAGAAGAGGGTCTGCTAGCAAGAGGAAAACCAGTCTTATATAACTTACATTGGAAGTGTTATCTCATTACTTTTGCCATATTCTATTTGTTAGAGGCAAATCAATAGTTCCAATTCACACTCAATGGGAGAGGATTACATATGGGTGTGAGTGCCAGGAGGCATGAATCATAGGGGCCATCTTATATCTCTGCCTCTCATTTAGCAGTTTTGGAAGAAGCATAGCAAAGTGGTTGGCTGAGCTGGCTCTGAAACCTTATTTGGATTCCTGGCATTGACTCCTACTGGCTATATAGCCTTGAAAAGGTTACTTAACCTCTCTAAACTTCAGTTTCCTCATCTCTTAATTCAGAATAATAAGAGTACTTAGATCTCATTGTGGTTATGAGGGTTAAATCTAAATTAAATTACTTATGTGCACATTTAGTGTGGCGCCTGGAGTGTAGTAGGTACTCATAAATGTTACTTGTTAGCCTGGGTCTCCCAGCAGTAGTCTGAGAGACAAGCAGATGCATTAGGGAGCACGGAAGGAGAAGAAAGCAAGCAAGGGTGGAATCTATGCAAAAATCCTGCAAGGGGTGACTTTAGCCTGATCGTGCTGGGGAAATCTCAGTCTGAGTTAGCTCTCCAAATTGTATCATCCTGAGGTCAGGCAGTTGTACTTTCATACTCCCATACTCTATATTCACTGGTTAATGACCACCCACCTCAGGGCAGAGTGGGAGATGGAAACTTCCAGCATTAGCCCTCTAACCTTGTAGTCAAAGCAACTACAGTAGCCTGAGGGGAACTCCCTGAAGAAGAGCCACCACAGGTGCTGCCCTGGCAATTCAAAGAACACTGACATTGGTCGAAGGAGGGCACATAATAGTAAAATGACAAAAAGGGATCTGGGTGGAGCACTGATATTATCCAATATACAGTAGTTCCCCCATATTCTTGGTTTCTCTTTCTATGGTTTCAGTTACCCATGGTCAACCACAGTCCAAAAATATTAAATCAAAAATTCCAGAAATAAACAATTTATAAGTTTTAAATTGCAGATCATTCTGAGTAGCATAGCATGATAAAACTTCCTGCCTTCCCACTCTGTCCCACCCAGATTGTAAATTATCTTTTTGTTCAGCATATCCATGATGTACACAATACTTATCTGTTAATCAGTTACTAGCCGTCTTGGTTAATCATGGTTATTAGATTGGCTGTTGCGATATCACAGTGCTTGTGTTCAAGTAACTCTTATTTCACTTAATAATTTCCCAAAGTTCAAAAGTTGTGATGTTGGTGATTTGGATATGCCAAAGAGAAGCCATAAAGTGCTGCTGCTTCCTTCAAGTGAAAATGTGAAAATTCTCCACTTCAGGAAAGAAAAAGAATCACATGTTGACGTCACTAAGATCTATGGTAAAAATGACTTTTTTATTCATTAAATTGCCTAATTAATAAAGTTGACTATTGTAGATATGTATGTACAGGCAAAAAGCATAGTATATATAGGGTTTGGTGCTATCTGTTGTTTCAGAGATCTACTGGGGGTCTTAGGATATATGTCCCACCAATAAGGGGGGATTACTATATTACCCAATTAAAAAGTGGAGCTTCATCTTGGCTGCTGTGGCTCAGTGGATTAAGTGTAGGCCTGCAAACCAAGTGTTGCTAGTTCGATTCCCAGTCAGGGCACATGACTAGGTTGCACACCAGGTCCCCAGTTGGGGGCTTATGAGAGGCAACCACACATTGATGTTTCTCTCCCTCTCTTTCTCCTTTCCCCTCTCTCTAAAAACAGGTAAATAAAATAAAATAAAATAACCTTAAAAAATTTTTTTAATGGAGCTTCCAGGTTCAGTAGTGGAATAAAACAAGTTCAGAGAATACTGTAATTAATTGCAAAATATAATAATTGCTATAATTGAAGTTTCATATGGGGTCTTGGCAAAGGTTTCACCAGCTCTTTACAAGACAATACAACAGAGAAGGCATTAAAAATACTACTAATATTGGATTTCAAAAAGCAAAGATGAGGGAAGTGGTACAAACAAAGACATGGAAGTAGGGAATATGGGGACATGTTTGGGGAAAATTAATTCAGTTTTCCAGTAGAGTGTAGTAGGAGTAGAAGAGAAAAAGCCAAGCATACCAAAAGAGAGATGTAAAGCAATGGTTTTTGTCATTAAGAAAGACACCCCTAGCACCTAATTTCATGGTGGTAACTGGGACCTACAGGAATATTCAGTGAGTGGCTATGATAAGAAATGAAAGATGGGAAAACAAACAAAGAGACAAGTCACTTGTTTGAGATGAAAATATATGTGGCAGAGCCATGTCTTTACTTCATATTTTATGACTCAAACAAGAAAATGAAGGCTTACAGAGGTTAAGGAATTTGTCTAGGATCACACAGCTAGGAAGGGGGCAGTTCCAGATCTGACCTCATAGACTGAAAGTAGATCTGTGCTCTCAGGTTTTACAGTAGAAGATGCAGTATGTGTTGAGAATGAGGAGGAAGACAGTTGGTTTTCAGATCTGAAAAAGTGGAACCATTTGACTTACTCTTTGAGGAAAATTGGATGGGAAAGATGAACACCACTAATTGAAGGGAGTTACAGCAGGACTTAGTTTATCAAAACTTTTTATCCACATACTTTGAACAGGAAAAAAGTGGCAACAAGCACCTACAGATAAATCTGCAATATTACCTAAACTGTATCTACAAGCAAAAAATATCTAGGTGGGTGGACCTCCGGTCAAGACAGAGGCGTGGGTAGACATGCTTCACCATCTTGCGTGACTATAAAAAGAATAAAAACTAAATCTCAAAGCAAATAACACCCTGAACTGTCAGAAAATTCAACTGTATAAAAGTCTGATAACCAAGGATTTAAAGAAGCCACATTCATCCAGACAGGTGTCTTCTACAGGGAGTCAAAGCAGCTCTACCTAATATACAGAAACAAGCACAGGGAGGCTGCCAAATTGAGGAGACAAAGTAATATGGACCAAATGAAAGAACAGAACAAAACCCCAGAAAAAGAACTAAACAAAATGGACATAGCCAATCTATCAGATGCAGAACTCAAAACACTGGTGATCAGGATGCTCAGAGAACTCATTGAGTATGGCAAGAATGTAAAGGAAGAAATGAAGGTTATGCTAAGTGAAATAAATAAAAATCTGCAGGGAACGAACAGTGAAGAGAAGGAAGCTGGGATTCAAATCAACAATTTGGAACATAAAGAAGAAATACACATTCAACCAGAACAGAAAGAAGAAACAATAATGCAAAAAATGAGGTTAGTATAAGAAGACTTTGGGACATCTCCAAATGTGCTAACATCTGAATCATAGGGATGCCAAAAGGAGAAAAGGAAGAGCAAGAAATTGAAAACTTATTTGAAAAAAATAATGAAAGGTAACTTCTCTAATTTGGTGAAGGAAATAGACACACAATTCCAGGAAGCACAGAGAGTTCCAAACAAGTTGGACCCAAAAAGGACCACATCAAGACACATCATAATTAAAATGCAAAGGTTCAAGATAAAGAAAGAATCTTAAAATCAGCAAGAGAAAAGAAGAGAATTACCTACAAAGAAGTTCCCATATGACTATCAGCTGATTTCTCAAAAGAAATTTTGCAGGCAAGAAGGGACTGACAAGAAGTATTCAAAGTGATGAAAAGCAAGAACCTACAACCAAGATTACTCTATTCAGCAAAGCTATCACTTAGAATGGAAGGGCAAATAAAGTCCTCCCCAGACAAGGTAAAGCTAAAGGAGTTTGTCATCACCAAGCCATTATTACATGAAATGTTAGAGGGATTTATTTAAGAAAAAGAAGATCAAAACTATGAATGTTAAAAAAGCAACAAATTGCCTGCTGGTGTGGCTCAGTGGATTAAACACCAGCCTGCGAACCAAAGTGTCACCGGTTCAATTCCCAGTCAGGGCACATGCCTGGGTTGCAGGTGAGGTCCCCAGTTGGGGGCATACAAAAGGCAACCACACGTTGCCTTTCTCCCTCTCTTTCTCTCTCCCTTCCCCTCTCTCTAAAAATAAGTAAATAAAATCTTTTTAAAAAAGGCAACAATTTCACAACTATTAACAACTGAATCTAAAAAAAAAAAAATCACACTAAGCAAACAACCAAAACAGGAACAGAACCATAGATATGGAGATCATTGGAGGGTTATCAGCTGGGAAGAAGAAGGGGGAGAATGGAAGAAATGTTACAGGTATTAAGAAGCGTAATCAATAGGTACAAAATAGACAGGGGGATGTTAAGAACAGTATAGGGGATCAAAAAGCCAAAGAACTTATGTGCATGAACCATGGAGATGAACTAAGGAGCTGGGGATTGCTGGAGGGAAGTGGGATACCAGGCAGAGGGGGGCAAAGGGGGAAAATTGGGACAACATTAATAACATAATAAATATACTTTAATAAAGCCAAGTATAGGTGGGTTAGGGACAGATCACAAAGAAGCTTGAATGTAGGGATGATAAATTTACACTTCGCTGAGAAGGAACTGGGGAACTACTGAAGACTGTTGAACAAATAAGGAATAGGAAGGGTAAAGGAAATAAATTTTAAACTTATTACAAAAGACAATATGAGCAATTGTCATGGTTGGGAGTAGAATAGTGAAAATGAGATACAGGAGGCAGATGCAGATGTTGCAAAGCAAGACAGTTTACAGATTGGGAACGGGTCAGGTATAGGGAGGAGCAAAGAACAAGCTTCCAGCATTTGGGAAAGGAGGTAATTTATGGGAAGACATAATGAATTTACTTTTGGAAGTCTTTAATTTAAAATGCTGTTGGATTATCCAAGGGGTTATATCCACCAGGAAGTTGTGAAAATAGAGGTAGAGCCTGAGGAAATAATTGCATTAAGAAATGTAGGTTTGGTAGATAAAACCATGGACATTGGCAAACTCATCAAGGTTAAAGACAGACACAAAAAAATGACAAATAACAGAGTCTTGCAAAACCTTTAAGAGAGAGAGGAGGAAGAAAATCAGCGCAGGACACAGAAGGAGCATCCAGATGTACAACAAAGAGAAGTCTGAGTCATAAAAGGCAAGAGAAGAGAGAGGTTCAAGGAGAACACGAAAAAATGGAGAGAGATGGAAAAGAATTAGAAGACAGCAATGGGATTGACAATTAGCAGGTCATCAGTGACATTGGTTTCTGTAGGGCAGGAAAAATGGAATCCACTCTTCAAGGGAATAAGCTATGAGCAAGTTATGATCATTTCCTTCAAGAGATTTGATTGCAGTGAATTTGGCATCTTGTGAGAGTTAGGATATAATTATTTTAAATATAAGATAGATCTAAAAATGTAAGCAAGGGGAAGGGACAGTAAAACATAAGTAATTAAAAATGTAAATTGATGGAGCCAGATCTAAAGTGTTACCAGAAGAGATTGAGGTCAAGAGACTATATGTGTTCTTCCAGGCACCAGTCATGTAATGAACTTATTGCAGCTTCCTGTGGTTGACATAATTATCACACATACACACTACACCCACCCCTCACCAGTACCTTTAAGCTTAGAATCTTTCAAATTGTTACTCAAATAGTGTCTTTAGTGAAGTGCCTAATTTCAGATGACACTTGCCATTTGAGAGAGTAATTTGCAAAAGATGACTATATCAAAGTGATAAGTAGTGGATGCCTGCCTAGCAATGAAAGCTCACAAATCCACCCACCAAACTAATTATGGAGCAATCACTCCAAAAGAGAATGCAATTTCCACATCAAATTTTTGGTTTCTGTGTTAACTAAAGATTACACCAGTACACAGATAAAACACCCTTCAGATGAACTTCATGTGCCCAGTCACTCTTGATGCATCTAAAAATAATGATTTAGGGACAAGTTTGTTAGTCAAAGGCTCTAAATAGAACCTGAAATGAAAGAACCTTAAAACTAATCATCTACTATTTTTATCTTTAATATATTTGTTGTTGTTTGGATTGCTTTACTCAGACACCAGAAGAAGGGATTTGGGGTTCTAAAGTGGGCCTGGGGATAAAGAAAGTAAAGCTATATTTGTGAAATTATTAATATTTTCCCAGAGTAGCATCCTGGATTACAAACTTGAAATTAGACACAACAAGAACCTACCTTGAGCAGACAGTGACAATGGTAGCTGAATTCCCCTTTTAAGGACTTGGTAGTGGTAACCTCTGAAAGCTGTGTAGAGAACCATGCTGCATTGGTTAGCCACTTTTATGCTGCTAGATTTATATATATCATTGTTAACATACTGGAAAGTAATTTAGCCATATGTTATGTGCATGAGGTAGCTTCTTTTCACCAGTCTGTAACCCACAAGAAGAAGAAACCTAAGGTTGGAATAATGGAATAAAAAAAAAATTCACAGACATATAAATCCAGAAACCATTGCTGAAATAAAAGAAGCCTTGCGTATGCAGGTGGGAATAATATAATGTATCCCAGGAAAATTTGATACTGAATGAGCATGTCAGTTATTAATCCCAGTTCCAGACATACCCTTCTATATTCTCCTTGGTGATGTTGGGGCTGAGACTCTGCAAATTGTAGCACATTTTTTATTTTCCAGCTGGTTCCATATTGGGCTCCCCTCCTCCAAGCTTCTAAAGTCTGATAATCTCTTCCCTTAGTTTTTTTTTTTTTTTTTTTTTTTTTTTTTGTCTTAGAAGTGATAGCTATTTTCCACAGGTATTATCTTTTAGTTCCCCCAGTGTTCTCCTTTTGTACTTTCAGCCCTCTCACATCTGTGCGAAGTTCCCTACATTAAATCCCCTCTATTGAAAAAGCTAGTATGATGGCTGTTTTAAAGACTGGTCCCACACTGACAGAATGAACAGCAACAAAATATATCCTAGTAAATTTTCTAGACTTCAGAAATAAAGTAGGTGCCCTGTGGACATTAAAACATAAAGATATAGTCATCTACAAGGAGCAAAAATCAGCTTGACTTCTGCCTTCTGCACAGTAATACTCAACCCGGGAAATAGTAAGTACAGCAATATCTATGAACTTTAAGAGAGAAAGAGTCCTAAGAATATTATATCCATCTAGAAAACTGATAAACTATACAACCAACAAATAGTTGTAGATATAAAAAATTTCAGAAAGTACATTTCTTTGAAATCTTCTTGATGAAATTAAAATAAGAAAAAAAACAAAAGATGAATGAAAATTCTATGACAAATGAACTGGTAATAAGCATTAACTTCACTTTAATATATGAGGTCTGTTCAGAAGGTATCCAGCCAAGTACTCTGAAAAATAGAGGTATTTATTGAAGAAGATGCAAGATACAAGAAACATTGTACATAGGACAATGATTCTTCAGTCCCCTTCAAATTAGGCACCTTAGACCCTCACACAGTTCTCCCAATCACCATAAGCTGTCTCACCATGTTTTCCTGAACCTCAATGATGGTCTGAAATTTCTTCCCTTTCAAAGGAGATTTTAGTTTTGGGAAAAGTCAGACATCACAGGGTGCCAAACATGGGCTGTAGAGGGGCTTGAGTCACCTGGCTGATTTGATGTTTCACAAAAAATCTCTACATGAGACATGACGCATGAGCAGGCACATTGTCGTGATGAAGCTGCCATACCACTTGTCCATAACTATGGCCTTATGAATCATCTGAATAGTTTCCAGAGAGGAACGCAAAAAGCTTAATGCAAAAACTTTTTAAAATATGCTTTATTGATTATGCTATTACAGTTGTCCCAATTGCTTTTCCCTTTGTTCCCCTCTACCCAGTGACCCCCCTCCCTCCAGTTGCCCCTGCCCTTAGTCCATGCCCATTGGTTGTGCATATAGTTCTTCTCAACATCCCTATCTAGTCTACTTCCTCCTACTATGCTTCTTAATTCCTGTACCATTTCTTCCCTTACCCCACTTCCCCCTCCCAGCTGACATCACCCCAATATGTTCCCCATACCTATATTTCTTTTCCCACTCTCATTGCCTACTTAATTTGCCTTTGTTTCAATTCCCTAGCTCCTGTTGTTGCTTGTTGTGATACAGTTTTCATTTTAATGTTTATAGTTTTGATCCTCTTTCTCCTAAACAAGTCCCTTCAACATTTCATATAACAGTGGTTTGGATCCAATGAACTCCTTCAGTTTTACTTTGTCCTGGAAGCACTTTCTCTGCCCTTCTATTCTGAATGACAGCTACACTGGAGAGAGTAATCATGGCTGTAGGTTTTTGCTTTTCATTACTTTGAATATTTCTTGCCAGTCCCTTCTTGCCTGCAGAGTTTCTTTTGAGAAATCGGCTGATAGTCTTATTGGGACCCCTTTGTACATAATTCTCTTCTCTCTTGCTGCTTTTAAGATTCTCTCTTTATCCTTAATTTTTGACATTTTGATTATAATGTGTCTTGGTATGGTTCTCTCTAGGTCTAGTTTTTTTTTTTTTTTTTTTTTGGAACTCTCTCTGATTCCTGGACCTGTAAGTCTATTTCCTTCCCCAAGTTAGGGAAGTTCTACTTCATTATCTTTTCACATAATTTTTCAATTTCTTGTTCTTCTTCACTTTCTGGCAACCCTATGATTTGCGTGTTGGCCCGCTTATGGCTGTCCCATAGGTTTCTGAAAGTTTCCTCATTTTCCTCACTTTTTGTTTCCTCTCTCTGCACTGGTTGACTGTTTGTTCCTTCCCTATGTTCTGGTTTGTTGATTTGATCCCCATTTTTTTTTTCCCTCACCACTTGTTTTATATGTGTTTTCATTAATTTCAGCAGAACTAGCCTTCATTCCTTCCCTGTCTTGTTTAAAATCTGCTCTCAGGTCTGTAAGCATTCGTATAACCAAAGCTCTGAACTGTGCCTCAGAAAGATTTCCTATCTGATGATCCATTAGGTTAGATATTTGCTGTCTGGTCAGCTGCGACACTGGGATTGCTATCATGATCTCTGCCATCCTGAAACTTTTGTGTTTACCTTTGCTTCCTGGGTGGGGCTGTCACACCTCCTATGCTATAGGGGCGGAGCCCCGTACACTCATCACTACCGGGCAATCCTTCTCACCATGCAGTGGCATTTTGTGTGGGGGTGGGGTTCCAAGATGGATTCTTGCTTTTTACTCTCCGCTGAGAGACCAGGAGCTTCTTCCTCTGTCCCCACCCCCTCCAGCCTTCACAGTCCAAGGCAATGGGGGTCTGCCTTCCCCAGTGTTGGAATCACGATCTGATGGGTCTGGTTTGCAGCCGGGGGTGCTCCCCAGGTGTTTCTCGTCTCTTTTTAAATATGGGTATCTGTGCTTACTGCCATCCTGCCACCATCGTCGCAGCTACTGCCACCAGCACAGCTTGACCTCTCTGCCCCGGCTTCACCCCTCCTACCTGTCTGGATGAGCACCACTTCTTTATAACTTCATACATTGGACTTCCATGTAGCTTTATATTCTGGAACCTCTGGTTATTTATGATTTTGCAGTAAATGTATTCCTTCTTAGTTGTGGAAGGAGATGGAGCATGTCAGTCTAAGCTTCCGTCTTGGCTGGAAGTCTTAATGCAAAATTTGATGGAGATCTGTTGCTCTACTTGCTAAGTTATTTTGAATGCAATGGCCACACAGTACACATACTCACTCAATGGCATCTACTGCCCCCACTGACTAGTACAATGAAGTCGTCATTGTTCACACATGCACATACCAGTCCACTCCCCTTGGCTGCCAGGTTACATCAATCTCGTGCAAACCATTCCCATTATCTTAACAGTGGCTTGACTTTTTCCGGACAGACCTCATATGTCCAACACTAAAGTAAGATGGTAGACTGAGAAATGTTTTAAAATATGGCAATGAAACAATAAAATTGCTAACAAACTAAGAAGTAGAGGAAGTATATTTTCAACAGATCGTTGATTGTAAAAATGCAATTGACTTTTATACATTTTCTTTTAATTCAGGAAACCTACTAAACACTTCTTAATTCTAATAAATTACAAATCATGTCATATTTTTATAAAAATACATCATTTGCCATAATGACTTCTTTTTTAATTCTTATCCAATATTATCTTTTTTGTTTGTTTTATTGTATTGACTAAGATGTCCAGTACACTGTTGAGTAGAAGTGGTGATATGAGGCTCCCTTTTTTCCTGATCTTAAAGGTAATCTTTTAATTTTGTCACCATTAAGTGCAATAATTGCTATCAATATTTATAGATGTACTTTATCAGTTAGAGAAAACCCCTTTTATTTCTAATTTTCTGAGTGTTATGATCATGAGTATATACTGACTTTGTTATCCAACCTATTTTCTGTATCCGTATGGTTTTTCAACTTTAAAGTATCAGTGTAGTGAATTAAATTGATCAATATTCTAATATTAAATCAATGTTTCATTTCTGGAGTAAACTAAACATGGTCATCTTTTAAGACATTACTAAATTCAGCTTGGTAATATAGTATTTGAGGTTTCTACATCGATGTTCATCAAGAAGAACAGACTCAGGTTTTCCTTTCCTATCCTTGATTGGCTTTGGAATCAAAGTTGTGCTAGCCTCATCAAAATATTTGAGGTGCACCTCCTCTTCCTCTGATTACCTAACAGATAATAAATTTCTTATGTGCTTTCTCCAGTTTGTGCATACAGAGATTCATGTATGTCCATTGGACCAAATTTATTGATTTTCGTATTGAAACCTTTCCTCTCTTTACTGATTTTTCTGCTTAATTTACCAATTCCAGAGAGAAATATGTTAACATTTCCCCATCAAAGTAGTGGATTTGTTTATTGTGGGAAACAGGCAGGCGTGGTTTGAAAGCCTTTGGCGACCAGTGTGTGGAGCCCACCCCAAAATGGAAACTTGGGTCTTAACCAGTAGGTTTCTTTTCTTTCATGCTTGCTCTGAATCCTACCCTCCAGAGAATTTTAAAGATAGAATAGAAATACAAAGTGGCTTTTAAGGAAAAGGGAACCTGCTCTTTTTTTTCTCTGAATAGCCTCAAATCCTTGTGAGTAATATGTGAAGAACAGAACGATTAAGTATGAGGAAATGTTTTTGACCTTGTGTAAAATACCTGGATGTTTCAACCCTGTATTGGTCTGCATTTCCCTCTCACTCTCTACCATTTGGGGAAGGGCTGCATGTTTTCCTTATGCATTTCCGCGTGTGGAATGTAGATAAAAGCCCTGGCTAATAAAGAGATGGGGACGATTTTCCTCAGAGAAAACCCCCTCCCTTCCTTCATCAAATGGTGAGTTTCTGAGTACTTTCTTCATCCATTCCAAGGGACCCAGAGTCTCTTACAGGTGGCATACCAACGTGGGGCAGAGGACTGGCTGAAGTGCCACTGGCTACGAGCCAAGGACTGTGGACAGCACACCTAGACAGAGGGAAAAATTGGCCTAATCATCCCAAACACAGGGACAGTGGCACCGTCTTCTTTGGTAAGGCTGCCAGTGTGCTGTTAAAGGAAAGGAACTTTCTTTTCTTTTCTAAAATTTCTCCTTTCTTTTCTAAACATTTCTCAGCTGTTCTGTTCCTTTCTATACTCACATTCATTTCCATTCTCTCTCCTCTCAAAAAATCGCCACAACACGGTGGGTATGGGACCAGCAGTTAACATGCCCACTAGGGGTACTCGCTGATGAACAAGATTCCCGTGACAGGATAAGCTGGATCGTGGACTGGGACAGAAACACTATGTTTCCTGCTAGTCAGAAGACAAAATCCATGCAATGCTAGGCACACTGTAAAACCAATCACAGTCCCATCCCCATGGTGCTTCCCAATTTAAGATTTATATATGAGAGAGAGAGAGATAAATAACTTTCTTTCATAAATATTCTGTTTCTATTTTCTTTCTATCATGGGGATGGGTCTTTCTAAAGAACAGGATGTTTATTTCCACTAGCTTTTTTGGTTCCTAAAAGCTGCAGGATGTCAGGTGGAAAAAAAAATTTACTTAGCCTATTATGAGCAGTGAATCTACACTGCCCCTGGTTCCCAAATAAAGGGTTGTATAATTTAGAGGTTTGGGAAAAAGTAGGACAGAAACTTAAATGTCTCCAGGAGAACGGGATCCCCATAGGTCATCAGAATTTAGTTACTTGGGGTGTAGTTCATACAGCTTTAACTCCCCTGCATATTCCTTCAGTAAAAACTAAAAGCAAAGTAAGCAGGGAGGAAATTTTCAGTATGGAGGATGATCCCACCATCTCAAATATTCAGGAGAAGGAAAAGGAGAGATTAAATACCTATGATGAGAATTTTTCCAAGAAAGCATTAAATCGACAGGGGTGGTGGAAGCCAGGACCACCCCGCCCACAGCACCTCTCCCACCCTGGAACAAAGAACCTGAAAGCTGGCCAGGGCTAGCACCGCCACCACGGCTGCCACTGCTTGTTAATAAGACCCCCACAGCTATGCGCAGCTGCCTGCAGGAAGCGGCAAAAGCCAGCGCTTGGAAACCTATTTCAGCTTTTCCCGTAATTGTAAAGCAAGGCCAGAGAGGGCAAGTAACTTATGAGTCCTTACCTTTTGGAATATTCAAAGAACTAAGAAAGAGTGTTCAAGAGAACAGGCTCCAGTCCCCTTTTACATCTGGAATAATTGAGGCAATAACAGAGGGGTACACTATGACTCCCTGTGACTGGAAAAGCTTAGTCAGAACCATTCTCACTGCAGCTCAATACACAATTTGGCTCACTGAGTATACTGACCACGGCCATCACCAAGCAGCAGTACAGGATAAATGAAGCCAGATACCAATATCGGGAGCAAAGATGATATTTGTAGATGGGTCAGGAAAGTCAGGCAAGGCTGCCATTACCTGGCAAGAGGACCTAGAATGGAAACATTGTGTCACCCATGGACGCTCAACTACACAACGGGCAGAGCTAGCAGGAGCCATTATGGCTTTGCAGCAGTGGCCCCATGAGCCCTTAAATTTAGTGTGTGACTCAGGGTATATTGTATATACTGTTATTCATCTAGACGAGGCCCTAATTAAGGGATTTCTTAATCCTCAATTATTCAATCTGTTTTTGTCTTTGCAAAACCTATTGGATGAAAGGGAGCACTGTTTGTTTATCACCCATATTCGCTCCCATACAGGCCTTCCTGGCCCTATGGCAGAAGGCAACAGCCGAGCTGACGCCTTAGTAAGCGTCATAACTACCTTTCAAAAGGCAGTTGCCTTGCATCAGTTTTATCATCAAAATAGTCATATGCTTCGCCGAGAATTTAGCCTTCCATGCTCCCAGGCTAAGCAAATTATCAGAGAATGTGCAAACTGTCAGGTCGTGGGCAAGGCACCCCCAGCATGGGTATAAACCCTTGAACACTAGCCCCGCAAATAATTTGGCAGACAGACGTCACTCTACCCTCATTTTAAGAAACTTAAGTATATTCATGTTTCAGTTGACACCTAGTCCAGAGCATTACAAGCCACCACTCTTGCAGGAGAGTCAGCAAAGCATATTCAGCCACACTGGCTCGAGGCGTTCAGCTACTTAGGATGTCCGCAACAAATAAAAACTGATAATGGACCAGGCTAAGTAGCTCGCTCCACCCAGGAATTTCTACGAAGATGGGATATTAAAGATAAAACAGGCATTCCTTATAATCCCACAGACCAGGCCATTGTTGAAAGAGCCCATTATACTTTTAAAAATATTCTCAAAAAAAGAAAAGGGGGAGTATGCAGTCCTCTCCCAAAAATTTAACTATGTTAGCAGTGTATACTTATAATTTTTTAAACTGTGATGACTCTCTTACTTCAGCTATTGAACGGCATTTTTGCCACCATGGACCAGAGAATAGGGGAACTCACCCCCTAGTGTTATGCCAGGACCCTCAAGGAGAAGGAACTTGGGAAGGCCCAGTTGATTTACTGACACGGGGAAGAAGGTATACATGTGTTTGTACCCCAACAGGTCCTTTGTGGCTTCCTGCAAAGTGAATAAAGCCGTTCCATGGGCGATGAACATCTGCTGTTCTGGTGGGAACCATCCCAGGATGAGCAGACCAGGTGCCTGGAAAATGTGATGAAACAACTAAACAAGATGTCAATGAATGAGTGATGCTGCTGGTGCTGAAGCCATTGGAAGAGTGATGCAAAAAAACAAGCAGTAAGTCTTTCCCCTGGAATAATTTGGGAAAACTTAATAGCCCTCAACAAAGAGGCTGAAAAGTTTTTTCAAAACACAGGGTCAGAGAACACCATAGAGAATAGATTCCTGGCCTATATGGCCATAGTGTCCTCTAACTTGGTTAAAGTATTACTTATAATTGCCTTACTGGCTTGCTTTAGAGGCTTAGGCCTAGCCTCAGAGCCCCATTATATATATTGGGGCCATGTTCTGGACCCACTTACCTTTAAACTTCAAACCTGGTGGCATTCAGAGCCCCCACTGTCCTCTGGTGACATTAAATGGACAAGGGGGACATGGCTCCCAACTGATGGGCCTCTGGAGGAAAAACGACACTGGCTACATGCTCTGGCAGGCACCACTTTTATAGCAGAACAATTACCTACCTGTTTCTCTATCCTACACTAATACTTTATCTTTACCCCTTAAATTTCAATGATATGCTTACACAATTGTCAAAGCAGCTTCTTTCCCTTCACTGTCTACTGACTTCTTTCTAGTGGGTTCAGTTGGAATTAACCTTATTCAAAATGGAAACAGCAATAACTCTCCCGATATTCCCTTTTGCCAGGCCAAGACTCAAATTCCCACCACAGTGGCTTGGACTTGGTGTCAAGGCAATAAGCCTTCATTTAAACAAATCACCCTTACCCCATTCATAGTGCAAGACTGGGGTGCAGGATGGGCAATGTGTACCAGTAATAGTCCAGCAAAGCCTAATGAAAAATACCCCAACGTTGGCTGGAGTAAGGAGGGTTGGGACCTCCAATCATTAGAATTGTTGCTCCAGAATATACCAGCCCTTGGCACAGTAATTTGTGGTGTATTGGCCTTACGTTTATTGAACATCTTAGAGCCCATGCCCAGTATGAGGCAAAAGGACCATATATGTCCTATACTCTTGATATTACTGACAATTCCTGGGTCACCATTTGTACTTCTCACCTATATCTCTTTTTAGCCACTCCAGGACTGCCTCAACTGACTTATGACAATGTTTCCAACTTATATAACCTTACTCTCTAAACAGGTTCAATTTATGCCAGCTGCCTTACTGGCAGC
Organism: Furipterus horrens; assembly: GCF_987537825.1. NCBI lineage: Eukaryota > Metazoa > Chordata > Mammalia > Chiroptera > Furipteridae > Furipterus > Furipterus horrens. The sequence continues at coordinate 92,939,193 of NW_028327187.1, forward strand.
ATTGTTACCCAGCTCAGTTTAACCACTGTTTTTATAATCTGTAGACAGCCCCAGTTGTGGCTGCTGGTTAATGTCACCAGAGAGTGGAAGGACCCAGGAGGACTCACTTTCCCTGGTGTGAGTGCAATGATTTCTAGATGTTCTCATTGCATGCATTGTCTCTGCTGACACTGCCCTGACGGAGTCCATTCAGACAGCTCATACAGTAGACATTCTCCTTACCAACTCCACACAGAAAATGCTCCAACAAACATGAATTGACCAGGAAATCCTCGCCCAGCTTTCAGCCGTGGAGTCTGCAATGATATGGCTTGGGAACTGGCAGAATGCCCTAGTCACCCGCCAATGGCTCACCTATGAACCAGAGTTTTCCAGACTCTGTGTCACCCCTTTAAAATGGAACTCAAGCCAGTAGTCATGGGAGGAGGTCCAGCATCATCTAAAAGGGGCCTTTTCCACTAACCTTAAAGGCCAGGTGAACCAGTTGCAGTTTGAGATCCAGCAGCAACTTCAGGACATTAAAAAACTAACTGAACAAAAGGTTTTTCAAACTTTGCAAGAAAACTTACAATGGTTCAACCCTAAAAACTGGTTTAATGAACTAAAGACTTTGGGTGATGGGAGCTATTGGGTGCATTCTAGTTATTGTTATATTCTGTATGTTGAGATGCCTCTGCAAATTGTTTGCTTGTGACAAAATATGTGAAAAACAAGCAGCAGGTTTCATTGGCTTTACCTCAATATTTCAGGTATTTAATAAAGAAGGGGGAGATGTGGGAGACAGGCAGGCGTGGTTTGAAAGACTGACGACTGCTGTGTAGAGCCCGTCCCAAAACTGGAACTTGGATCTTAACCAGCAGGTTTCTTTTTTATATGCTTGCTCTGAATCCCACCCTCCGGGGGATTTTAAAGATAGAATAGAAATGCAAAGTGACTTTTAAGGAAAAGGGCACCGGCTCTTTTTTTCTCTGAATAGCCTCAAATCCTTGTCAGTAAAATGTGAAGAACAGAACAATTAAGTAAGAGGAAATGTTTTTGACCTTGTGTAAAATACCTGGATGTTTCAACCCTGCATTTCCCTTTCACTCTCTACCATTTGGGGAAGGGCTGCATGTTTTTCTTAGGCATTTCTGCATGTGGAAAGTAGATAAAAACCCTGGCTAATAAAGAAATGGGGGCGATTTTCCTCAGAGACCCCCTCCCTTCCTTCCTCAGGTGGTGAGTTTCTGAGTAGTTTCTTCATCCATTCTGAGGGACCCAGAGTCTCTTACAGTTTATTTCATTTTTTTTCATATTCTTATATATATTAGGCAGATACAGATTTAGAAGTTTTATATTATATTGATGATGTAAAATATGGAAGAAGATAAAAAACATCTTTTACCTTCTCCTGAACAACTCAAGAATCCTACTATTATCTCTGATGGCCACTCTCCATACTTAGATTGTTGTCCAGTATTTTAGTTATATCTTATTTTTTATTTTTTCCCTTTTTACATTTTTATATTTTTAAAAAATATATTTTATTGATTATACTGTAACAGTTATCCCGATTTTTCCCCCTTTCCCCCCACTCTGCCAGGTACCTCCCTTCATTCTATCCATCTCCCCCCCTTAATTCATGTCCATGGGCCATGCATATAAGTTCTTTGGCTTTTCCGTTTCCTTTACTATTCTTAACATCCCCTTGTCTGTTTTGTACCTACCAGTTATGCTTCTTGATCCCTACACCTTTTCCCCCATTCTCCCCCTTCCCTCTTCCCCACTGATAACCCTCCATATGATCTCCATATCTATTGTTCTGTCCCTGTTCTAGTTGTTTGCTTAGTTTGCTTTTTAGATTCATTTGTTGATAGTTGTGAGTTTGTTGTCTTTTTACTGCTCATAGTTTCAATCTTCTTTTTCTTAAATACATCCTTTTAACTTTTCATATAATAAGGGCTTGGTGATGATGAACTCTTTAGCTTTACCTTGTCTGGGAATCACTTTATCTGCCCTTCCATTCCAATTGATATCTTTGCTGGGTAGAGTAAGCTTGGTTATAGGTTCTTGCTTTTCATCACTTTGAACACTTGTTTCCAGTCCCTTCTTGCCTGCAGTTTCTTTTGAGAAATCATATGATAGTCTTATGGGAACTCCTTTATAGGTACCTCTCTCTTTTCTCTTGCTGCTTTTAAGATTCTTTCTTTATCTTTCACCTTAGGCATTTTAATTATGATGTGTCTTGGTGTGGTCCTCTTTGGATCTAACTTGTTTGGGACTGTCTGTGCTTCCTGGACTTGTATGTCTATTTCCTTTACCAAATTAGGAAAATTTTCTTTCATTATTTTTCAAATATATTTTCAATTTCTTGCTCTTCCTCTTTTCCTCTGGCACCCCTATGATTCAGATGTTGGTGCATTTAACGACCCAGAGGTTCCTAAACCTCTTCTCACTTTTTCAATTTTTGTTTCTTCATTCTGTACTGGCTGACTGTTTATTTTGTCCTTATATTCCAATACATTGATTTGCACCCCAGCTCCCTTCCCTTCTCTATTGGTTATGTGTGGATTTTTCTTCACTTAGCTTATGTAGTCTTCACTTTTTCCCTTATGCGTTTGCCATAATCAATTATTTATCTGGTCATCACTATCACCAGTGTTTGAACTCTGCATCTGTTAGATTGGCTCTCTCCTTCTTGCTTAAATCTCTCTCTGGAGCCTTGATCTGCTTCCTCTTTAGGGCCATACTTCTCTGTCTCCTCAACTTGACAGGCTCCTGTGTTTGCCTCTGTATATCAGGTAGAGATCCTGCACCTGCTATGTTATAAGGGGTGGAGCCTTAGGTATTCACCAGTGCTGGTCAACCCATTTCACCCTCTTGTGGTGCCGTATTGGGGGGGAGGAGTCAGAGGGAACAAAGTCACTTTCTTGTCACTCGCCCCTTTTCCAATCGCTTCACCCACTTCCCATATGTGACTGGCACCCCTCTAGCTGTTGCTCTGGTGATGGTTCCCAGAGTGGGTGCATCTGCGTATGTTTTAGGACCATAGGGGCCTTCTAAAGGGACTCTCCTGATAGACTGGGAGTTTCTTCCACAACCCCAACCTCCACTGTTTTTCACAGCTAGAAGCAATGAGGCTTTATTTACCCAGTGCTGGAACCATGAGCTGTGCAGTCTGGCCTGCGACTGGGATTGCTTCCCAGGTGTCCCTCCCAACTTTTATATTGTATGAACTTCTTGCTTGACTGGCAGCTGCAGCCCCTGCCTTGCTATCGCCACTGCCACACTGTGTCCTCTCTGCTCTGGCTCCCTGTCTCTACCCCTCCTATCTGTCTGGATAAGTATTACTTCTTTAAATCTTTGTTGGACTTCCATATAGTTCAATTTTCTGGCAGTTCCTATTGTTTTTTGTTTGTTTGTTTGTTTTTGAAGTAGTTGCAATTTTTATGAATGTGCAAAGTGGGGAAACATATCTACCTACTCCTGCATCTTGACCAGAAGCCCCTATATCTTATTTTTTCATTTTAAAGGTTAGACATTACTATCTATACATTCACTTGTTTTATTGTTTTACATATTCAACACTCAATGGATTTTATTCATTATCTTTCCTAATTGCATTTCAGATCTTACCTCTGAGATTATTTTCTCCTGCTTGAATTACAGTCTTTTGGAATTTACTTGTTAAAAATCAATTGACAAAGATCTTTTAATTTTTGTTTGTTTAAAATGTTTAAGATTTTATATTCATTTTTGAAATATAGTTTTTTTGGCTACAAAATTCTAAGTTGACAGTTATTTAATTTCAGAATATTAAACTATTATTTTACTGCCTTTTGTTTTCAATTGTGGCTTTTGATCTAATAGACATTCCTTTGTAAGTGATTATTAGGCTTTCCTCTCTAGCAGATTTTGATATTTTCTCTGTTAATCCACAGTTTCATTAGGATATATGAAGGTGTAGATGTTTTTTATTTATTTTCTTTGGTATTCATTACACATCAAAGAATTTGTTTTTAAGAAAGGTTGATCAGTCATTGTTAGGCAGTTGTTACCCTCAGTTGCATTCTTATCTGTATTTCTTAATGTGCTATGTTTAACTCAAATAATTAAATGAATATGGTTTAAAAGAATTACAAAACCTTTCTGAGCTTCTTCTTCTCATATAGCATTTTATTTTATAATTTCTAAAACAACATCTTCTCTGTGGAATAGTTTGTTAAACACTTTAGGATATATGAAATTTACACAACTAGATATACTCTAGCTTTATTTGGGTATCTCTCAGAACAAGAGCAGACAAACAAAAACATCAACTTCTGATTAGCTTTCCAAATCAGAGTGAGTACAAGCACAATCCATTGACTATCTGAAATGAACACACTTAGCATCATCAATTAACAAGTCTAATTAAGAGAGCCATCGAAGTAAAGCAGGCCTTGGGCTGAGAATAAATGTGACAGAAAGCGGTCATGATCTGGTAATTATCTAATCACTAATGGACATTTGTGTGTTGAAGGACATTATAACTCTCATAAAAACACTGAACATTTTCAATAAAATGGCATATGCCTATTGCAAAACAAGTTAAGACAGAAAAGTATATAAAAGGACATAAAAATCTCCAGAAATCCCTCAACGTAGAGATAAAAGCTATTAATATTTTGGTAAACATCCTATAGCTATTGCAATATACAAGTTCTTTTTAAAAAATCACATTTTGTCACTGTTTTGAATAGCTGTAACATACATTACCACTTCAGATGCTTCTCAATATTCTTCATAACCTCTTCACATTCTTTCATTTTATACATGTAATATAAATGATTAGCAAGTGTCCATTTGTAGACACATGCCTGAGGTGTTGAGATAGGCAGTCTCCAAAAACTTGGACTGTGATGAAGTTATGAAGAAGATTGAGATGCATACAAATAATTCGAGTTGCCCATAATTTGGGGGAAATTCCCCAACTTTGATAAAGAAGACTATGTTTAAAGGCATGACATAAGCAAGTTAGTCTTGCCCTGTTGGTCCCATTCTGGTGTTAAATCACTGGTAACTTCTTTTTGGTTTTCTTTTGTGTACATCTTTTATATAATTGTCTTTATGATGTCTCCTTTAATACCTAAGCAGGACTGCCACCTAACTTCAGTTGCTTAGCTTTGAGGATATCAGAGCTTCCATCAAATGATAAGGAGTGGTACACTTGAAGGTCCCTTCAAACATCTTTATCATTCACCACTTCAAGTGCCTTTATCCCAGAGCAAAGGAGCTCTTCATGTAGACTACTGTAGTTCAAGCTTTGTTATATTATCACTGCAGGTACTGAAGATTTTAGAGGAAAAAGTAGAATGATTTATTGATCAGGACCTTTGGCCACACAGAGGATGGAGCAAAGGGGAGTATACCATGGTCCTTGGTTAAGGGAGATATTAAGTTTCATAATCACTCAAAAATACAAGGTGTCTTGTAATAGAAATAACTACTGGACTACTGTCAGAATCAGTGGTTCTTAACCTGGCTACACATTACAATTACTGGGGAGCTTTGAGACAATATCAGTGTCTGGGTACCACATCTACAGACACTGATTTAATTGTTCCAAGATGTTTCATGGGCATCAGTATTTTTCAGCTTTTCTGTGATTCTAATGAGTACACTGGTCAAAATGAGTAGGAGGGAGAGGAAGTCCCATTATATCCGTAGTTTAGATGGTACAAGGTGTTGGTTTGAGCATCTTTTGGGGCAGGAGAAATGGTAAAAAGGAAGGAAGTTTTCACGTTTTTGTTATTTGTGCTTCAGAGCTGTGTCCTTATAGCTAGGATTATCATATAATTTATAGTTCAAAGTAGGACACTTATGAAAATAAAAGAAAGGCCTATTATGATTATTAACTATAACTGTCAGGCAAATTGGGAGCAATGGTCACTCTGCTTATAGCTATGGCCTGCCTCTTCTCTTGGTCTCAGTAATGGCTCAAAGTTAAGCTAGGCTGTTGTCGATGTCTTAATATTCACTTGGAAGACTTTTAAATAGTGTTTTAAAAACATCATTTTTATGTCAAATTTTGACAATCAGTTTTTGGAAAGTCATATTTTGAGGGTTTTAAAAAATCTATATACCCAAGATTATTTTTTTAAGATTTTATTTTAAACGAAGGGAGAGAGAAAGAGAGGGCGAGAAACATCAATGTGCAATACATACATCAATAGATTGCCTCTTGCACACCTCCAACTGGGGACCTGGCCTGCAACTTAGGCATGTGCCCTGACTGGGAATCACACTGGTGGCCTTTCTGTTTCTAGACCAGCACTCAATCACTGAGCCATACCAGCCAGGGCCCAAGATTCTTATTTCACTCCTTCACCACCACTCTCTTACAGGAGAAACAGGAAATAAAACCCCATACATTGCCTTTTTTGCCAGTGTGGATACTTTTTAGGACCTCCAGTCAAAGTTAGAAATATATTAAGGTTTTAGTTTGTATGTGGATTTTGCACACATATGCTGGGTCCATTTCCCATTAACAAGGATAATTAAATGTTAACCAACAACACATTTGTGAATGCATAGTCTTAATTAATTGCCTTTATTGATTAACTTTGTTGTTATGGACAAATGAAATGTCTGTAAAAGCTCTTTAAAGGAGTAGAAGTGTCATATATGTGGAAGGCATTATTCTATCACTAAAGGTTTGTATTTTATAATAGAGAGAATTCTCATTTTCTTGGAATGATATGGTTCAATGAGTTTTTAATATTTTTTAACCTGAGAACCATTTTAGTGAATGAAATCTTACATGGAAGTCTAATAGATAAAGCAAGTTAAAGGTCAGCTGCTTGAGTGGAAGTGAGAGGAGGTGATTGAGGTGAGGATCAGGACAAAGCAGCCATGCCTTGCCTGTTGAGTCCACTCCTCTACCCTTTTCAGGGTAATGGCATGGGAAGAGAATAGAGGAGTAACTTTGAACTTGGGAGATCTATATTATATTCCTAGTTTTAGTCCAAAATTCCTGCAACAGCCAAAAATGTTAGTTTACTTCCGTAAGTTTTCTTCTCCATTGAGGTAGAATAATAGATTCTGCCATCTACCTGCCATTTGGAGATGATATGTAAGCAAAAGGTGATAAATATGACATGCTTGATTTCTGCCAATGACAATTTATATAAATTTAAAGTCCTTTAGCTTTGTAAGATAAAATTATTACTAATTATTAGAAAAGCAAGAGGCCTAGAGAAAAAAAAAGCAGTTTAGTTGTTGAGCTAAAGAATGTTTTAGCAAGAATTCACCCTCTTTATATCTTTAGTTATTTATGAAGCCAAAGTGACAAGTCTACAGTTTGTTTTGTTTGTTTGCTTGTTTCAAATTTCCTTCTCTTACAACCATTTGCCCATCAATTGGTGAATGGATAAACAAGTTGTGGTATATCCACACAATGGAATATTATTCAGTAATAAAAAAGACTTTTGTTATACACAAAAAACATGGTGGAATCTCAACAATATTATGCTGAAGGAAAGAAGCCTGACATGAAAGACTACATACTCTGATTTCATATATGTGACATTTTAGAAAAGACAAATCTAATCCACAGTAACAGAAAACAGAGCAATTGTTGCCTGGGGCTGGTGGTGGGGAGGATTCACTAGAATGGGACACAAGGGCACTTTGAGGGGCTATGAAAATATTTTGCATCTTAATTTGCATCAAATTTACAAGTGTATAAATTTGTCAAAACATGTCAAATTATACACTTAAAATAGATACATTTTAGTGCATGTGAACAACATGTCAATTTAGTTGATGAATAAGTTTTATTTTCTTAGGACAAACACTCAGTTCTTGGCACTGATGCCAGTGGAAGAAGATGAAATATTACATTAGACTATTCTGTGCAAGAGATAGATTAGTTGTCCTGCTTTTATCTCTTGGACACTATTATATGATTCTAAAAGCTTAAACTTTAGATGTAAATATTAATATTGTATCTGCTGTTATCTTTATTCCTAGTTTTACTTTATCCTCTGATTTATTTTATCACCCCATTTATAATGCTTGCTATTTTTATTTATTTTTTATTTTTAAATACGTTTTATTGATTATGCTGTTATAGTTGTCCTAATTTTTTTCCCTTTGTTCCACTCCATCCAGTAACAACCCCCATGTCCACTGGTTGTGCATATAGTTCTTCTCAACATCTTCCTATCTACTGCACTCCCTCTCCTTCTATGCTTCCTAATTCCTGCACCATCTCCCTCCCTTTCCCCCCTTTCCCCTCCCTGCTGATCTCCCCCCAATATGTTCCCCATACCTATAATTCTTTTCCCACTCTTATTGCCTACTTAGTTTGCCTTTGTTTTGATTCCCTACCTTCTGTTGTTGGTTGTTGTGATACCGTTTTCATTTTAATGTTCATAGTTTTGATCCTCTTTCTCCTAAATAAGTCCCTTTAACATTTCATATAACAGTTGTTTGGATCTGATGAACTCCTCCAGTTTTACTTTGTCCTGGAAGCACTTTCTCTGCCCTTCTATTCTGAATGACAGCTTCACTAGATAGAGAAATAGTGGTTTTAAGTTTTAGCTTTTCATTACTTTGAACATTTCTTGCCAGTCCCTTCTTGCCTGCAGGGTCTCCTTTGAGAATTCAGCTGATAGTCTTATTGGGACCCCTTTGTACATAATTCTCTTCTCTCTTGCTGCTTTTAAGATTCTCTCTTTATCCTTAATTTTTGACATTTTGATCATAATGTGTCTTGGTGTGGTCCTTCCTGGGCCCAGTTATTTTGGAACTCTCTGTGCTTCCTGGACCTGTAATTCTGTTTCCTTCCCCAAGTTAGGGAAGTTCTGCTTCATTATCTTTTCACATAATTTTTCAATTTCTAGTTCTTCTTCTTCACCTTCTGGCAACCCTATGATTCGGATGTTGCCCCGCTTATAGCTGTCCCATAGGTTTCTGAGCCTCTCTTCATTTTCCTGTTTTTGTTTCCTCTTCTGCACTGATTGTTTGTTCCTTTCCTATGTTCCGATTTGTTGATTTGATCCCTGGTTTTTCTTCCCTCACCAATTGTTTTGTATATGTTTTCGTTCCTTTCAGCAGGACTAGCCTTTATTCCTTCCCTGTCTTGTTTGAGATCCGCTGTTAGGTCTGTAAGCTTTCTTATAACTATAGCTCTGAACTGAACCTCAGAAAGATTATCTACCTGCTGGTCCATTAGATCAGGTATTTGCTGTCTGATCAGCTGCGTGATTGGGATCTCTATCATGATCCCTGCCATCCTGACAGTTTTTTGTTTACCTTTGCTTCCTAGGCAGGGCTGTCTCACCTCCTACGCTATAGGGGGCGGAGCCCCATGCACTTGTTACTACCCAGGGACCCTTCTCACCACACTGTGGTGCTTTGTGTGGGGGTGCGGGTCCAAGATGGATTCCTGCCATTCACTCTCCACTGAGAGACTGGGAGCCTCTTCCTCCATCCCCATGCCCTCCAGCCCTCACAGTCTGAGGCAATGGGGATCTGCCTTCCCTGGCATTGGAATCCCAAGCTGATGGGTTTGGTCTGCAGCCAGGGGTGCTCCCCAGGTGCTTCTCGCCTCCCCTTAAATACGGGTGTCTATGCTTACCACCATCCCACTGCCCATCACCACAGCTGCCGCTGCCAACACAACTTGACCTCTCTGCCCCAGCTTCGCACCTCCTACCTGTGTGGACAAGCACCACTTCTTTATAGCTTTATGTGTTGGACTTTCATGTAGCTTTATTTTCTGGAACTTGTAGCTATTTCTGGTTTTGTGGTAGTTGTACTCCTTTTTAGTTGTGGAGGGAGATGGAGCATGTCAGTCTAGGCCTCCATCTTGGCCGGAAGTCACTTGCTGTTTTTAATGTTAAGATACACCCATGCAAGTTATGTGGAACCCTTTCTAGTACAAGGTAGAGTATAAATTTTTAAAAAGTAAAGAAAATACAATTATTTATTTTCCTTAAGTATTTAATTTATTTTTAGAGAGAGGGGAAAGGAGGGAGAAAAAGAAGGAGAAAAACATCAATGTGCAGGAGAAACATCAATCGGTTGTCACTCACGTGCCCCCAACTGAGAACCTGGCCCACAACCTAGGCATGTGCCCTGATGGGGAATTGAACTGGAAAACTGCCAGTTCAAAGGCCAACACTCAAAGGCCAGTGCTCAATCCACTGAGCCACACCAGCCCGGGCTATTTATTTTTTATTGTAGACAGAAGTATACACTCAGAAACACTTACTAACCATTAATAGATTTAGAAATCCAATGAAGCTGATGGATTTGAGAAGATATCTCTTAACTGTGATAGGACTAATAAATGAAATGTTTGTTGTTTTCTATGAATATTCTTCTAAAATAGATAGAAATTTAATACAATATGAAAAATAGTCAGCACCCTGTAGTTGAGAAAGCTGGTAAGAAGTAATTATAGACAATTCATTATAAAAGTATGGTATAGACTTAGATATTGATTATCATGTTAATGTTGGCAATAAAGATTAATAGCAATAAGCCCCGCTGTGGTATTTAGGAATACTCAAAATCAGTGTTTCTTTTCTGGAATCAAAGCTGTGTCATGGCATCGTCGAAATGTGTTATTCCAAGGATATTTGCCATTGGGAAATATGCCCAAAGAAAAAGAAATAAGTAAAGTTTTAAAAAGGGAGTTGATGAAGTAAATTTAGGTACCTTATTAGCACTTTCATATTTATATGTGAAATATACAAGATTTATAATGACATGTGTCTCTATAAACTAAGAACAAGAAAATCGGACAAAAAACACACAACTCTGTTTGAAGGTACAGATGGTGCCTATATGTGATTGTGATAGGAATGGGCAATGCAGATATGTCTATGAGATTAAAATTACCTGAAAGTATAAAGTTTAAAATTTGTTTAAAATCCACAAAACAGAACTAAATATAAAAATGAATAGTACGATATGAAAAGTAGAACAACAACCATCATCTATAATTTTTGTATCAATTAAGGTTTACTTTTTTTTTAAGTTGAGTACACTTCCTTTAAATTGTTTTTCATAAACACTAATGCACTATTGGCAAGTAAATTGATTTCTTTCTCTTCTCTATAAGTAATCATAAAAGAATAATACTATCACATAAGCACGTTTTTTTTTCCCTAAGTTAAAAAACTAAAATTAAATTTCAAATGTTGAAGATTTACAGTAAAACTATAACATCAATACAAGTGGGCAGATATAGGTTTACTGTTGTAATACAAATAAATAATACAATAATTAATAACTAATAATCCAAGAATAAACTCTGTGTTTCAAGTACTCACAACTGTAAACCTACTTTTTCCAACCCCTATATTATGCCTGCTTTTGATCCTTGCCAAAGTGTAGTCCATGGGTAGACCAGAAGCATCAGCATCATCTGTGAACTAGAAATGCAGACTTATAGGCCCTACATGACCTCTTAAATCAGAATCATGTTAACAAGATACCCAGGGAATTTGGATGCAATTTAGTTTGAGAAGCCCTGTCTTAAACCATCAATATAACCAGAGTTATTCAAGAAATTGCTAAGATGGTTGCATCACGGTTTGCCCTAGACTGAGAGATTACGTGGACTTACTACTTTCAATGTTAAAACCAAGAAAGTCCCAAGCAAGTCAAGATGAATTAGTCACTCTAAAAGTGCCTAAAGTTCAGCTTTAGATTTGTGGAGGAAAAAATATGGATGTGGGAAATTACACTCCGGGTCAACTTCCATTAGTGTTAGTTAGCTCTTCTCTCATAATCTATGTTTCAACTCACTAATTTTAAGCATTAATAAAGTAAATGAATCTGTAATGCATCATCTATATATTGCATCGTGTGTTCACCACCTAAAGTCAAATCTCCTTTCATCACCATATATTTGACCCCTTTATCCTTTACTACTTGCCCCTACCCTGCTTTCACTCTGGTAACCACCATACTGTTGTCTGTGTCTATGAGTTTTTGTTTGTCTTGTTCATTTGTTACTTTCAGTATTATAGAATTTTATACTCGACATCTATATAATTTTATTAACCAATGCCACCCCAAAAAATGTAATTTAAGAAGGAAAATACATGAAATGAGGAACAGCTCTCTTTTCTCTAAGATGTTGAGATCTCTCAGCTCTTTAGTTCCTCTTATGAATCAAAACATGTGGTCCAGGGTCAAAGGCCTAAGAGGTAAAATCTGTTTGCTTTGTCAGTAAAGTTGCCATAGGGGTAATACATTTAATAGTCTCAAGCAAGGCATTCTGTTCTATTCCTTTCCTGATTTCTCCTTCAGGATTGTTGAACTGCACCTCTGGCCTGTGTGTGATTATCTTATACTTGCAAAACTTCTAAGGAAGGCCCACCCGGGACAGAGCTGCTTGTTCTCATTAGCTGGGAAAACAAGGCTTTGTTTATTCCTTGTGCTAGTGTCAGGGGAACACTGGTTTAATTCCAGCACAGGTCTGCATGTTGATTTTACACAACGGGATTAGCTTAGGCATCTGTGAAAGTTCTAAGGCAGCCTCATAGGAGCCGTCTAACTCAGCACTGTGACTAGGGAAAACTGGGTGTACAAAATAACATCATAATTTTCTTTTAACACATGTGATTAACAAAGAGTTATGAAGTTAAATCAAGTAAATAAAATACCAATTATGCTTTCTCATTTATCGCAGGTACTGGCCTGATAAATGTCCCTTTTCTAAGTGGTGACTCCCCATGAGTGTAAGATGGGTAGTCATTGTTGAAGTAGATGCTGCCAGTGCTCTGCCATAAATCCTCCAACCCATTTACCATTTTCAATAGCTAGTACTTAAATCTCTAAATTGGCTGACTACTCTCAGGCTATTGGAGCCTGATTTGACTGGAAACGTAAAAAGTTGGAAGTGGCTGGAAATCTATATTCCCTGGGAGGAGCCCTTAACCAGCGAGGAGAATTTAATATTCAATCTCCCTTGCCCCCTACTGGGGACAATTCTTAAAAGCATTTCATATTGTTTCCATAATTCCCCTATGAGACAATTCAAAGCAATATTCCTTGGAACTTTGCTTGCTGTCACACCCTCTCTTGGCCTCCTTTCCATCCTTGTCTCTATTCTCCATTTGCCTTCTGCCTTTTCATGGAAATACCTCCTAATAATTTACTTTCACATGATCCTAGTCTCAAGGTCTGCCCTTGGGCCCCCTGACGTAAAACACTCATGTTACATAATTTGAAGAGCATCTAACCTTAACAGTCTCAAAGAGGCAGAGGTCTGAACAAATGAGTGTGCAAATGGCCCCCAAGCATATGCAAAGATGTTCTATCTTTCTTATAAGAGCAATGTAAATTAAAACTATCCTGAGATACTTCTCACCTGTCGGAGAGGCAAGCAATTTCAAGGGTTGACACACACCCCATTGGTGAGGCTGCAGGGAAACAGGCACTGATTACAGAGCTGTGAGAACGGAAGCGTCTTTGAAGAATTTGTTACATCTTTAAAAAGTTACATATACACTTTGAACAAGCAATCTCACTTTTAGAAATATAGCAAAAATACAAGATGACATCTATAAAAAAACTATTCATTTCACCACTATTTGTAATAGTAAAAGATTGGGAATAACTCAAATGTCCCTCCATAGGAGACTGGTTGAATAAACTATGTTATATCTAACAATGAAGAACAGGTTACTGTTAAAAAGAAAAGATTTCTACATAATACTATAGAGTAATTGCCAGGATATATTGTAAAAAGAAAAAAAAATCTTAAAATGTATTCCTTCTATATCCTCTTACATTTTTTCAGGAACATATTCTAAAGACTGAAAAACCTCAATGAAATCTTATGATGCACTCAATAGTCTTATTTTTAATAAAAATAGTATTATTTTGAGACTGTGATGTGTGAAGTAGGAAAAGTCAAATTTTAATTATGCTAATTAGAAATAAATATTTCACTATAAGAAAAAAAGGATATAAATCAAATAAGTTAAAAATCTTGAAAGCTTATATTTCTTGGACATATCAGTACAAACTAAGTTTGTTTTTCACTTTATATAAAAATATACATATTTCCTAATTCTATTCACTGAGAAAGTGTAGAGGCAATGAAAATCTGGTAGGAATGAAGACCCTAACATCACAATTATGGTCTCTAAATAGCATTTGCACCAAAATATATCAGAACTCTTTAGAGTAGTGTTTAGTTCCACGTCTGGAGCAGGAAATGTATAAAAGAAATGTGAGACATATTGTTCTAGAAAACAAGGAAGGTATCAAAGTGTGTTGAGGTCATGACAAAAAGATTTTTGCTATTGAAAGGACAATTTGAGCATCAAAAGGAATAATAAAGCATAAAACATAAATAAATACCCCATGAGGTGACAATATTTGAAAACAAGTGAGTTTCTTAGATAGTTACTGGAACATCAATTCATTATCCTAAAAACTGATTAATAAAAAGAAATAATCAAATGGTTATTCTGTTTCCTGTATAAGCTGTATTTTAGGATAACTACACAGTCGATGCACAGCATTTCTAGAAGCAGTCACCAGAAGTTCTCAAAATTATTAGGTAAATGTCAATGGGTATCTTCATACTGAAAAGATCATGCTAACAACACCTGAACCCACTGTCACAATCAAGTCACAGAAGGAAATAACATGATGTTATTTTCATATAAGCCAGATAAGATAATTGAGGAAATTTTAATGAAAGGACTATTTAACAAGGTGTGGCATGGTTAAAGGAAATCAACATAGAGTGACGATGTTCCCATTGGATTCACATGAGTCGAGGACCATTCACCCTATTCCTGAAATGGTAAAGAAAGTGAACAGTTAGTGGTACACTAAAAAGAGAACTATAGCTAAAAGGAGAGTGCCCCAATGGGAGCTGTGGCCTGCGGTAGAGAAATGTAACCGCTGCCAAGTTGTGGCAACCCAGCAGGGAAGCAACCATGGGAATAAAGACCCTGGCTTCACTGTCTTCCCACGCTGTGATTATAGGTGTCTACCATTGGATAACCAGGAGCCAGAGGACAAAGAAGTCTGTTGATGCAGTCTATAAAAGTCGGCTCCTAGGGGTAGAGGGCAGAATGGAGAAGAATGGAAAGTAGAACTGGAGGGATAAACAGAGAATATCTGACACACAAGAATCCTTTCAGGACCAGTGTGATTCCTTCATAGACCTGAACAAAAGACCAGATTTATAAGGATGCTCTCAGCATTCAGGATTTCTCAATTTCATCCTCATATTGAAAACCAATAAGAAGCAGGCTGGTGTTGCAGTCAATTCCAACAAAGCCCTCAGGATGAAGGCTGCTGTGACCCTGCTTGTTCATTCCACTTGCCAGCTGGCAGACTGCAGAACCTACAGGGAGATTCAACATTTGCTTAGAATGCCGAACTCCAGGAACTCTAGAGAAAGATAAAACCTGTAACGAATCCAATCTGTCTGTCCCCTTGCAATTCCTTTAAGTTGATTGTAAACTTTAATCCTCTTCAACAAACTCTTGCCATATTCCAAATCTTCCCTTTCTAACTAATAGTTCCAGAGCTCCTACTTTTTCTATCCATGAAGAGACCTAACGATTTTGTCACTTAATAACTAGGATGACCATAATGTACAGTTCATCCTTATGATTCACAGACATCGTATTTGCAAATCTGCCTGGGTACTAAAACTTATTTATAACACCAAAAATATATGTAGTGCTGAAGTGCTGCTGGCTAGCGTTCCTAAGCCTGAGAAGGCTGTGATGTACTTTATGGAGAAAATACCTGCACTAGATAAGTTGCATTAAAGCCTGAGTGATAATGCTTTTGGCCATTAGTTCAATGTTAATGAACTAGCAATATATATGAAATCGGGTATCTTTAAACAGAAACACAGACAAAAGAAAGTTATGTATTGATCAGTTGATGAAAATGTGGCTAAAGGCTTGCAGGAACCGAACCTTGTAATTTTCCTAGGAGCACTGGTTCAGTATTTGCTAATTCAATGTTTACAATGACTTTATAGAACATAACTACTATAAATAACATGAATAGGCTGCATAAAATATCCAAGAAAGTAAAAGCTGGAATGCCTAGACAACAGATGAAAACTGGGGTGAATAGCCAGCTCCTACTAGCTTACAGAGTTGATTGTGTGCATATCTTCCCAGCTCCACATTCATTGGTGCTGCATTGGCAGCTTGAAATTGACCATTGTGTCAGTATTTATACCATGGAAATCGTCAAGCCCTGCAAATTAGAGCCAGTTGTTACATTTACCATCATACCACTGACTATATTGCTCCCTTTCTATAATTTTCCCCTCAAATTCCTTTTGTTGAAGTACAGTGATCACAGTGAAGCTGCCACCAATTATCTCTGCTGCCTGTGGCACTGGAGAGAATAAATTCTTAGGTGGATGACTGGAAATGTGTGACAAAATTCTGTGCTTACAGCCTTTGTCTACAGACACCCATGTGCCTGCCATTGAGGAATAATAGCTTTTCCTTTATTCCATCTTTAATTTTTCTCACTACAAAATCTAACTGGAACCTTGATAACAAAGGAATCTGGGAAATATAGCTTCTAGGCTTTCAGTCCTGTGGTACAAGGGAGAACTTAGAAGATGGAGATGATATTGAATATCAATAAACTCTATATGATATGAAGGGAAAATAACTGGTATTAGTGAATATCAATAAATTATTCAAAAAATATTTTCTATGTGCAAGACACTGCTAGGAGATTTCAAGGGGTAATTTTCAAACTCTGGATAAAAATCAAGAATAGGTTGTACTATTTATTATGCTGTGTCCAATGTTATTTTTAATACAATTGAACAAAGCAGAAGAGACTAGAAATAGAGTCTGTCACATGTAGTATGAGTAAATATTGTTTGTAAAACTTTTATCTCAGATAGATAAATATGTATCTACTTCTTTGCAAAATAAAATGCATTTTATACTATTGATTATAGTCAAATAAAGTTTAAAAACATATCTTTAGAACAAGGACTAGTAAACCTTTTCCTTAGTGTCAGATAGTAAATATATTAATATTTGAAGGCCATGTGGTCTCTCCTGCAACTACTTAACTCTGCCTTTGTAGGGTGAAAGCATTATAGATAATAAGTAAATAAATGGGTAGGGCTTACTTCAATAAAACTTATATACAAAAATCCCAGGCTATGGTTTGCAACTCCTAATTTAGAGCAGTGCTTCTCAAACTAACTGTGGTAAAGCACCAGTGTTTTGTTTTTGTTTATTCCTACCCAGGACAAGTACACAGTTTGTACCATATGCAACTCATTTAAGGGAATTCAGCAACACCCAATCTGGCATAGGCCTGACTCATAAGATGAGTACAATGATCGTACATTTAAACAGTATAATAATGTTAACTTTTTATAAAAGATTATACATACATACTCTCAGTTTGTGTACTTGTTGCAGACTGGACAAACAGTTCACATAGGAGGGAGCAGCTACAGTCCAGAAACCACATTTTGGGAAGTTCTGCTTTAGATAATACAAAGAAATAAAAGATATTGCCATTGTATTCAAGAGACTTATGAGCTAATGGAGACAGGCTTGTTAACCAATAATAATACTAGGTAGAATGCAATATGTACTCCAATACAAAACCTAGCTCATAGCAAATGAACTTATTTTTCCCAAACCTGACCTACTTATCTGAAATGACCAATTGTATCTGATGTGTGTGTGTGTGTGTGTGTGTGTGTGTGTGTGTGTGTTGGGGGAGGGAGAGAACAAGATTATAAAGAAATTATTCAATGCATACCAACCACTATTAAAACTTTTTATTTGATAATAATCTCTGTTTGTATCAGAATTTTTTTGTTTTGAACGGTGCTCTGTGAAGCTTAAAAGGAAAATTTTTTCTCACAGGCATCATTATGAGCAATTCTTGGCAAATGAAGACTTGGAAAACCTCCAATTCAATTACTGCTGGAGCTGCGGCTGACCAGCTAGAGACAGAAGCTATTGTTATTTCCATGTCAAATGGCTTGCTTCTCTCTCCGAAGAGAACTATTACTCTTCATATGCTAGTAGTGAAAACCATTTAGGGAATATTTTAAGATTTATAAATATGTAATATGGTAGATGAGAACCAAATCATAGTGTGATGGAGTCAAAATTCTTGACACTTGACAGTTTTGGGACAGTACTCTCCCCATACTCTTTAAAATGGACTCTTTTCTTGCTCTTTCCTTTTCTTGCCCTCCACAAAGGGACTTCTGATGACAGACTAGCTTGAGAACTTCTGTGCTGGAGAATCACAAGAAAATGGTGAAGCCAGTTGTATGCATAAGAGTTTCATGGAATCATGAACTGCTGAATGTCAAGGTATTGGTTGGATGGAGAGAGATGGGAAAGCAACTGTGGTGTATGACAGGCTCCTATGGGAGAGGAATAAAAAGGGAACTTCAATGCGGGTTTCTGAGGACTGTGTGTTTCACTTTGGAGAGTTGCTAAAATATAAATAAAAAACTTAACCTATTTAAGTTCGCTATAAGTTGTATAAAATATGCTTTTCTGAAAACAACACCATTTGAAGAATGGTTTTATAACACTAGTATTATCACATTTAAACTAGTAATATTAACTATAACACTTTATTCCTTTCCCTATTAGGGTATGCAAAGAATGTTTGAAGCTGAGTCTTCAGAGTCTTTAAGAGCTACTAGGTTTTTTTTGGTGAATGCAAAACAAACATAAATAATGTTGAAATATTTCCATGAATCAGATTTGACAGTTTATTTGGGCCATTATAGCCTGATTTAATTAAAATTGGGCCATTTTTCCACTTCGTAAGAACATATTAAATGAAGAACAAATAGGTAACACTATTTTAGTTTTACAAATGAGTGAATTTAGGTGCAAGAGATTAGATGCTTGCTCCAGGGTCACTTGGTGAATTGGGTCAGCTTATTAATTAAATTGCAGAGATGGCATGAACTTTCAGTATTTTTTTTTTTTTACCCTAAGAGAATGCCGAGATGATTTTGGCAACTGGACCAGCTACAGATGTAAGTATAAGGGTAGGATCTGATCAGCCTACTGATGTTCCAGCAGTTTCTTCATCCTAGTATTCTTCTATGAACACTAGGATGCTCCCCAAAGACATAACTCTTGAGGAAGGATCATTTGGGACTTTTTTGTGCATTGAAAAAGGCTTCACTCCTCTTTATGTCCTGGACCCCATCTCCAACTTCTCTTCTCCCTGCACATTACCCTAGAAGAAACATACCCTCAGCTACTTTAAGTTGGACTGACATCTGGAGGGGTTTCAGACACTGAAATTTTAGAAAATAAGATTGCTGTTTTGCTGTTCTGAAGAGCAAAGACCCAGGAAATATTACTAAGACAAGAGTGGGACAGAAAAAGAGCAGAGTATGAATTTTGGTTGAATTTATTTGTTTTTTTGTTACACTGTGAAATAGAAAGTTTAAGATTATTCTTGATAACATACCCATGAATAAATGGATCAGGGAGGAGTACTCTAAATCAGTCCTGTCACTGTAAGAGAGGAGGATGTCATCAACCTCTTAAACACTCTCCATGGGTAACAGATCCATTAGGTAGATATCCCTCTCCCTGCCAGCAGAACATGATTAATGTAATGGAGAAAGCTCAAGGGTGGTTAGGGAACACACATTTTATTAAAAAGAAACCCTAACTGTCTAAAAACAGAAATGTATGTATTTAATTTTCTCCAGAAATGGTTGGCAATTATCTTTTCTTGTCACTGCATTTTTCAGGATGGAGAAAGCCATTGTGTCTGAGGTACACTTCAAGTCCTTTGAGTGACTGATAGCATTGCAACTTAGATGATTCAGGAAGAATTTTTATTCTCTTTAATGTATTATTTTTAATAAGTAAATTTAAGGCGGTCTATTCTTCCAGCTTACTTGGTTTTGTGACATTCCATTGAGTCCTGGTGGTTTATATAATAAGACTGACTCTGTTGGAAGGGTGGCCTGCTTGACCAGAGGGAATAAAATCACTGTTGGGCCTAAACTTATTCCCAGTGTTGACTCATCTTCCCAAATGCATCAACATAATCTTATTCGCCTTGATCAAGAATATGGCAAGATTGAAACCATTGATCTGAGTCAAGAACTCTTCTAACTCTGTTGCTGGTTCTTCCCGAGCAGGAATGAAAACTCAGCATCTGGCAAATAAGTTATAACCTTTTTTAGGTCACAGACCTTTTGAGTATCTGATGAAGCTGTGTTGATCCAGGTCCTCTAAAATGGGATTAGCCATGCAAGGAATTTATTGAGAGAAAGGCTTGTGAGAAAAAATGAGTGGGTAGGCTAGGAGAGCTGTTAAGACTGAGAAGGCTATCTGATCTGAGCCACTGTAGAGGAAAGAGGAAAGGAAGGAAGAATAGATGGAAGTACCTTAGACTTCACTGCAGTTTTAAGGGGGTTCTACGAGGCTCTCAGGGTGTCCTAGAACCCTGTCCTAGTTGCCTGTCAGAGGAATCCCACCTCTCCCAGGACCATACCTGTCATGCTCACTATGCCTTGGGACCTGGTAGGGCTCTTAGTAAAGTACACTGCCAATAGTCAGAAGTCTAAAAGGGACAGTCTCATGGCCACCAATCTACCCCTTGCACTGCACAGATCTAGTTCACACAAATTCAGGAATAAATCCTGCATGGTGCTCATGGACATCTCTTCCTGAGGGGAAAACTCAGAAAAGGAGGGCTAGTGGGACAAATTATAACCCTTGTTGCTGCAGTTGGTCTTGGAACTACAATTGGTGCTCATCTTCTTTCTCTTCTACTATGTTTTATAACTTTCACCCACAGCTATCACCTCTATAGGCCTGGCTTTACCTGGGGATAAAACCCAAAGTTTCATGCCTGAGAAGTCTGAAGCTGCGTCTTCTGCATTTGCCCATTCACTGTCATAACTGGGTAAGGGAGTAGCAACATGTACCCAAGTTTATCACCCAAGTAACATACACATTTCTCCCTACTGCCATTATGTAAAAGCAACCCTTCTTCCTCCTGATGATCAGCATCAATTACTCTTTCTATAATTGTGGCTCTTCTCTTGTTTGCTGGTCCCTGGGCACAAGGCATCCAAAGCATCTTGCTGGTGGCCATGGCTTGTAGTTCAATGGGATCCTTTCTGCATCCTCTGGCAAAAGTGCTCTTTGGAGGGACAATGACCACCAATCCTGTAATGCCCAGTTGATGGGACTGGAAGCATAGGGTCATCATGTGGTAAGTAGGGCCACTTCTGCTTCCACACACTGGACTCTGGATCCATGTATTCTTCCTACTGGGGACATAGCACCAGAGGGAAGTCTCCAATAATATATATATATATATATATATATATATATATATATATATATATATATATATATATATACTGTGTCCTGAAGGCCACCCTCTTTTTTAAGAGTGTTGCCTAAAAACTGCCAATTTAGTTACTCCTTTCGAAATCCATCCCAGTGTCCTATGAGGCTGGCTGGCTCTGGATAGTATGGTATGGATTACCACAAGTAGATGCTCTAGATATGGGTTCACTCCCACCCTTTCTTTGCTGTAAAATAGATTCTCTGGTCAGATGCTATGTTATGTGGGATTTCAGCTTTTGGATCAGGCCTTTCATAATCCCCTGGATAGTGGTACTGGCTAAGGCTCTACAGACAGAAAAGGTAAACTTATGCTTGGAATAAGTGTCTATACCTTTGAGGACAAGCTTCTGACCCTTCCAGGATGGAAAGGGCTCAGTGTTCATGACACTATGTGACCAAGAGATAGTGCCATATCTGGAAGCTCACTGTGGCTCTCTGTTGCCAATAGGTTGGACATTCAGAGACAGAAGTAACTAGATCAGCTTTGGTAAATGGTAGTCAATGTTATTAGTCACCCAATGTTATAGGCCAAATGTATGTTGGTCACCTGTCCACTTCATGAATATGCCCACCATGCCAGTTCTAGGGTTGCTGATGACAAAGGCTAGCTTCTGAGTCATTTTGTCTACTCGGTTGTTTGGTGCCTCTTCTGTGCTGGATGCTTTCTGCTAAACTTTTACATGTGATACGAAGATCTTCACATTTTGTACCCACTCCCATGTTTCCTTTCACATGTCTTTGACTCAGAACTCCTTGTGTCTGATCTTGTAGCCTTCCCTTCCAGGCCATTGGGCACTGCCTGTGAATCTAAATATTCTCACCTCAGACTATTGTTCCTTCCACACAAAATGGGTGACCAGATACACCACTTCATTTCCAGCCATTGGGAAGATGTTCCCTCTCATTATCATTTATGGCCAGTTCTGAATGTGGTGTAATGTAGCTGTCATCCATTTTCAGATTTATCCACACATTTAGCCAAACCATCTATAAACCAAACAAGAGCTTTTTTCCCCACCTTCAGCTATTTTTACGAGAACCCTGCCCATATGGGGTTCAAGGTTCAAGCTTTGGTGGGGCACTGGTAAGCTCTTTATGGGTGACGTCAGAATCTGGACTACCTGCTTATGCAGTTTACTTGTGTCCTCTGATCTTTCTCAGGCCTCATTTTAGATATACCATTTTCATATTATTATGGACTGATGCTAGGCCTCTCTGACTTTACAACTTGACAATTCAGAAAGAACCCAACTCATAATGGATAGCTTCAGCTGCATGGTCACTTGGTGCCTGTGATCAAACATTCTATCTCTACCAGGGCCCAGTAATGTATGTACCAAGACCTGTTTCGCAAAAGGCATATCATTTTCCATGGTGGATGGCATACCTTTGCTCCAGTCTCCCAGGGCCTACATTGTTTATCTTGCCATAATCTGAATACTGTAGCTTTTCCCACCACTGCTACTTTTAATACCACAAGGTCTCCTGGATTGTATGGTCCAAATCGCAAGGTTGCTTGTACCATGACCTGGACCTGCCACAGAAACTTTTCCTGCTCTGGACCATATTTAAAGCTGACAGCCTTTCATGCCAGAGGAATATTTTTAGGAGTGGATTGTGCTTTTGGTCCCTCCAGAACCCAAAGATGTCTACCAAATGCTGTGCTTCCTTCTCTGTGGTTGGGGATGTAAGATTCAGCACCAGTTTTTAATTTGGAGGGTTACTCCAGCATGTCCCTGACTGCTGGATTCCTCCACTGGGATCACCACCAGTGAAATATTTATCAATTAAATCATCACTGTGAGACTAGGAATATTTGTACCCCACCTACCAACCAAGACAGCGTCATCTGCACCTGCAAGACAGTGAATGACCAAGTTCCAACTTCACTTCTTACTGCCTATATTCTCAGAACATTACGTTGTCTGTGCCCTATGAGAAGCATATGCCACAAAAGAACTAGCCATACAAGAGACTTATTAGGAAAAGTGCTATGAGGTAATATGGGAAGAGAACCAGAGAAGTCAGAAAAACTTGATGCAGATCTGACTCTGAGTGATGGAATGAGAGGAGGGAAGAAGATGGTAGGAAATTTGGGTGGAAACACCTTAGGCTGCAATATAGTTCTGAAGGAGATCGACAAGCTTGTCAGGGAGTCCTTGAGCCAGAGGTACCATCAGAGAAGTCCTCATCATTGGCTTGGAGCAGGCTGTAGAGCATTGCCTTGGTACCAATACAATGATGGATTTCAAGTGCAACAACTGGACCATCAGTCACTTATGGTCCATGTTGTAGGAGATCTGAGAGATCTGTCCTCATGGCTGCCACAGAAGGTTTGTTTTCCTTTACAGAAAAAAATACTAATACACACATGTAAAACATGAATAATTTCTGGGGTTTATTGATCCTCTCAAGTCCATTCCTTCAGGGATAGGTAAGAACCTGTTTTCAGAATTGATTGCTCAAATCATTTAACAAGAACTGACTGGGGTGTTATTTGAAAGATAAACAATACATCTTTAAAAGACACTATACATTTTATAAAGATGTATTATAGCCTCTTCATTAAAAAGAGGGAGTCTGCCCTGGCTGGTGTGGCTCAATAGATTGAGCACCAGCCTGAGAACCAAAGGGTCGCCAGTTTGATTCCCAGTCAGGGCACATACCTGGGTTGCAGGACAGGTCTTCATCCAGGTCCCCAGCTGGGGGTCCACAAGAGGCAACCACACATTGATGTTTCCCCCCCTTTCTTTCTTCCTCCCTTCCCCTCTCTCTGAAAATAATAAATGAATAAAATATTTTTTAAAAAAGAGGGGGCCTACATCCTCTTAAGATAATGTACAGTACTGTATACCTTTAGATCATCTGAATATGTTGGATGGGTATCTACTAAGGATTTCAGCCAAAATAGTCCTATTTGGGGCATAGTTTCAGCAGTAGGATTGGGAAGCAGCAATGGCTTTTTGGTCTTGAAGCTCTCTCTTGTCTAGCAGTTTAGTAGAACAGAAATTTACTGAATCAAATAAAATGTAATTCCTTTTTGGTAAGTAGTGCATTGAAGTAGTGTAGTGGAATACATTCCCAAATTCAGACAAAGGATGAACTTGAGCAACTCATTTAATTCCTGTGTTTTGAATTTCCCTACCTTTATTTAATGTTTAAAAAATCTAACTGCATTTATTAATTTATTTTTAATTTTGAGAAAAAATCTATATATTTCAAAGTGCACAAATATTAAGATAACAGTTCGTTGAATTTTTATATACACTCATGTAACCACAGATCAGGCAAAGATATAGAACATTTCCAAGACCCCCAGAAAGCTTCCTCAGTCAGTACCCATCCACATAAAAGTAACCACTACTCAGAGTTCTATAGGTATAGGTAAAGTTTGCCCATCTTTTTTTTTAAGTATATTTTATTGATTATGTTGTTACAGTCGTTCCAACTTTTTTCCCTTTGCTCCCCTCTGCCCAGTACCCTCCTTCCCTCCAGCAATCTCACCCCCCCTTAGTTCATGTCCATGGGTTGTGCATATAAGTTCTTTGGCTTCACCCTTTCCTATATTAATTTTAACTTCCCTCTGTCTATTTTGAACCAACCAATTATGCTTCTTTATCCCTGTGCCATTTCCCCATTTCTCTCCCTTCCCCCTCCCAGTTGATAACCCTCCAAATGACCCCCATACCTATGATTCTGTTCCTATTCTGGTTTGCTTAGTTGGATTTTGTTTTTATTTTTTAGATTCGGTTGCTGATAGTTGTGAGTTTATTGTCATTTCAATGTTCATAGTTTTGATCTCCTTTTTCTTAAGTAAGTCCCTTTGGCATTTCATATAATAATGGCTTAGTGATGATGAACTCTTTTAGCTTTACTTTGTCTGGGAAGCACTTCATCTGCACTTCCATTCTAAATGATAGCTTTGCTGGATAGAGTAATCTTGGTTGTAGGTCCTTGCTTTTCATCACATTGAATACTGCTTGCCAGTCCCTTCTTGCCTGCAAAGTGTCTTTTGAGAAATCAGCTGATTGTCTTATGGGCATCCCTTTGTAGGCAACTCTCTGCTTCTCTCTTGCTGCTTTTAGGATTCTCTCTTTATCTTGAATGTTTGGCACTTTAATTATGATGTGTCTTGGTGTGGTCCCTTCTGGGTCCAGCTTGTCTGGGACTCTCCATGCTTCCTGGACATGTATGTTTATTTCCTTTGCAAAATTTGGGAAGTTTCCCTCCATTACTTTTTCACATAAGTTTTCAATTTCTTGCTCTTCCTCTTCTCCTTCTGGCATCTCCATTATTCAGATGTTGGCACGCTTAAAGTTGTCACAGAGGTTCCCAAGCCTCTCCTCATTTTTTTCAATTCTTGTTTCCTCATTCCATACTGGTTGACTCTCTTTTTCTTCCTTGTGTTCCAAATCATTTATTTGAACCCCAGTTTTCTTCCCTTCACCATTGGTTTTGTGTGGGTTTTCCTTTGTTTCACTTAGCATAGCATTCACTTCTTCTCTTATGCATTTGCCGTACTCAAGCATATCTGTCAAGCCTGTGAGCATCTTTATCACCAATGTTTGGAATTCTGTGTCTGTTAGGTTGGCTATCTCCTCGTCACTTAGTCTCCCACTGGAACTTTGATCCGTTCCCTCTTTTGGGCCATACTTCTCTGTCTACTCATCTTGACAGGCTCCTGTGTTTGTTTGCCTCTGTGTCTTAGGTAGAACTGTTGCTCCTGTTACATTTAAAGAGTGGAGCCTTAGGGATTTGTCAGTACTGGGTGACCCGTTTCACCACGTTGTGGTGCTGTATGTGGGGGAGGAGTCTGAGAGGGAACAATGCCACATGTCCAGTACTCGCCCCTTTTCCAGGCCTGTCTCCCACTTCCGTATGGGCCTGGCGCCTCTCTAGCTGTTGTCCTGGCTGTCGTTCCCAGAGTGGGTGGGTCTGCAGACATTCTAGAACTGTGGGGGCCCTTTAAACAAGCAGACTCTGCTGAGAAAATTGCAGTTTCTGCCTCCACCCCAACCCCCACTGGTTTGTATAGTCAGAAGCAATGAAGCTTGATTTTCCCTAGTGCTGGGACTGTGAGCTGCGTGGTCTGTTGAGGAGCTGGGAGTGCTCCCCACGTGTCCCTTCCTAGTTTTTAAAACATGTGACCACTCTTTCCGCTGGCCTGCCACTGCCGCCACCGCTGCTGCTACCATACCGTGTCCTCTCTGCCCTGGCTCCACCCCCTCCTACCTGTCTGGATGAGTATTTCTTCTTTATATCTTTGTTTGTTGGACTTCCATGCAGTTTGATTTTCTGGAACTTCTGGTTGTTTCTAGTTTTGAGTTAGTTCTATTCTTTCTTAGCTGTGGAGGGAGATGCAGCATGTCTGTCTATGCCTCCATCTTGGCTAGAAGTTTCAAATTTTGCCCATCTTTGAACTTTATGAGCTCCTTTGTGTCTGGCTTCTTCAACTCTGTATTATGTCTGTGAGATTCAGTCGTGTTTTTGTGGATGACTACACATACTTCATTTATTTTTATTGCTGTGTTGTATTCTGTTGAGTGAATATACTGTTATTTATCAACCCATTCTACTGCTGATGGACATTAGCGTTGTCATTTTGGGGACGTTATGAAAAAAAAAAGCTGCTATTAATTGATTGATTGATTCTTTACCATGTCTTTTGGTGGACATAAACACTTATTTCTCTTGAGTATATATCCAGGAGTGAAATTGCTGGCTAAAGGGACACATGTATGTTTAGCTTTGTTTGATATTGCAAAATAGTTCTGTAATGTAGTTGTACCAGTTTACACTCCCATCAACAAGGTATAAGAGTTTTAGTTGTTCCTTATCTTATTTTATCCTCACAGACTTCGTATTGTAATTCCTTTAAATTTCAGCCATTCTGGTGAGAATTTTCCACTTTTAAGTAAGACTAACTGTGCTATTATCAGTCAGAAAAAAGGCATGTTAGTGCTCTCAGAACCTCTTAGAGAGTTCAGGATGGTTTTACCCTGCTAGATACACAAGGTTGTGATCTGGATGTATTTTATTGACTATTTATTATAGCATTCTTGGTTCTTTGCAAGTTGCCTACAGATAACAAAAGAAAGAGTTTTATAATTACAAAAGCCCTTAGAAAAGCCACTGGAAATAATTCCTGGAAACTGAAAGTCCAGTCTATGGCCCAAATCGAAGTGGTACAAGAAGGAAAATGACCACTTTAAGGAGCAGAGAAGTGGTTAACTCCAGAGGAAAAAGTGCATCATATATTTTGTACTGACATTAACTGTCCACTTTTACTTAAACATGTATGACTTCTTCTCAATGGCATTTGTAGGATTAATAATTTCATTAGCAAATAACTTGGACTTTGTTAGATTAGAGAAACGGAGATGCTCATACCTGTAAGATTCTGCTGTTGAGCTTTTACTGATGAAAAAGGACAGGAAAACCATTAATAATTATAACTAAGTAGTTTGCCTTTTGTTGTTCCACTCTCAGATGCATGAGCAGGCAATATGTTTGTTTGACCTATTAATCTGTAAATCAATATTTGAAGAAAAGGAATATAAGTCAAGCATCTTCTTTAATCCTTTCCTTTAACTATTCCCAGCCTATAAAACTGCCCTGATTAATCTGTGGGGCTCTATTTTGAAAGGTATCAAGATAATTAAAAGTGAAAAAAGATTATTAATTGCTTTCCTTGTGCTAGGGAGAGAACTAGGAGTCCTTGAATCTATCATCATATTTATGCCTCACACCAAATATCTTGCTTAAGTTCTTCTCATCCCTGTGAAACTAAGAGATTATATTTTTTTATTAACACTGCTTTAAAGATAGAACTATTGAGGCCAGGAGGTGACATGACCTACTTTTATATGTTTCGTGATAATTTCAAGTTTAAAGTGTTTATTCTTTGTTTTTGACTTTTAGGTTCAACTTCCAAGTCTTGTCAGTTTTCTCTCAGATCAAGTGTTTCATTTCCACAACTGCTACTCTAGTTCAGGGAACAAAATAGCCATGAGACTGGTTTCCCAAATAAATCTATACAGTATCAGCAGATCAATATTGATTAAGCACTGCTTTCCTTATGTCCCTCTCATGATAAAATGTTCAATGGCTCCCCAGAGCCTGCAGGATAAACTCCAAACAGTAGCTTATTGATGAAGGTGCTCCTCTGTTTTGAACTAACGTACTTTTCCAAATATTTGTACACACAGATTCTCCATTTCTAACAATAATGGATTATTCACTGATCATCACACAAGAATTTCCATTTCACACATTCCCATTTCACATACTTGCTCACAGTACTGAGAACCTGAATACCCTTCTCCTTTTTCACTGCCTATCCAGATGTTACCAGTCCTTCAGTGATGGAGTCATATTTATCTATGACCTGACGGCCTTCTTTATCAGTCCTGCAGGTGGTATTTTCTCCCCTCTCTGAAGTCCTGTGATATTTCACAATTGCATTAAGCAGGTTGAAAATTATTTACAGAGTAACAACAGAATGAAAGGTGGCATGGTAAATTTGAAAATAAACTATATGCTCCTTGAACTGAAAGAGCTCAAAATGTGCGATGACAATATAAATGGAAATTTTAATTAGTGAATTAAAAATATATTAGTAACACTTTAAAACATGTATTATGTAGCAGGCCATGCACTGTTTTTCCTGGACATGCATGCTTATTTCTATAAGTAAGCTGTATTATTAACCTCTATTTACAGATCAGGAATCTGAGGCTTAGATACGTTATAGTACTTAGCCAAGGTCATTCAGCTAACAGGAGGAGAAGTGAGATTTAAATAGCCCATATTCTTATCCTTAGTTCACTTAAGATGTCATCTCAAGTTCCAGTTGTCTGGGAGGAAGACAGGGAGACTGGGGGGAAAGACTAATAGGAAAATGAATACAAAGAAGCAGAGGAAAGCATAGGAGAGCAAAAATCAACAATGGAGAAATAAAAAGATGGAGTGCAACATGAGCTAGTAAAATGGGGCTAGGATTCTAGAGCAACATTTGTATTCCAGGGTCCTCCTTTTATAAGCAGATCTGTTTTAGATTCTTAAATGGACCACATTCAGTCAGGTATTGTTTCTTGGCATTAAAGTTGTGGAAATGCAATTGTCTTGGTTTGTCAGTAGTTGAATAGAGTTTAAAGACTAACTCACACCAACAAAATATCTAAAAGATGGATGGATAAACCCAGTAACAGTGTATTCATACTCACTGGTGCTTATTTTAAAATACACTCCACTCATAGCTGTCTTCTCAAAATACTCCTAATGGATATGTCCTATCAAATGCTTCCCATTGCATTTACAATAAAAACCAAAATTCTTGCCTTGAGCCCGAAGTCCTGCATTTGCCTAAACCCTGTTAAATGTTCCAGACTTGTTTGTGCTTCTCTCTTTCTTGCTTACTACACTCTAGCCATACTCATCTTCCTCTAGTTCCTTGAAGAAGCCAAGCCCTTTATCACCTCAGGGCCAACCTGTACACTATTTCCTCTAACTGAAACATTCTTTTTTTTCATTCTTCACTTAATTATATAAAGATCAGAAATTAACTACCTTAATTTCTTTTACTGACCTTAGTTAAAGAAATGCGATTTTTACAATATTTAATGAAAAGACTTGAGGGCAGGTAATCTTAGCATAAGTTCTTTGAGAATTAATTCAAAGTGTCATGATGGTTGTACAAGTCTGAAGAAGATTAAAAAGAGAAGTTAGAGAACATTTACATTCTACTGACCATATGAAAAGGCACAATAGCCAGTAGGGCATAAGTTTTTAAAGGTAAAGATGTGTGCTCTGTCCCTTATTAATGGGATAAGATCTTCGGTGAGATGTTTTATGACAAGGCTTACAAATACAAAATGTCTAGTGTAACTTCTCATAAAATATGTTTATTATGGGAACTTATTGTTGCTCACTTAAGTGTTAAAATATTTTTATAATAAGAATAGGAATGGGCTCACTTAAGCAGTAAATGTACTTACCAGCCCTACAGTTCAACCTATAGCTACAAAATTGGCATCACCTCAGACAAATCAGAGACCCAAATCAAATGAAAAAGCTTGGGTCCTCCAATTATTCTCATAAGTCAGGACTCAGTTTTAAGGTCACCTCTGAAAGACTTTCTCTGAGTATTGTATTTAAAGCAGCACTACTCAAATTTTGGAAAATCACATGGCAATTTGTGGCTCAGACCGTCCCTATTTCAATATGCCAGGGCCTCTGTATTATTTGTTAGTTCTCCAGGTGATTCTGATAGTCACCTAAATTTGACAACAGTTGACCCAAATGTGTACCTTTTCTTTCATCCCTTTATTTTTTACCAGAATGTCCTGTTTCCCTCACAGCTCTTATTACATGTGGTTGTCTATCTCCCCTAGTAGATTATAAGCACCATGCAGATAGGAATCATGTCTTCTCTATAATAATGTAATCATGTCAATTACTATATCTCCTAGTGCCAAGCACAGTGTCTGGACTCAAAACAATAGATGCTTTGTTATGCACAAGATGAATAAAAAGAGATTTCAATATAGATTTTATCTATAGTTAGTGTAGCCAAGACTTCCTTTAGAGAAGTGAGTCATAAACTGTTTTCTTTTCCACCAGAATCTTTTGGGGGAATGATACTAAGTATTACAGTTAAAATCAGAGTAGAATAAACTATTCTGGTTTAATTAAGGGTGGGTGTTCCAGAGTTTTTCCTCCTTGGCCTCCCTTAGATCCCAGGACCTTGCTTGTTCAGCTGGTTCAAAAGGGTTGATGAGTAAAACTGCTGACACCTTAGCATGAATGAAAGCAGAAGAATCAAGTCATTTTATTCTTTACTATCACGTACAGGCAGATTTTAAAAGCCAGATTCACTTGTGGATATCCTTGATGAAGCAGTAAAAATTATTAATATTAAATTTCAGCCCTTGAGTATACATCTCTTTAATATTCTGTGCAATAACTAACATGAAAAGTGAGCATTAAGCCTTTCTGTTGCATAAGGAAATGTAATGATTGAAAAGAACTGTGCAGGACGACAATCATGTCCAGCTTGAAGCAGCTAGAGGAGCTCGAGACCTTCGTCCATTGTCCTTTATAAGATTATAAAAGGTCTTAAGTCTGAGAGGGGGGAGTTGTTATTTTTAAATGTTATAAAAAATTAATCGATTAATTAATTAATTTAAAAAAAGACAAATATAGGAAAGGGTGAAGTTGGGGACTTACATTCACAACCCATGGACATGAACTAAGACGGGTGGGATTGCTGGGGGCGAGGGGGTGCTGGGCAGAGGGGAGCAAAGGGGAAAAATTGGAACTATTGTAACAATATAATCAATAAAATATACTTAAAAAAGAAAAAAAGCACTGTGCAATTCTTTAAGTTGTTGTACTAGCCACCTTTTGTATGGTACACCAGTTTTAATTGAAAAACTTACATACTAGGGTTATTAGGAATTGGGTGTTTGGCAGACATCTTCTTGGAAGTGAATGAGGTGAATCTGTTACTTCAGGAAAGTAACTGACAGCTTTCAAAAGAAAATTAGAATTGTGTAGAATTTTATCTGCTTCACAAAATACTTAAAAGAGTTTTCTAATGAGATAGGTGGTTGTGTTAGTCCATTTGAGCTGCTGTAAGAAAATACTGGGTACCTTGTAAACAGCAGATATTTACTTCTCACAGTCTTGGAGGTTAGGAAGTCCAAGATCAAGGCACCGAAGTGCTTGTGTTCTGGTGAGGGCTGTCTTCCTGGTTCATAGCTGGAAACTTCTCACTGTGTCCTCACATGATGGAAGTGGCTAGGGAGCTCTGTGGGGTCTCTTTTATACCACATTAATCCCATTTATGAGGGCTCCACCCTTATGACCAAAGGCCCCATCTCCTAATAGCATAATCTTTGGGGATTAGGATTTTAACATGAATTTGGGGGGGAGGGGACACAAACATTCAGATCATAGCAGTGGTGATATTAACAAATGTGATTTTTTTAAAAGATTGTATATATTTATTTTAGAGAGAGGGGACGGGAGGGAGAAAAAGAGGGAGAGAAACATCAATGTACAAGAGAAACATCAATTGGTTGTCTCTCACATGCCCCCAACCATGGACCTGGCCCACAATCCAGGCATATGCCCTGAACAGGAATCGCACTGGTGACCCTCCGCTCTGTGGAATAACACCCACTCCACTAAGCCATGCCAGCCCAGGCACAAATGTGAGTTTCTTTATTTTATATAATGTAAATCATTTGGAATATCTGCATAGTTCAGGGACTAACATTTTACAAATAGCCAATATGGAATCACACATGGGGAAACAATCTATTCAAAGTGCAAGATAGATGTTAAGTTTAACTTTGTAGAAAAGTTAGAGATGAGGTTTCAGATTTCACATTGCAACTAATCTTCCAGGAGCTATATCACTTGTGGAGTTTCAGTGTAACATCAAAAATATCCGTGATTATTTGAAAAGGCTATTAAGATAGATCTCCTTTTTCAAATACTTAGCTGTGTGAGACTTCCTGTACTTCAAACCACCATAGTGCTCTAGATGGAATGCAGAAGTAGATATGAGAATTTGCTGTCTTCTACCAAGCCAGGCATCAAAGACAGGTGCAAAAATATATAACAATGTCAGCCACTCTATTCATTAACTTTATTTGTTTTGGAAAATATAGTTACTTTTCATAAAAATATATTATTTATGTTAACCTATATAGTGTTCACTATTGTCATTTTAGAATTAATCAATAGGCAAATATTCCTAAAATTTCACAGTTTTAATTTCTAATGTGGTAAATACTGATAAATATATCCCACAGAAACAAAAGCTCTGTGAGAGCATCATACTTTATAGGTATGTAAAGAGGTTCTGAAACCAAAATGTTTGAGAACCACTGCCTTAAGAACATTTTGAAAACTGCCTTTGAGCAGTTCTAGCTTCAAACAAAGATGGATAAACCCTGACAAGTTTTTTTCCTTATCCCTTTCCCCTTTTATTTGTTAGACCCCAAGTCCAACAATTGCAAAAATGCCTTTATTTCATGTAAGTGTACACTCCTGCCATGCTTTGGTAAGCAGAGAGTTCAGTCACCTTAATTAGATTTTCAGACTTGTTAGCTTCCAGGATGCGTTTTAGGAAAGAGCCAGGTTGCTCACCTGGGTAGCATATTCACAAAGCAGCTCACAGAAAGAGATGGCCTCATTGAAGTATCAGCTTCTGGGTTTTGCCAACTTCAGAAGACAGGCTATGAGATGTGCAATATGATTTCGGTTTTGCAAATAAGGAGGACAGGGTTAGAGAGCTGTTATACAGCAGAGGAGGGATGAAATCCAGGCCTCAGTGGCTCCAAAGACAAATTAATACTCAGAGGATCTGGGTTGTGTCAAGAGCTTTATGATGGTACTTTCTGGTGTGTAGATGAAAACATGTCAAATAAGTCTTTAGAACTGTTTCAGTCTAATGATTCTCAAAATGAGGTCCTTGGACCAGCAGTATCAACATCCCTGGAACGTTGTTAAAAACACAAATTCTCAGTCCCCAGTCCAGAAATGCTGAGTAAGCAGCTTTGTGGGGAGCCAGGAAGCCAACACAAGGGCAGATCAACTAAACAGCTGCTAGGGTTGCCAATTTGAAAGGTACTAAAATATCACAGAAATAAATTTTTAAAAATGCTGCATCAGTTAACTCGGATCTACCCTTCTGCAGAGAAAGCCAATTGGTCTCTTACTCCATGCAGCTAATAAATTCCTTGTTATGAATTTGAACATGTGACAGGAAAATAATATTTGCTTTGTATAATGTTCTACATCCTTCTAAGAAAGGCTTATCCTGATAACCAGAAATTTGTTGCTTGTTAAGACAAGTTTTTCACCATTTGTCACCATTTGGCCTTTTACCTCCCTATTCTGTCCTTGATGCCTAAAGGATAAGCAAGCAGTATAGCACAGACCTCTGAAAAATCTTTCTATGGGTCATCTTAGATCAAATTCCCTTGAAACAGAGCCTGAGATGGGGATTCTTGTGCAAATAATTTATTGAGGAAGCACTCAGGAGAAGCAAAGCAAGGGAAGCAGGTTAGCAGCAGGGAAAGAAAGCTAACCAAAGATGTGGTCTCAAACAGATATTAGCTTTAGCCTGATCCCATGGGGAGATCTGGTGCATTAATTTCACCACAAAGTTGGTCTAGAAGGAAGGGAGCCAAGTTCTGCTACACCTCTCTATCAGTCATTCATTGACTGTGGGCTTCTGGTGGTGGGATAAGGGTGAGAATATAATCTCTTAGGCTAAGTGGTTCCTGGTGGCTGAGGGTAGCTCTTTAGAAAAAGAGGTGGCTGTGAGCCATTAGCAGTTAACTCTGACAGCCACTGGGGGATGGGTGAACCCAGGTAGAAGGGATCTTAATGGGATACCAACAGTGTCTACTACATGGAAGGCATTTTTAAAATTTCTGTTCATATCCCTGGATAGCTGTACCATCCCTGCCTCAGGTATGAACACTCCTTTCTATCCCTTGGCCTCACAGAACCATAGTCCTAAACCAGGCAACTTCCTATTCCTCACTCAGCGTATGAGGTAAATCAAGTCATGCTTTTACATTTGTAGGATCCCAGATAGTTTGCAGAGGGATGCTGGATAGTTGCATTATCTCTCCCTATAGAATATATTTCTGTCCTAGGAACATTTTGTTATGTCCTATTTTCTTTTGTAAAATGAAGGAGTGGTCTGGATTTTTTCTAAATCTCATTCTGTTTTAAAAATTCATTTGCCTAAGTCAGTTGTGCTTGCATTTCCTCTGGGAGTGAGTTAAACAAAAACATTGATTAGAAACTGAGTCTGGCTGGCCCTGGCCAGTATTCAGTTAGCTAAGAGCATTGTCCCATACACCAAAAGGTTGCAGGTTCAGTTCCCGGTCAGGGCATGTACAGGAGGCAACAAAACAACCTCTCTCCCTGCCTGTCTCTCTAAAATCAATACAAAAGCACATATCCTCAGGTAAGGATTAAAAAGAAAAACTAAGTCTGGTGTCATTAATATAAGACAGACACTATTAAAACTATAAAAAGATTTAGTCCGTATCAAGGAATTCCCTTCCTTATGTTCTGACCAAGATTCTTTTATCAATAATTGATATTAATTTTTCTAGGCAATTATTAGGGATAAATTTCTTTTTAAAAATTATATAGTGCTATTTGGATTTTCATGTTTAAACCCTTAGCCTCAGCTTGTCCAACAAAACAAAACAAAATTTTACTTAGATTCCTTACACTGTGGGTCTGGCTATAGACAGGCCTTGTTTTGTTCTTTTCACCCCTTGAATGTTAAAAATTTCTTTAAATTATTAAAGAATTGCACAATTGACCTCAAATTCCTGCTTCAATTATCTGTGTCATGTATTTGCCACATAAAGATGGACAGACACTCTCATTTCGGTTATGGAGTCTTAATGAAACTGGCAGAAACTGAGGCAAGATACCAAAATCATCACTGAAGTGTCCCAATGTGTCTCATTTTAATCAAATACAAGGTGACATTAAAAAATTCCTGATGTAAATAGTTGATATGAGGGCCAGCCCTACCAGATACTGGCCCTTTGTGTGACTTAAAACAAAGCACCTATTGAAATTTGTTCTGAAAATTGTTCCCTCTGGGTGGACAACTTACAAAAATGTCACCCCTTCCTCCTGGTTGTAAGGCCTGTAAGGGGGCATAAGACTTGGTAACTGAAGTACAGACCAGGTTTCTACCCTTACACTTTTCACCTGAGACATTTGCACAGCATAAAACTTGCATGTCATTTTATAGTGTTCCTGGTTGTAGGCATCTGATCATCGTAACTTGACTGTTTTTTAATTCTTGGATATGGCCTTTCATATTTGTCAAAAGACATCAATCCTACAAAATTGCTGAGTGGTACCAAGTCTCAAGACATGCCTCAACCATCTCCATAATCTAAACATTGATGAGAGCTTCCAAGACTAAAAGGCCCCAAAAAGAACATGTTATGGATACCATCTCCGTATGTATTCCTCAGTTGTTTTTATGCCATGAGAAAACTTGCTTCTGACTTGCAGTCCTGGGGAATATGAATACAGCCCAGAGATCCACTAGCAGCTGACTGTCTGGTAAATGTTTACTTACAAATTTATGTGGGTGATAATTTATTAAGGTAATAAGCATAGATTACATTTAATAGCTTAGACATTACACATTATGAACACAGTATTATATGTTTAGTTGAGGTAAATGTATACGATTATTAATATGATGACAAAATGTAACTCAGAAATTGTGAATTAGTTAAAATCAAGTCAAGCCATGTATTACAGTGCATCAATACTTAAATTAAGGACTTCAGGAAAGTTTCACAATGGCAAAGTAATATCATATTGTTCACCTATACCATGTATCATGATTTGTTTATTTCTCTTAGATTCTCTTCTCTTTCCACCATAAACTGACTCATTCTGCTACTGAAGAACATCGTTTTCTCTCTTGTCAAGCATCACAGCATTAAAACTTCAGCTTCGGGAGCTGAGGTGAATAATCTGTCAGCAGGGACACCATGACAGCCTAGGATGACACAACAAAGAAAGAGAAAAAATAAATGGGTATTAGCAAGAGTCTGCTTAAGGACCTAAGGAAGAGGAAGTGGGTTGCAGCTTTGAAGGCCTGTGGTTACAATATATTTTCCCATGGAAATGATAAGGGGATAGTTTTGATCTAATATTTATTTATTTATTTTTTAAATATATTTTATTGATTATATTGTTACAATAGTTCCAATTTTTCCCCCTTGCTCCCCTCCGCCCAACACACCCCCCTCCCCAACAATCCCCTCTCCAAGTCCATGCCCATGGGTTGTACATACAAGCTCTCCTGCCTCACCCTTTCATATATTCTTCTTCTTTTTTAAAAATAATTAATTAGTTAAATATTTTAACAATAAAAAATAACAATCCCTCCCTCTCAAACTTAAGACTCTAATATTTATTTTTATTTAGATAAAGAAAGATCAAGAGGAATCAGACTGACACAAATATATGCACAAACACCCTGCTTACTTAGCCCTCATTCCAGGACTAGTCGAAATGATATATCATAGTGGTAGCCATGATTAGATGTTCCAGTCATAAGTGAAACCTAGGTATTGACTGTTTTTTAAGAAATGTAATCCCTCCCATTCTCATGCTTATACCGTGGTTTTGTCACTTATAACCTAAATTAGATGTAGAATAATAAAAATAAATCATGTGAGATAACAAATGATGTCTATATGAATCTGAGTCCTCATGAGAAAACATTTATAACCAAGAGTACAGCTTCCCATTAGGCTGTCAGCCACAAATGGTAATTTTCATTTTCACTCTTCCCAATTTCCACTATAATGGTAATAGTATTAATATCAGACAATGATGACAAATGTTTATTGAGTGCTTACTATGTGCCAGACTAAGTGCCTTATCATGTGTTAGTGAGTTAAGAAATATTTGCCAAGCTCTGTGCTAGGTGCTGTGGTGAGCTAGAGAGAAAAATATTCATGCATTATCTGATTTAATGCAACAACTGTCTATGGTAGCTTCTATTATTATCATTTATAGATGAAGAAATCTGTCCTGGTAATGACAGATAATACAGAACTGGGTTGGACCCAGATTTTTCTGACTCTATTCTTAAGAGATAGTTTTACTACCTTCCACGTACTTGCTCTTTCCTTTCCACCATTCTCCAAATGTGTCCCTAGTCCATATCAGAAGTACAGGTCTTATATTTAAAAGGTGTTCATTGAGTATATTTTTTGAGCAGTTAGCGTGTTCTGAGCCCTATGCCGAGTGCTTTATGTGCATCCTAATATTGAATATCCTTTCCTTCTGTGTGAGGTGGTAAGGGACATAAGATACAGATGAGGGAACTGGGGCATAGGTATTTTCCTGAGGGGTAGTAGTAAGGGATGGATCTTCACCTGCCTGTCCCTAGACCTTGACCACTTCACTCAAATCACTCTTACCTCATTTAATCCTTGCAATCTTATGAAGTTGTTTCTAATTTTATCCCCATTTTATATGAATAAACTGGGCTTTGAGAAATTATAGTGCTTGATCAAGATTACACAGATAGCCAGGATTTTGACTTGATTTCCAAAGCCTACGTTCTAGGACAAGTACGCTATATTGTCTTCAGGCTACAAAAATGTATTGAGCACGTATTTAGGGTGTTTGTCAGGCACCATTATAGGTATAACAAAGAACATTACAGCCAAAATCAATGCTTTGATGCAGTTTTCATTGTACTGGGGGAATAGGCAAGAAACAAAATATCCCATAGTGATAAATGTCATTAGAAAATAAAATAAAAATGGTATAAAGGGGCATGGGGAACCACTTAAGGGTGGATGGCCAGGAAAGACCTTGTTAAAAGAGTGACATTTAAGTTGATACCTGAATGACAAGAAAAAAGTAGAAAGGCCAAACCCTGGGATAAAAGCATGTTCCAGGTAAAACATTTTAAGCTTCTTTATAGGTGCCTGGGACCACATCTCAGGTGTGGTTTTGTTCTTAATTGCCCTTACATGTGTCAAATTTATTTTCAAAAGTAAAATCTTAGAAAGTCCACTTGAAGTAGAGTTTCCAGATTTAGCTAAACAAATAAATATAGACAGACAGTTAAACTGGCATTTTGGAAAAATAACAATTTTTTAAGAACTATAATTATGTTCCAAATCTTGCGTGGGACATTAGCTATTCAAAACAATTATTTGTTTACCTGAAATTTCAATTTAACTGGGTGGCCTATATTTTATCTGGCACCCCTAACATAGAGATAAGTAAAAGACCATAAAATACTGTGAATTATATTTGCAATGGTGTTGTGTGTCTGAGTGTGAACCTGATAGTGCTTTGAAGTGTCAGCCTTTTGCACAGTCCTTTTAAGTTACTTTAGCTCCACAGTAAAATTTGTAGGCAGAGGAAGAAACCCTACTGATTTTTGTGAGCTGTACAGCCTTACTAATTATTGAAAAATTCCAAAGCAAGCTTTAGGTGGTGGAGAGGGTATATTAAAAAAGGTGGGGGATCCAAAGGCCTGTGCATTATGGAGAGAATGATGTGATTACTAGAGTATTCTGAACAACACTGCTGGAAATCATCCAGCATGGAGGCCTTAAAAAGCTATCCTGAGAGCTGAAAGAATACATTTTTACTTTAAAAAAATCACATGCTTTTATAAAAAGTCCTTCACCCTATTTAGTTAAATACCTTATTATGTACCAGTCATTATAGGCATTTTGGAATTGGAAGGTAGTTTCTCTGTTTCCTTCTTCCTTCCATCCTAATTTTAGATGAAATTATGTGAAAGTCATTCTGTAACTGTAGTACCGTTCAATAGAATTTTCTGCTGTGATGGAAAAGTTCTAGGTCTGTGCTGGCAAATACAAATAGTATAGCCTCCAGCCATATGTGGCTATGGAGCCCTTAAAATGTGGTTAGTGTATTTGAGGAATTAAACCTTAATTTTATTATATTTTAACTAGTAAAAGTTTAAGTCTAAATAGCCCATGGAAATGGGCAACAGGGTGTGGAATGACTGTTGGAGAGGGGGGAGGTGGGTGGGGCAGGGGAGAGAAATGGGGGGAAAGTGGGACAACTGTAATAGAAAAACAATTTAAAAATAAAATTTTAAAGTTTTAAATAAATAAGTAAATAGCCACATGCACCTAGTAACTACTGTATTGAATAAGAAAATTCTAGAGGAAAACAAATATTGTGCCTTTAGAATATCTCAGAAAAATCTAACAAAGAAGTGCTGAGCCTAAATGCCATTCCAAATAAGCTAAGAAGAATTTCTTTGTCTATAAAATAAGAATTTAGACTCTACAGTCTCTAAGGTCTCATTCCACTTGAAAATACTATGCTTTTAAGAACTGTGCAGGCTGCAGGGACTCCACAATATTTATTTTTTAATCTTCAAAGCTTGGCAGAGAATCTGGCACACAGTGGATGTTCAGTGTATGATTGCTGAAGTGAGCTTAACTCAATGGGATGTCCAAATTATCTGGCTTAGAAACATAAAGTGAGCATGTGTGTCATCCCCTCCTTTCCAGAATCCATGTCAGGTTATCACTAGTCAGCTACGTCACTCTTTCTTTGCAGAACTGCAGGCAAGCTTAGAACCTTCTGAGGATAGTACTCCAAGTAGCCTATTGATGATATTGAGGACCTAAGTTTAAAAATTGTTTGCCATCTTTATAGCTTGATCTGCTCATTTTGTATATGAGGAAACTAGAATCTAGAGAAGTAATACTTATCTAAGATGACAGCTGACTAGTATTAAAGACAGTTATAGAATTCAAGCCTTCTCACTGCCAGTTGAGTATTCTTTGTATTTTAGACTCTCCACCTTCATTTTAACATAGCTATGCTTCCTGTTTAAAATATAATTTCCCCTAATAACAGTGGGTACCTCAGGAAGTCGGGGGATAGAGAAAGAGTGTTAGAAAATAGAAGGATGGAAAAATGGGTGGGCATAAGATTTCATTGTCTATGTATGTATATATACACATATATGTACATACTTATATTTATTCTTATACACATTTCAACCATGCGAATATATTATGTATTTAATTTTTAAGATAAATTCAAGGATGTCGTTTAATAAGCTCTTTAAAAATTGACAATGGGGAGGGATAAGATTGTCGAAGAAGGGGTTGGCTGGGGGGGAGCAATGGGGGAAAAATGGGACAACT
The DNA here is from genome assembly GCF_987537825.1 of Furipterus horrens. Taxonomy (NCBI): domain Eukaryota; kingdom Metazoa; phylum Chordata; class Mammalia; order Chiroptera; family Furipteridae; genus Furipterus; species Furipterus horrens. Next base: position 92,980,315 of record NW_028327187.1, read on the forward strand.
GTAATTGAAAAATCAAAAAATAAAATTTAAAATAAAATAAAAGAGGCAAAATGGAGAAACACACACACACACAAAAGTTGAGACGTACAGAGCTTCTTAACAAATGATATGTTAGAAAGCTTTCTTTTAGTTTCCCCCTGTCCCCCTGAATTTCTAAAAGGAAATATTTTAACAGATTTAGGTAGATTTATTTTTGTAACTCAAATCATATTCTGATAAAGACTAGAGCTTGAGGAAAGGATTTTGTTGTTGTTGTTGTTGTTGTTGTTTTTATTTATTTATTTGCTATGTTTCTTCCTGAGGTATATGGTTGGACAGCTCACATTTTTTTTCAAGCATTTGCTGCATAGGCACATAGCCTGAATGGTGATCAAAGCATCATTTTCCTTTCTTCCTTTTTAAAAATAGTCTCTGTGGATGCTTGCTGCTGTCTGCTTTATGGTGGTTCTACCTTGTATGTTCTGTTGTTTGCCCACACATTTTCCTTTTCATCATCTAGATCTTTGCTCCTCAAATGTGGTCCACAGGAGAGCAGAACCAGCATTACCTGGGCACTTGTTAGAAAAGCTAAACCTTGGACCCCATCTCAGACTCACTGAATCCAAACTTGAACTTTAACAAGATCTCTAGGTGATTCAAATGGACATTAAAGTTTCAGAAGCACTGGTCTATGTGACAAGGCAATTGCTATCTGGCCACAGTTAGCATCCTGAAGTGGCAAACTAAAAAGTACAGTAAAAAAATCATCCTTCTTATTAAATATGACAAATTTAGGCCTGATATACAACTTTTCATTGCAAAGGGAGTCATTATTGGCTTCCAAACAGCCATAGTGGAGCTTGAATTTCTGCTTGTTTCTGTATTTGATCAACAATGAAAATGCTAGTAATAATTATAATAAAACTATAATTGTTATTAGATACCATACTAAGTGTTTTAAATGTATTATTTTAATGCTCACAGTAACTTTATCAATCCTCATTTATAGAATTAGCAGATAGTCCTGGCCAGCTTGTTTTCCTCTACTACAGAGGTTGAAAGCTACAAACTACATTTCCCAGACTACCTAGCAGCTAGGATGCTGACATGCCACTTAGCTGCATATACTCAAGACTTGGAACCATAAGTGAACTAAATGCAGTGGAAGCCATTCTCTGGGAGATTGGATCTTCTTGTGCATATGTAGGTAAAGGTATCTAGTTCAGCTGGGGCAGCTATAATGCAGTATCTAGCATTTAGTTTCAAAGACCTTAGTTACCAGCTTATGGGTGGCTGTGTCAGTAGTATTTTTGGCTACAAAAGTACCACAGTGTTGTTGGGCAATTTTCCTGCCTGTGTTGTTTCTGAATGTGTGGTATCCACGAATGATTTGCTACACCCTCTTTCCCCAGATATTCTGGGGGCTGCTTAATGTCTTTCAATAAATTTCTTTCCATTTATCTACCTAGAGTAGACTCTATTGTTTGCCAGTAAAACCTGGCTACTATAGTAATTGAGATTGGTTAAATCATTTAAAACTGAAAACAAAACAATGATGGTGCTAAATTACTGCACTTGAGTATTGTTTTTCAGAAAAGGTGACATTTGGGATATTGTAAAGTAGAGGCTTGAGGTTAATATTTCCCAGAATAGCAGTGATGAAAATGAAATTAGTAGCATTATGTTAAAGGAACCAATAATTTTTGTTACTTTTGCTGCAATTCTGGAAATGTTCCATACCTAAAAACAAATGTGTCTGTATGGCCAAAGTCAAGTGGAGAACCAAAACAATTATCTAGGCAACTTGTGAAAGGAAAGAAGAGAAGAGGAAGAACATAGGATTACTTTAAATGCTTCTTTTGTAGCAGGCACTGAATAAGGGCCTCTATAAACATTGACAGGGGAATTGTAAATTGAGAATTATACAACTTGTAATGCTTGGCAGGCAATGGTGGCTAGCACTCAGACTGATCAAGAGGAGTAAGAATTTCTATTAAAATAGATAATTTCGGAGTGGGATTAGTTTTACTAAATTAAAATATACTGTAAATGATAATGAACAGTAATACGTAATCTATTGTAAGAGAGTGAACAGAAGCCTCAGAATTTGGGGGACAGGACTCAGTGGAGCAGAGCCACTTTCCTGAAAGATACATTTGCATATCTATGGCTGGTAGTTAGCTTCTTAGTTGTGCAAATAGCTATGGCCACTCAGAGGCACCAAGGAGATGGGAGGGGCTTTGACCATAGAATGGTGACAAAAAAAAAGTTTATGGGTCCTGCATGAGATTCTGTGAGTGGCCAGGACCATTCACTACACTGACTGCATCACAGGCCATGGTCAGGGTTTAAAAATAAGGTGGTAGCCATGTGAGGAGGAGAGCCATGCGGTTTTGAAAGTATGTAGAGGGACCCCCATGGGGTCTGGGGTGTGAGAGAGAGCCATAATGTAACAGCTATGTAGTTTGTAGGGATGATTTGGCCATATGGCCTGGGTTAGTAAGAAAGCAGCCATGCTGCTATGTTGATTGTGCTGGCTCTAGCTGATTCCGATTGCCTTGCAGACCTGGACTCTATCTGGACTCTTGGAACTTGGGACTGTGGACACTCTCTTAGGACTTGTGCCTTTCCTAGACTTCACCATAATCCAGTGTAACATGGCACATGCTTTTCTAGACTGTTACATGGAGGCTGATAACTGCATGCCCCAGATCCTGAAGGAGAGAGCTGACAGATAAGGGATGGGGAGCTATTGGTTTTGGGGTTGGCTTACAGCCTTTTGGGAAGCAAGGGAAGTGCTGGGTCTCATGGGAGAACAGCGCTCTGAGCTAAAGTGCTTACAGCCCCCACCCAGGTTGGAATATTATAAATAAAAACCTGTTTTTCTCAACACTAATTGTTGGGTCTTACACCAAGGTACCACATGAATGAGCCTGGCTTTGCTCCATAACATGAGCTTTCTGGGAAAAAAATAGATGCCATATAAGCAAGCAAAGGAGGTGGATAATCTCAGTTGCTTATTTGCCAAAAGGCATGAATGACCTACTTAGGGCCACAGAGAACTCCTTATTCTCCATTCCACATTTCTTGCTTACCATGATTGTCCACTTTCTGTTTTCAGCCTCTGGGAATACTAGTGATCGTGGAGAATAAAACACTTCATCATCCACTTCTTCTGGCTTTCTGGGCAAGCAGTGTAAAAATGTCCAGTCAGAGGCAGCAACTTGAGCAGTCTGAGGAAGAGATGGGGATAAGACTGTGTTTTGACTACTACATGTGACCATCACATTTGTCTTCTTTAATATTTAAAACGCATTATGGCCTGGAGTCAGAGATCATTGCAAAGGGAGAGATGAAGGAACATGCAAAGAGATAAAGAAGGGTGTAAGCTCAAGGCACCCAGGGGAAATGTATATGGTCCTTTCAACTTTTGGAAATTTACTGTTATTTTTTCATTTGGGAGATCATCACTCTGAATTAAACCACTAACCCAGCTTTTTGATAGTCTCTCTAGGGGGATAGTGGACATTTTAGTAAAAACCTCTACTAGTATAATATGTGGCTGGTAGCGAAAGTCACCAATTCTATCCCAATATATTTTAGAAGTTGCTTTTATGTGATTGTGTTGTATTTTGAGCTTATCTCAAATTATGGTCTTTAGCACTTGAAGCATATGTTATCACCAGTTAAAACAATTTTGAAAAAGAGCACTAAGATAGGAGTGCATTAAACAGGATTATTGGTACGCTACTACATGTTTCATTCTTAATGCAAATGTTCTAACAGTTTTAATTTTCTCCAACAGTTAATTCCTGAAAGTTACATTTTTCATCCATTTCCATTGCTCACTTACAGATTCCAAACTACATTCTATCATAATTTCTTATAGCAAAATTACTGCCTTTGTACTTAAATTTTGTTTTACCTCCCACTTTAGGTCTAGGTTCAGAACCTTCTGAGTTTCTAAATACTGGAAAAGTGACAAGGGAAAAGAATAACATTTAAACCTGTCATACATCAGTGAGATTAATGCTCTTCATGTCAACAGTTCCAGCAACAGAAAAATGTCTAAGTTTTTCAAGGTAAGTGTAAACCACAGAGAATTTAAAAATTCTCCATGAGTACAGAGAACAGACTGACAGCTGTCAGAGGGGAGGTGGTAGTGGGGGCTAGGTGGAAAAGGTGAGGGAATTAAGAAAAAAAACCTAAAAGACAACATTATGATGATTCCCAAAGGGAAAGGAGGGTTTGGGGGAGGTAGAAAAGAGTAAAGGGGGGGATAAATGGTGATGGAAGGACACTTGACTTGGGGGTGGTGAATACACAATACAATATACAGATGATATATTATAGAATTGTGCACTGAAACCTATATAATTTTATTAACCATCATCACCCCAATAAATTCAGTTTTAAAAAAGAAAAATATAAAAACTCTCCATGAAAGTATTTGCCACATATATGACAAGGGATTGGCCATAATTTATAAATAACTCCTATAACCAAAAATAAAAGGCAAAAAAAGACAATAGAAAATGAGCAAAGGATATGATAGTGGTTTATAGAAAAAGACATATACTGACCAATAAACACAAAAATATGTTTAACTTCATTAGTAATCAGTTAAATGTAAATTTAAAAAAACATGAGCTACCAGTTCTTAAAATTAAAAATTAAATAACTAAGGATGGAGAAAGTTGTCAACCCTTCAGATGGGCTATTTTGAAGCATTTCCCATATTTTAAAATGTATATGCCATTTCACCTAGAAATTCTTTATCTAGGGATCTATTCTCCAGTAATGTTTTCACATAGAAATATGTATAAGGATTTTCATTAAAGTATTGTTTGTAATTGGGATCATTGAAAATAGCCTAACTTTTTAACAGGAAGCATTTTAAGTGAATTATAGTCCACTCATGCTTTGGAATCCTATACAGCCGTTAAAAAGAATAAAAAATATCTAAATGAATGGGTAAGTGAAAAATATAACTTAGAATAATATGTATAATATACCATGAGTGATAAATCAATAGTTGTGTGTATAGGCATATGTAAATACACAGAAAAGTTCTGCAAAGAGACACATCAAATTGATAAACACTTGCTACCTCTGGGAATAGTCACTGTTAAGGGGAGGGAGAAAGACATTTTCACTTTTTATTTTTCAAACTTTATTCTATTTATATATATATATATATATATATATATATATATATATATCGTCGGCGGCGGCAGCCGTCCGTCTCGAGAGACAATGGTGTAGCTTCTTAAGAGTCTATCTGCACCGCCGAGAATGGCTGTGCAGTCCGATTCGGGAGTGACACGGTATCTGTCTCCTCCCGTGTTGAATCGACATCTTGCGATGACGCTGGAGTGTCCTCTCCAGTGAAGCTGAAGCTACAGAGCCTGGGCAGGGTGATATGGAGGGTCTGCTGTTGCCCATGCACCAGACCCCCCCTCTCTTCGCAGCTGAAGGGTCCAAGGGAAAGACGGAGTCGATACAGCTTGGGTTCAGGTGCGCCGCAGGAGTTGCCGGTGTTGGGTGTTGACTACAACGTCAAACCGCCTTAGGGACTCCGGCTCCGGATTTTCTGTCGGGGTTTACTCCCTTAGCCTTTCCCCTGAAGAGGTATGCTGCAAGGCAGCGGAGGTTTTTTGGAGTCAGAGTTTTCCTTCTCTGATATATATATATATATATGTATGTATGTATATGTATATATATGGAGCTTATATTTACATATTACTTTATCAATAAAATATCTACTATAATTGCTTAATCCCTTTCTTCAGTTACTCTGCTGACAAAATCCCAATGTCCACCTGACTTTTAGGGTTTTCCTCCAGAACAGTGATTCTCAAAGTGTGACCCTAGAGCACAGCACTGCATCACCTGGGAACTTGGTAGAAATGCAAATCTTGGGTCTCCCACCTGACTTACTGATTCAGCATCCCTACTGGAGTGGAGTCCTTTCAGCTGTGTATTAACACTTCTTCCAGGCAATTGTAATGCATGCTCAAGATTAAGCATTGCTTTAGGTATTCATGAAAAGCATCACAATAGATAGGATTCCCCTGGGAATGCCCTGGAGGCAGTTAACAAAACTCAGCTGGACTTGAGTCCTTAGAAAACAGAGTCGAGGACTGTCCTGAAGAACATGATTATGGGGCATTTCTTAAAGAAGAAATCTTAAGAACCTGCATGCAACAGAAGTAACTATGTCTCTAAACATATAAAGTGTAAACCATTTTGATGCCTCCATTGCTGTGAGAGAGAAAAGTGCCTTTCTAAAGGACGTAGCTAATCTTCAGGGGTAGAGACATCCCTAGGGGATGCAGTCAGTGAGTCCTTCATAGGGAATAAAAGGACAGTCTGCTCTTCCTAAAGTGAATGAGTGATTAGATGGTTCTGGCCTTTATGAATGGAAGTAATGAACCTTCAGAGAGGCATCAATGTGTACCTTCATTGTAATCTGGTAACCTTGGAAAGCCTGAAGCCGCTTTTTCTTCTCCTCTTCTTGTCCCATGCTTATCCAAGTATCTGTAATTAATACATTTCCTCCACGAGCTGCTTCCAATGGATCATTCGTCAGCAACAGCTTGGTACTGTTCTAGAATACACAAGCATGCTAATTAAACATGGGACACATAAAGGTGATAACAACTTTATATATAGGAACATACCTCCTTGGCATACTGCTCTGCCAACTTGATTACACTGGGATCCGGCTCATAACCCTGCAGGGGGAAGAATTTAACTGTTATTTAAATGATTTTATTCTATATGCTTTCTTACATATGGATTATATTCTTTTCAACAATATTCCCACTCTTCTTCCCTTTTTATGCTTTAATTTGTAGCACAATCGTGTTCAGTAGTATATGATATTTACACCTTGATCAAACCTTAATAGTACCTTGGCATTTAAAAATATAACCAATTGCCCTATTTTTCTTGTATTGTTTTAGAAACGGTGCAAATATTTCCCGTAGCCCATGGTTGGGGGATGGGGGGAGGAAATACTATAGCTTTTAAGGCACTTTGCATATCTATGGTAAGCTGGTAGCTAGATAATAGCTGTGCTGCCACCCCAGGGCAAAAGGTGGACTGACTTTCAGGATTTAAAATGACGGGCAGGCAGCCTTGAGAGGAGGATGTTGTAGCAGCCATGTGGGAAGCAGCAAGCAGCTATGCAGTTTATAGTCAGGATCCGGCCATGCAGGCACGTGGCTGCTTTGATCGTGCCCACTCTAGCTGATTCCAAAGCCACCAAGGACTCTGCCTTGCAGACCCAGACTCTTATCTGGACTCTTGGAACTCAGGACATGCAGAGAGGACACTCCTAGGACTTGTGTCTTTCCTGTTCTTCACCATGACTCATTGTAACATGGCACAGGCTTTCCTGAACTATTACACAGAGGCTGAAGACAACGTACCCCAGATCCTGAAGGAGAGAGCTGACAGATAAGGGAAGGGGAACTACTGGGCTTGGTTTTAGTTTATAGCCTTTTGGGGAGCAAGGGAAGTGCTGGGTACCGTGGGAGAACAGGGGTCTGAGCTGAAGTGCTCCCAGCCCCCGCCCCCCAAGATTGGAATATTGTAAATAAAGACCTGTTTCTATCAACACTAACTGCTGGGTCATACACCAAGGTGCCATGTGAACAAGCCCCAATTTGCTCAGTAACATTTTGACCTCTTTTGTCATAAAGTCAAACATAGTAGGGTGCTTTTAAGCTCTTGATTGCACCACTTCTTGTTCCTCTAATAGCTTAAGAGGATCATATACATAATTCTACAACCTTATGCATTTTTGTCTCAGAGTCTTTCCACAAGCTGTTTTTTTTTTTAATACTCTTTTGTCTGAAATGCTTTTCCACACCCACTCCATGTGGAAAACACTCTCAGGTCTCAGCTCAAATATTTCCCACTCAGAAAAACCTCCCCTGACCTCCCCAGCTGAATACAAACAGCTTACACGCACACTTTATTCTTTTGCACTCACTGGCAAGTGTTCTGACCTCTGGGCACTTGCTCTGAAATGGCACTTACACAGCAAGCATCCTGTTTTTGCTAAAATATATTTATTTGGGATGGTTGGGTGAGAGAAGTGTTAGGACTTAAGTGAGGTAAGCCTAGGGCACAAAATCTAAGGAGGCACTCACTGTCAGAATCCTGCAAGTACAAATTTTGAACACTCTAATCTCAGCTCTAGGTGAGAGGACATTATAGGAGCAGCTAAAGCCACTCGCGCTATTCCAGACCCCACAGGTAGCCCTCTGCCTCCATCCTTTCCTTCTAATCTCTTCTGTACATTATAGCAAGAATTGCTTTCTCTGAAGCCTTCAATGTTCACTAGTTTTTCTTAAGTCAAAGCTGATTAAGAGTATCAAGGCTCCCCACTGACACCCCCTGCTTCTGTCTGTTTTAATTCTTCTCACCATCTTGCTGTAGGAAAGCCAATCTTAGCTGACATCCCTGCACATGTCTTGCTTTTTTCTGCCATCACAGCCTTTTACCCTTGAGCGCAACCCACTTTGTCCACTCCTGGGTGTCTTCAAAGGAACATGTCAGCTCCTCCTTTGTCAAAACTCTGGCCTAGCTTCACCTCTACACGCTCCATATGGAGTCTTGTCAGTCCAAACACCATAATTATTCTCACTTTCCTTCATGCTTCTCATTTTCCTGAATTCTTAGCTTTTATTATGAGTTGGTTTTTATAAATCCTCAGTAGGGCATTGTGGTGAATGCTGTGATATGCCACCCAGATTCCCCTTTATGAATAAAGGACTTACTCCCCCAGCTGCTGGGCATGCTGCTGAAAGATGACTTTCAGCTGTCAGCCTTCTTTGGGCATGGCCTCAGCTACAGAGAGCTGACACACCCAAGGTCACATACCTTCACAGTGCAACCTACGTTCCATGACTGGTTGACAGGAGGGTATGAAAACCACACTCCCTCCTCCCACCTCAGAACAGCTCTGAATGACCATCTCAGATCTAGAACTTTCCATCAGGTCAGCAGAAGCGGTTGTTGGGCCTGCATCACAGCTTGGTTTCTCTCTCTGCTCACTCCTGCTTCCTTTACCTCCCTTCCACAGTTGTTGATCCCAAGGGCATGCCCTAATAAACATCCTGCAGGATAAATTCTGTCTCAGAGTCTGCTTCCCAGGAATCTCAACCTGTGAAATGTATGTTCAAGTTTATTCATTTTAAATTGTGTTTATTTGCACATGACTGTCTACTGTAATTCCTTCTCTCATTACAAACTTCTTTAGGAGAGAAACTATTCAGCCCTGGCTGGGTGGCTCAGTTGATTGGAGCATCATCCTGTACACCAAAAGGTTACTGGCACATGCCTAGGTTGTGGGTTTGAACCCAATTAATTTACTGGAGGCAACCAGTTTGATGCTTCTCTTTCACATAGATGTTTCTCTCTCTTCCTCTGTCTCTAAAATTAATCAACTGATCACAGGGTAAGGATTTTTTAAAGCTGTTCAGATGTTGATGATGATAGGTACAGACACTTGAGGAGCGTTACTATCTTTCAAAGAGCCATAAAGTTTGGAATTTTGTTTATCAGGATTTGGGGAAGGTACCATATTTTTCACACTGTAAGAGTCATCTGACCATAAGACACACCTAGGTTTTAGAGGAGGAAAACAAGAAAAAAAAATATTCTGAACCAAATGGTGTACTAAAATATTTAATAAAATATAATGAAATAATACTTCAACCATGTAAAGTGAACAGCAGTCAACAGCGGTATTAAGAACCATCATCACTGTCATTAACAAATGAGGAGAGACTTGAAGGTTCAAGTACTCTTCTAGTTTTCTGGGAACCCCAAGAACTCATCATCGCTAGTGTCACAATTTATGAAGCTCAGTTGCTCACAATAACTGATATCACTTTCTTCACTATTTTCATACTGACCAGACACCCTGAGATTCAACAGTAAATTGGGACATTTAAGCGTCCCCAGGGGTTTCGCGTGGGCCCACCGCTTCCTCTTCTAACAGTCATTGCTACCGCTGACAGGTCAGATAATACACATCACGATCTGTGACGCAATATTCACTCCATAAGACGCACATTTTCCTTCCACTTTGGGGGAAAAGTGTGTCTTACGGAGCAAAAAATATGGCAATTAATAAAGGTTTGCTAATTTAGTAACTAATGCTGTGACCATTCAAACTGGTAAATATAAATGAAGAGACTTGGCTATTACCTCATGTGCCTCCTGCCCTAAAAATTTAGCCTTCCCTTTGAAGAGCAGGTTTTTGTACTCTCTAAGTATAATTATTCTTAGAGAAGGAATCAGTAAGTACCTAGAAAACCAATGAAGAGGTTTGGAAATTAGAAAATCACCCAGCCTTGTATGCACTGGGCCATGACTGAGAATACAAAGTGGAATTTTTATTCACAGCTCAGCCTTCAGTACTAACTCATTCATTGGCTTTTACATAAATCTTAAAACCAGAGGAAGAAGGTGATTAACAAACCCAGTTCAGTCTAAATATTCACTTAGAATGATGTTAAAATCATCGCCATCAATAGTTTATGGAGCAATTTTACAATCAAGGACAAAATTATGTTTTCTGAACATATAAGTTATTCTTGGTTGAAGAATGAGGAAATAGATTAATTTTGGCCTTGGGCACTTTTTAGTGCTTCTTAAATTTACAATAAATCTCCTAGCTCTATCTTTAAAGGAAATAGGTCTACTTATAAATTGATGGAACAACTTCTACACTATCAAACTTTCCAGAAGACATTTTAAAACTCTTACTCCCACCAAGAATTAACCAGGTTTTAGTACACTTTATCATTTAAATGAGTTTCTGCATAAGAACAATACTGAAATTACTCTTTAACATTGGAATTTTTTTCTTTGATGCTAATAAAACATCTTTGACATGCAATAAAATGTTTAAATCATTATTTCTCCAATAGAATAAATCCTTTCCAAAAACATTTTATAGCAAGGAATGATTATTGTTAATGTATGTTTTATCTGTAAAAACTAAATGTAGTAATAGTTCACATTAACACAGCGTTTTCCTCAAACTAGATTTGTAGTGAGAGTGCTAATTCTTTCCATAAAGTGAAGAAGCACCAGCTTAAGCACATGTCGCATCTGACCCTTTATTTCAGTTTATGCTGAACAAAAGAGAATTGTCTGTTGTAAAAGTTACCTCTATGAGTCCCCAGAGTTTATTTACCATAATAGGGTAACTGTTTTTTTCTTCTGTGGCAAATGTATTAGGCAGAATAGTGTCCTCCAAAAAATTCATTCCCACCCAGAACTTCAGAATGTGACCTTATTTAGAAGTAGGGTCTTGGCAGATGTCATTAGTTAAGATGAGGTCATACTGGATCAAGGTGGGCCCAAATTTAATATGTCTTCATAAAAGAGAGACATTTCTAAACAGAAACACAGACCAAAAGGGAAAAAGATGGAGACAGAGGTTAAAGTGATGCAACCACAAACTGGGGAATACCTGGGGCCACTAGAAGTGGGAAGAGACAAGGAAGGATCCTTCCCTAGAGGCTTCAAAAGGAGTATGGCCCTGCCAGCACCTTGATTGTGGACTCTAGTCTCTAGAATGAACAGTGAAACAATAAATTTCTGTTGTTTTAAGCCACCAACTTTGTGGTAATTTGTTAGCCCCTGCAAATTAAGGCAGCAGGGTGCATTGACTCAAACTGATCCAGCAAGAACACTAGGGAAAAGCATTTTGTTTTGTTCTGTTTTGTTTTGGCAGGATGTAGCACACAATGCTGATGCTCTACCCAGATGCCATCAGAAAGTCCTTTTTTACAGCTTTTGCTCCCTCTCTCTATTTCATTGTGCTTTTCACACAGATCACTTACTCTTCTTCAGAAAATGACCCTCTGGCTACCAGCTGCTTTTCCTGCCAAAAGTGTCAGGAGATTTGTCACTCCATGTCCCCTTGCTGTCCTTGACCAAAGACTGGTTCAAAGGATGAAAGCCCACCTTTCTTTCCTCAGATTGGAATAACTCTGGGGTATAACTTACACTCCAGATCACCTGTGGAATCAAGCTGAAGCTCCCTTTTGTGAGACTGTGCATTACATGGGACTAGGGTGACTAAATTATCCTGGTTTGCCTGGGACTCTCTCAGTTTTAGCTCTGATAGTTAGTTTATGGCCCCAGAAATCCCTACTCTTGGGTAAATCAGGATGGCTAGTCACTGTAAATAGAATTCTTGCTTAGATTCTTCCCTTTCTCTGTTCTGCTACCCCTGTTCTGCTACAGGTTTCCCTTAGGAGACTTTCCTTAATAAATCACTTGTATATAAATCCTCATGGGCATCTCCTTGTGGAGAACCTGGCCCAAGACATCAGTAGAGGGTGAGGGTGAAGACTGAGTGCTTGAACACCTCAAGGGCTGGAATATTTCCTGTTGGAGAAATTCAGCTATTAATCCACATTGTGAAATTCAAGTTCCTAGTAATTGACAAATAAACATCTCAAACTCAAGAAGCAAAAGTTGGGAGGAAGATTTAGTCCTCAAATATTTACTTCTGGATGTCTTAGCTTATCAGAGTAAACCACAGCAGTGACTATTGAGATAACAGCAAACACATGCTTGATTAGAAACATACTGGTGCACAATAATTTTGATTACTCATCATTAATGAGAGGATCAATTCTATCTTTTACTTTGTTTCTAAAATGGTTTCTATTTAGGGGAAGTTTCCTTCCAAAAGACTCCTGATAGAATATTAGTATTCAGTGAGAAACATAATGGGAAAACAATTCAATAGAGATTGGATTTTAAAGAAAGATTCTGTGGGAATCCTTCAGGACTGCTTTGTGTTATAAGTCTCTTGTAGGGTTAATTTTTATCCTCTAAAAGGCCTATTTATTTTGAATGAGGCTGCAGGTATCTTAATCTAAGGCTTGTCTTAGGGGAATCTGCACTTTTTATTTTGGTATACTTATTTATGATTTTATGTTATTATGTAGGTAAAGCATTTACATGTTATGAAATTCAAACCATATATAAGGATATGCTATGAAAAGAAAATCTTCCTCCTACCTCTATTCTTGAACCTTCAGTTCCCCTTCTCACAGCAACAACTACATATATTACCAGTTCATTATGTAACAGAACGGTCACTTTAGACCTCTGAAGAAGTCCTGCCTCCTTTACATTCTATCAGAGATTAACAGCAATGTAGGACGCATGTGGGAGTCAGGTTCACAGCCATGTGGGACTGAGATTTTATAAGCTTATGAATCCCTCAAGTTGAGTTTGAAGCACTAAGCTGGTACAAATGCCATCACTGTCACTTTCACATTAGATTGACATTTTTCTATCAACCTCTAGTATAGTAGTCCTCCATTATATGCAGTTTTGGTTTTCACAGTTTTGGTTACCCACAGTCAACCACTGTCCGAAAATACTAAATGGAAAATTCCAGAAATAAATGACTGATATGTTTTTCAACTATGTGCCATTCTCAGCAGTATGATGAAGTGTCACACCATCCCTCTCATCCCATCTAGGACGTGAATCACCCCTTTGTCTAGCATATCCATGCTTTATACACTGCTTGTCCTTACTCACCTTGTAGCCATCTTGGTTACCAGATCAACTGCCACAGTATTGCAGTGTTTATATTTAAATAGTCCTTATTTTACTTAATAATGTCTCATTCACCTCACTTTATCTCATCATGTAGGCATTTTACTATCTTACATTATCATAAGAAGGGAAAGTGCAGTACAATAATATATTTAGAGAAAGACCACATTCATGTAACTTTTATTACAGTTTATTGTTATAATTATTCTCTTATTAGTTATTGTTGTTAATCTCTCTTACCGGGCCTAATTCATAAGTTAAACTTTATCATAGGTATGTATATATAGGAAAAAACAGTGCGTATACAGTTCGGTATTCTCCACAGTGTCAAACATTCACTGGGGCTCTTGGAATGCATTCCGCATGGATAAGGGGAACTACTCTATTCAAAAAATGACAGCATTCTCCCCATGCTTTGTGAGCTCTATGCTGTCTGGATTTTATTGCTTTCTTCAGCCTTTGTGATACCAATGCACAAGGATGCCAGTCATCACTGTAGCTGGTTTCAGGGCATTCGAGGGGATAATTCAGACACAGATTCACAGCATGAAAGGCATCAGCCACAACTATCACTTATTGAAGAGATGGGAAAGTGTACTCAAGAGGCCAAATAGCTATAACAGTAGGGCTGGTAACATAACCTAAATTTTGTGGTCTCACCTGTGCTCTTGAATGGAAGAGAGGTTTGTTTTCACTGGGTAACTGCATCTGGGGATGATTTTGGTCAACGGGGGGTGGGGTGGGGGTGGGAATAGTTTCAAGGCAGAAAGTTTCCCTACCTTTGGAGTAGCTGCCTGAATGTGCATTCCGAATTTTGCTGCACTCATCATGATGGAGTGCAGGATGTTATTCCCATCCCCAATCCAGCTGAGGGTAAGGCCTTTCAGAGAGCCATAGTGTTCCTAAAAGGCAAGAATGGAGGAGATTATATATGGGAGGGAATCCACTTATGTAGATTATAATAAAAGAAACAGTCTTCATTCCAATTTTAATGTTTTGTTCGAATGATTAAACTATTTTTTGTATTATAAAGAGCAATTAAATAACATGAATGCACAATCACAAAAAATAGCAAAATGTCCTACTATCTTAAACCAAGACATTGTATGAACTCATATGAACACTCATATTTTCAAAATTTTGAAATATTAATCTTTGTTTTATTCCTTCATTCATTCATTCAACAAATTAAACACCTTTCATGTCCACTTTCCTTGGCCCTGGAGATATAACAATGAATGAGAAAATAAATCCCTGCCTTTATGAACCTTACATGTGTTAGTATAAGAAAGGAGAAATACAATGTACCCTAGAACAGCGTAGTATAATAGTTGGGTATGTTCCCATGTATTACATATAAAGTTGAAAAGATGCCCATTAATACTCTGAGCTATTTACAGATATAGATGTGTGTAGCTAAAGTATAAACACATGCCTGGGAATACATGTCTATATTTGTAAATACAGACATCGGGATAATAATTTCCTTGTGGGGTGGGAAGAAATGAGATCAGGGAGAGTTACACAGTCAGCTTCAATTCTACCTGTAATGTTTTATTCAAAAACAACAAAATATCCTAAAGTTAGACTTGATAAAACTGTATAATAGGCATGTAAGTGTTTGTTTTATTTTTCATGAAGTATCTGTAGGTTTTATATATTTTTATATTTATAAAAATAATATTAAAAAAAGATAAAGGGTAAGCAATTTGGAGATCACAGAACTACTAGGTCGCTAAGCTAGGATTTAAATCCAGGTCCATCTGATTTAGATTCCATGCTCTTAATAAGCTGCTATTTAGTCATTCAACTCTCACTTTGAGGATCTCCTATATGAAGGCATTGTACCAGGTTCTGCAGGGGACAATATGATGAATAGGACATTTCATATGCCTCAATGAATTTATAATCTAGTAACAATAAAGCCCCAGGGCAAAGCATTAAATTATCTGGCATATATGTAAAGCCAGATCCACCAATAGCCACTTGGTATCTAACACCATTGTATCATCCTCTGCATGAATCTTATCCTCCTCACTGAGTTTCATGTTGAGTTAAACCTTACATTTATATGTATATATCTTATTCAAATGAGGAATAATATAGACCTATCCAGTTTTCCTTGTCTCCACAGAATAGTTCATAGACACAGAAGCCATGGTTTTCAGGATTCCCAGTGGCAAAACAAACAAGATAAATCTTTCAACGTTAGTTATTCAAGTTCCCTATTTGGCATACATGGCTAAATCTGACCCTCAATGCTATCTATTCTGTATGTTCTTAACTCCAGTTTTAAAAATCAGTTTCTTAAAATGATAGAAAATAGCATTCTTCTCAGAAGATAATTTCATAATTGACCATTTTGAATATGCAAAGCACACTACACCACTCTTCGCTCCCAAGTCACAGAGCCTGATATATGGAGGATTACAGAAAGCTTTTCCTTTCTGCATTTCCAGCATTCCCTATTTATCCACTGTGTTAAATGTGGCACCAAAAAGCAAAAGGATTGAAAGAATGGGATAAGAGAGGGGCTAAAAGAAGTTGAGAATCAGGTTGAGAACAAAAGGCTCTTACAATATACCTTGTTCCTTGACTATCTAGTATACAAGCATATGCTATAATTCATTGCCAAGATAATATTTAAAAACAAAACAGCAATACCATCATTGAAACAGTTCCATTTAGAGCTAGTCAAGAACTATTTATTGATTTTGCTGTATAAGGCAAGGAAATAAGCCAACCTGGAGTGTGAGGTAATCAGCCAGGATCTGGATAGGATGGTACAAATCTGACAGCCCATTGACGATGGGGATGGATGCTTCTTTAGCCAGGATGTCCAGATCTGATTGTTTATACACTCGAGCCAACACTGCATCTGTCATGCTAGACAACACACTGCAGCGATCCAAGACAAGATAATCTGAGTTAATTATGCTTAATAATTCCTTCTTTAATACAGAATTTTAAACAGTAATAAGAGATACTGATAAATTATGCCCTGGCTGTTGTGACTCAGTGGACTGAGCACTGGCCTGTGAACCAAAATGTCTCCGGTTTGATTCCCAGTCAGGGCACATGCCTGGGTTGTGGAACAGATACCCTGTTGAGGTCATGTGAGAGGTAGCTGATCAATGTTTCTTTCACACATTGTTTCTCTCCCTCTCTTTCTTCTTCCCTTCCCCTCTCTCTAAAAATAAATAAATAAAACCTTAAAAATTAAAAAAGAAATACTGATAAATTATAATTTTCAGTAAGTTACAACACCTGTCAACACAACAGATTTAAAAGCTAATATTAAACATGTAGTCATTACAGAAGCCTGATGTTGTTCCTCTGACATCCTAAACAGTGACCACTGATTTTACTAGTTTTTTACAAAGAAGAAATCAATGTGGGCCTCACAGTCATAATGATAAATTATAAGAAGCAGTTGATAAAGTTAAAAGGGACAAGACCAAAAAGACATACAGACAAATATTAATGACCTGGCATGTAGCTATTTTTCTTTTGCACCATCCTACAGACAAATATACATTTTCACCATAAAACTGAAAGCCATGGAGGTGCGCACACATTGCCTTACAAGTGAGACCCTTCTGGGAGGAGCACTGATAAACTCAAAGTTCTTAACTGCTGTACCTTCAGAATCCACTTTAGCACTTCTTCCAAGACCCCACTCTCCCCAGGCTGTTCCCACCAATGACTAAGCACGGTGGGAGCACCAGAGCTGGGCCATTCCACCTGACACAGGAATTTTCTGTTGGGCAGTCTGGTGGGGCTCCTCATCAGCCTGGCTGACAATTTCTTAGAGGTACACTGTGTCCGAGGTTCTTTCTATCCCATTTCTTCCTTTTTCCTCTCCTTTCTCTGAGGTCAGACATGCATCACCCTCTGAAGGTGCTCCCTGCCAGATCCTCTCTCTGTAATCCTTTACAGTTGTCTAATTCCATCAAGTGAACTGAAACTGACAGAGCCAGCAATGAACTCTTGCAGAAACTGAGCCTGAGAAGGCATTCAGCCCTTGTCCCTGCACTCTGCATAGCTATCAGCATCTCTGCAAAAAACAGAAAATGTTCAACATCATACAACACACACACACACACCCTCTACCAAGAAAGCAACAGAAATCAAATCATGGCTACAAATTTAAACAATTCATAGAAAGATGGATATTATTGTTCTCATTTTATAGATGAAGGACCTGAGACACAGAAAGCTTAAGTAACTTGCCCTGAATCACAGCTAATTAAGTTGGAGCTCATATTCAAATAAGTTTAACTCAAAAGTCCATGTTCTTAACATTACAACACATGGCCTCAAATTTTCAGGTGATAAAAATCTGAAAGGAGAGTCTAGGATCCAGATTTAAGTTCTTTCCATGTGTCAGAATAATGGTGGTCTCTCAGCTAAAGCTTCAGCCTTACAAAAATAGCAAGAATGGCCTTTAATTTAAAATCTTTTTTTCTTATTATTTAAGGGGAATCCTCACAATAGAGGCTCTAAGCATTTTAGTTTTAAGGAACTATTTATTTTATTTTATTTTATGTTTTATTTTTCCTTTATTTTTATTGACAGTATTGCAGATGTCCCCATCCTCCCCCTTGCCCACCTTCTCCCAGGCCCTGCCCCTTCTTCCCTCTGGCCATCACCACACTGTTGTCTGTGTCCATGGGTTATACATATATGCTCTTTGGATAATCAGGCAAAAAATTTCGGAAATCCTCTCATGACAGTTGTTATATTAAATAGAGTCATAATTATAAGACATCCAGTAGTCTTGGGTTCTAAATCTGATTCTGTAACTTACTAGCTGTGTGACCTTGGACATGTTATTTAATTTGTCTATAAATTAGTTTCTTCATCTGTAAAACCATAACAATATTGATCCCACTGGGTTATTGTTAAAATTACTTGAGATAACCTATATAAAATGCATAGTATGATGGCTTATTCATAGTAAGAGATCAAAAATAGTAGATATTATTAGTGTCAAAAGAAAATGGAAAAAATGAAAGCTAGTATTATTTAGTAAGGGCTTCATAACTTTGTATTTTAATTATCAGATACAGGGTGGGGGAAAAGTAGGTTTACAGTTGTGAGTACATAAACACAATTTATTCTTGTGTTATTATTATTAATTATTGTGTTATTTTCCATTCAAACAACCGTACACCTACTTTTGCCTCACCCTGTATATTTTGAAAATTGGTCCCTCTTATATATCTGAGACATATTATTTACTTTGTAGAAAACTGTCGGTACTTACAAAATTCGCTTATAGAATCCTTGCTCGCAGGGATTAGAGAATCAAAGATTAAACACTATATTCTTATAATAATATTTCCTAGATTCGTATTTTTTTCAAATTTTCATTGATTTCTCATACCCATAGTTCCCAGATTTTCAGATTTCATGGACCAGCAAATTTTTCAAAAACATATGAGATCAACATAAGATTACCAACTTTTTGCTTAGTAAATTAAGGGCATGAGAAACAAGCACATAAATACATGTTAATATCTCCACTTAATAAAAGGACATTTGACACCAAAAAAAGGTGTGAATGACTTTATCTCAAAGAATGATTCTTGAAATTGAATTAGTTTATGTTTATAAAATTTACTATATTGTCTTTATTTTTTTGAGTTCACCACTTCTGATGGAAACTTCTCATGACAGGGCATCAGTGAAGGGTTCAGGATTTGGGAACCAGTGCTCTGAACTATGTAAGCACATTGCATATTATAACATGAAAGGGATGAACAGAAGAGCCTCTTTACAGTTGCAGAACAGGTGATGTTTAATGTTTGACTAAGGGGTTTTCAAATTTTGCTGTACATGAAAGTTACCTCAAAAGTTTTTAAAACTCTTGATGCCCAGGCCATAATCTCTATCAATTACATCAAAAAATAGACTCTCAAGGGGTGGGCCCTAGGGATCAGTGTTTTTAAAAACTTTCCAGGAGATTCCAATATGCAGCCAAGGTTGAGAACCAAAGCAAGCACCTTGCTCCTCAGATCAATAGCCATTAGCACTGTTAGAACTATAGAATCACCCAACCCAGATTTACAGAATCAGAATCTGCATTTTAACACAGCTTTTAGGTGATTCATTTGTATATTAAAGTTTGAGACTTCCAAAAAAGAGGGAATTGAGGTCACCATATTTCTTAAAGTGCCATTCTTTTTTTTTTTTCTTAGACCTCTAACCAGCATCCCCTCTGCAAATATCAAAAGATAACAGACCAGAAAGACAGAAGACTGTCCATCATTTCATTGGTAGGGAGTGCTTTCCAGTTCAATTGAATGAACAGGCAGCTCAAATCCTAAAGAATAAATAATCCATCACCTTCAATTAAGGTCCCCTACTTACAGTAATCAGCTACCCTACCTATTGGATACAACAAAGTAATGGTTTCCAAATTTGTGGGTCAGAAGGCAGCACACTGATGTTCCTTTCACACATTGATGTTTCTTTCTCTCTTTCTCACTCCTTTCTCTCTTTAAAAAATAAATAAAATCTCTAAAAAAACTAAATGAAGAGCTACTAAATGAAGAGCTACTAAACTAGAGATCCAAGCTCGTACAATAGGATAGAGTCTGGATCTTTTTACTTTTACTAAGTTTGCCAAGTAACTCTGATAAGCTTCTAAACTTTGAGAAACATTGTCCTAAGGCATAGGCTATTATCTTTAAAGAATTTTAAATCTTTATTCTTCTTCAAGATCTTAATAAAAATTCCCTTCCCAGTACAGATATACTGATGCTTCATACTATAGAATGCAGGGTTTGTTTGTTTTTTAACTCTATTATGGGAAAGTAATGTGGATAGAGGTAGATAAGTAAGGTCTACAATTATAATCAATCATCAATTCCCTATTTCAGAAGAATTGGTTAATTTTATGATACCTACAATCCTATGAGAGAGAGAGAGAGAGAGAGAGAGAGAGAGAGGTGTTTGACCCCAAAAGACTTCTTTAAATATGCACTTCTGAAAGTGTGTACAAGTAGGATTAAAAATCTGGAATAACTATTGTAGCTGACTTTCTGGAATCTCGGTCAGAGAAACAAATTGGACTTCTATTATAGCCTCTTACAGGTAGGCCATGGTCTGTCAACCTCTTATGGTTTTCACGAACTTTACAATGTGTTGTTGAACTTTGCTAGATTTAGTATATAGCACATATAAACATTATCTTAACCTCATAAATGAAGAAACCAATTTCTCTGAAAACCTTAAGTAATTAGAGCAAGGTTAGGAAAGAGTGAAGAAAGATGAGGCTGAAAGAGGGAGATGCAAGGAGCCCAATTGGAGAAATCAATGCCCTATACACATGAGTTTATCAAGAAGATTGAAAAAGGGCATTACAGTTCCCTCCCTTGAACAATCCCAAGAGCTCTCAAGCAAAGGAGACAAAAGGCAAGCAAGCATTTATTTGCCCTGTTTATAAAGTAGAGTTGGTATCCCTGGAACGTCTATCGTATAATCTGATGAGAGTGTGCCTGGTCTGCTTCATTGAGGTTGTCCAATACCTCCTAGAACAGAGGTCTTCACCTCAGTTATATATTAGTATCACCTATGGAGCTGTAAAAAAAAAGAAGAAAATCCTGATGCCATAGTCTGCCCATTTGAAAGGTTAAATCAGAAGCTATGGTGAGGGATTCACATCAATATTTTTAAAGCTCCCCAATGTAAAGACAAGGCTGAGAACCATTGTCCTAGAAAATAGAGGAGAGGTGTGTGGAGAGAGATAGGGAGAGAGAGAGGAAGTGGATGGGAGGGAGGTATTCTGCTGTTGGATGGAACAATGGGTCAATGTAGAGGAGGAAATTCTTAGCAGTTGGTGAAATCCCATACTATAAGAAAAGGATGAGATCTTATACACTTAAAAAAGAACTATTTTCCTTTTATCTCTGTCACCACCAACAGCAGTCCCTTAGAAGTAGCAGTAGCCATAATCTTTCCCCCCTCAACACTTGTAAGCATTTCTAGTGCCCACATTTTGCTCTTAATACTGTTCTATACAAAAACAAAAACAAAAAAAACAAAACAAAACTAGAAATCTTAAGAGGATAGCCAATTCCATATCCTCAGGCAGGATAAAATCAGTATAGGTCTGTAACACACTATTGTTGCCAGGAAACAAAAGATATTTTTTTAAATGGCAGGGGCAGTGCTAAAAGAAAAAAAAAACAACTTCAAGGATATATGATTGTCAAATTGTGACCATTTATAGTAATAAAAATCATTAAATGAAATAAGATTATGCTTGTAAAAGGCCGTGATGGTCATAAGAGTAACAATAAGAAAATGTACAAAAATATAATTATAAAGATCAAAGAAGGATGACTATTACCATACACATTTAAGCTTATTTACTTAAAGTAGAAAAGTATTTTTAATTTATTTATTTTTTTGTTTGTTTATTTTATTTTTAGAGAGAGGGGAAAGGAGAAAGAGAGGGAGAGAAACATCACTGTGTGGTTGCTTCTCACTCATGCCCCCAACTGGGGACCTGACATGCAACCTAGTCATGTGCCCTGACTGGGAATCGAACCAGCGACATTTGGCTCGCAGGCCGATGCTCAATCCACAGAGCCACAGCAAAAGTAGGAAAGTATTTATATATAACTATATAAATATAGGTGTTCTGTGGGTTTTTGTTAAGTATATTTCTGTTCAAGTATAGATGTCCTGGGGGGAGAAAAATGATGGCAGGGTAGTCAGCAACCTGTTGGTTGTGCTACTGCAGAGGAGACTTGGAGGACAGAGAGCAGAGAATGGGTGAGAGCAGCTTTCAGATAGGGCAAACTGGGACAGAAGCGTGGGAACAGCACAGGATAAAGAAGGAACCCTGGCCCGCACTTTCTAAGGCGAGTAGCCAGGGACCCCCACCCCAGCCCAGCACCTCCAGCTGCACTGTGAGGGAACGCTGGCAGATCAGCTCAGTAGCAGGGATCCAAAGGGGTGAAGAGCGAAGGCCTGGGAAGTGCAGAGGCCTGGAGGCTGCGTTACCTCTGGGGGCGCCCTGTCCAGCCGGGAGGGACTCAATGAAAAGGTGTGCTAGTCTTCCCCTGGGTCTGGGTCTTTGGCTAAATTGTTGAGAAATCATACATACAAGCAGTACAACCACTGAACACTGCCAGGAGTTGAGTTTTCTGGCTGTGGGCGGACACAGGAGGCTGCTTCCTAGCAACCTGTCAGGTGCAGATTGCAGAAGAGACATGTTGCCTGCTTAGTGCCCATGGACTGCGGCTGTGAGTACAGAGAGATTTTACAGCACCTGGAAGGTTTTCCCTGAGAGGTTTTGGTGCTGAAACTCAGGCTGGGCCCACTGGCAGAGCTGAGAGTAAGCCAGGAGGGGTCTGGCTCTAAGAGGCATAAAGCAATGGTTTTTGTTTGTTTGTTTGTTTTTGCCAACCAGGGAGGAACAGCTGGAGGCATCATGAGATTCTTAAGGGGAGCTTGCTCACACACGTGCACTTGTTCTGGGCTACGGTGGGGCGCAACGTGGACATTTAGGGCTGCGGGAGAAATCATTTGGGGAGATCGCTCCCTTCCTGGAGGCTCCCCTCCTGGAGGCTCTAAGAGGCCAAAGCAACAGTAGTTTTTGTTTTGTTTTTGCCAACGGGGAAGGAACAGCTGGAGGCGTGGTAACATTCTTAGGGGGAGTTTGCTCGCACAGTTGCCCCAGGCTCCGGCAGGGGGTGAGAGGTAGATTGGAGACTCGGTGGCTCCAAGAGGCATAGATCAACATTTTTGTTTGTTTATTTGTTTGCTTGTTTGTTTTCGCTGACCAGGGAGGAACAGCTGGAGGCGCAGCAAGATTCTTAAGGGGAGCTCCTGTGCACACTTCTTCCGGGCTCTGGCAGGGGCGAGAGGTGGACTGGAGACCTTCAGTGCTGTGGGAGAAACCAGCTGGGGAGACCACTCCCCTAACTTGGCAACAGCCAGAGGGGAAGCAGTAGCCCCCTCTGAAGAAAGTACTTAGCCCCACCCCATGGTGCTTAAGCCTCATTGCAGATTACAGAGTGACTAGAGTAAACAGAAAAAGAGAGAGATCCTGGTAGAAGAGCACCGATAGTTGAGATTAGGCTGCCTAGATCCAGACTTGGACACAAGCTTAAGTCAATAGGGCAGTTTCAGAAAGAGAAGAAACTGAAAAAATAAACTACAATGACAAATTACACTGTGACCTTCTCATACATATCCTTTAAATAGTCATTCTTTGTCCTCCCAGTCTATGCATTATAAGTAAATGGTCTTTATGTTATAGTTTATTTTGAATCTCATATTTTGCTCCTGCCTTTTATCAACTTTACCATTTGATTTCTGCCTTTTATCAATCAATTTTACCATTTTATTTCCTCCTCTTATCTTTGTTTTAAATTCTATATTTTCTCTTACTACCACTCATTTCCAATTGGCACTCATTTTTCTTCTTTTTTCAATCATAAAATACACTTACTCTATCCCCACCTTGAACAATCTGTGACATTCCTGCAACTTTATTCATAGATCTTCACTATTCTGGTATTTCAAATCTCAAATCTTATTGTTCCCCTCTTCAAATCCATCTGTACCTCCCTCCAGCCCTTTCCTTCTCTCACTTTAAATTTGAAATTTTCCCTGTCATAGCCTGGTTTTCATTCCTCACTGTAAGTATTACTGCTCCCTCCATCATTCCCAAATCACTTCCCTTTCCTCCAGACATCTCTTAAGCTTCTCTTTCTTTCTTTTTTACCTCTTACTCCCATCCGAACTACATTAATCTTAGCTAATAGGTTACTGGTAGTGCTGTGGTGAATTTTTTTCTGTAATTTGGGGCTTATTTTTTTCTCTTTTCTTATTCATTTTCATTATTTTTTTTCACTGTGTGTGTGTTTATTCTTTCACACACACACACACACACTATATGTATATATGTATATGTATATATGTATATGTATATATTTTTACTTCTGTTTAAACCTAATACTACATGTTTCCCCTCTCTTAATTCATTCCACCTTCATCCCTCTCTTTTTAATATATGATATAAATTTTACTTTTTTTCTCTCACTGCCTTGTCCCTACTCACTACTACTATTGCTCTGCCCTCTCCCTTCTCAAAAATTACTTTTCTTTCAGTTAGTCAACTCTTATTTATTTTTCCTTTATTATAATAGTCTCAATCTCATTACATCCTTATTAATACTGGCTCATTAGTATTGACATGGTGATTGAGGATGGAGAATATCTTTGGGTGTGGGATTCTTGCCTGGGCTGGTGGCTTTGTTTTAGCAGCAGCTCAACAACTGTTTACAAAATGAAGTGCGTGGAGTGTCTCTCAGTCAGAAGGCTGGAGGGAAGGACCCACTACAGAGAAACACGACAGCAAGAAAAACCAACATTCTACCACGCAGTCCAAATAAAAGGCATAAAAGGCATCCCAAGAGCATCAAGTTCAGGAAATCAAGAAGTCTGCACTACTGAATCCCAAGGAACTCCTACCACCGAAAGTCACAACACAAAAGCAGGAAGTTAAAGCAAATCAATCTAAGACACAGAAACAAACAAGAACAGCCACATAAAATGCAGAGATGAAAAAACAACAACCCATTGAAAGAAACGGAGGAATTCCCAGAAGGAGGGATAAATGAAACAGAAGCAAGAAAACTATGAGACATAGAATTCAAAACAATGGTAATAAGGAAGCTCAATGAACTCAGCAAACTCAGAGAAAACTACAATGAACTCTGGGGAAACTACAAAGAACTCCAGGGAAACTACAAAGAACTTATTGAGAACCACACCAGCATTAAAAAGGACATAGAAACCATCAATAAGAGCCAGGAAGAAATAAAGAATACAATTTCTGAACTGAAGAACACAGTAGAAGGAATCAAAAGCAGGCTAAATGAAGCAGAGAATTGGATCAATGAGTTAGAGGACAACATAGAAAAAAATTCCCAGACAGTGCAACAAAATGAAAAAAAGACTTAAGAAGAATGAAGACGGTTAAAGAGAGCTGCAGGACAACATGAAATGTAATAATATCCATATCAGAAGAAAGAAAGGGATAGAAAACCTGATTGGAAAAATAATGACAGAAAACTTCAAGAACATGAGGGGAGAAAAAGTCTCACAAATACAGGAAGCACAGAGGGTCCCAATAAAGATGAACTCAAAAAGGCCCACTCCAAGGCACATCATAATTAAAATGGCAACATTCAAAGACAAAGAGAGAATCCTAAAGGCAGCAAGAGAAAAAGAGCAAATAACATACAAGGGAGCTCCGATAAGACTATCAACTGATTTCTCAATAGAAATACTACAAGCCAGAAGGGAATGGCAAAAAATATTTCAAGCACTGAAAAACAAAGGCCTACAACCAAGACTACTCTACCCAGCAAGGCCCTTTCAAAATGGAAGGAGAAATAAGGAGTTTCCCAGACAAAGGAAGACTAAAAGAATACATCTCCACTAAACTAGCATTGCAAGAGATGCTAAAGGGAATGCTTTAAGAAAAAGAAGAAAAGGAGAGAAGGAGAGGAACACAGGTACAAAGCGAAATGAACAAATACCTGTCAATAATAACCTTAAATGTAAGTGGATTAAATGATCCAATCAAAGACTTAGGTAGCAGAATGGATATGAAAACAGGACCCACATATATGCTGTCTACAAAAGACATGCCTCGAAACAAAAGATTTACACAAACTAAAAGTGAAAGAATGGAAAAAAAAGTATTCTAAGCAAATGGACATGAAAAAAAAAGCTGGGGTAGTAATACTTATATCAGGCAAAACAGATTTCACAGCAAAGGCCATAAAGAGAGACAAAGAACAGCATTTCATAATACTTAAGAGAACAATCCATCAAGAACAGATAACCCTGGTAAACATACATGCATCCAACATAGGAGCACCCAAATATATAAGGAAAATATTGGAAGAATACAAGAAGGATATCAACAGCAACACACTCATGGTAGGGGACTTTAACACCCCATTGTCAACAAAGGACAGATACTTGAAGCAAAGAACACCAAGGATATTGAGGCATTGAACAACACTCTAGATCAAATGGACTTAATTGATATATATAGAATGTTTCACCCCAAAGAAGCAAAATATACATTCTTTTCAAGTGCATATGGAACATTTTCAAAGATAGACCACAAAGAAAGCCTCAACAAATTCAAGAAAATTGAAATTATATCAAGCATCTTCTCAGATCACAATGCCTTGAAACTAGAAATCAACCGCAAAGAAAAAACCTCAAAGATATTCAAACTCATGGGGAATGAATAACATGATATTAAATAATTAATGGGTTAACAATAACATCAAGGAAGAAATCAAAAAGTTTCTGGAAGCAAAAGAAAATAAACACACAACAGCGCAAAATCTATGGGACACAGTGAAAGCAGTCCTGAGAGGAAAGTTCATAGCAATACCAGCCTACCTAAAAAGGACATAAGAATTTCAAATAAAAAAACTAACCCTACAGCTACAAGAACTAGAGGAACAACAACAAAGCCCAGAATGAGTACAAGGAAGGAAATCATCAGGATCAGAGCAGAATTAAATGACATAGAGACCAAACAAACAATTCAAAAGATCAATAAAACCAGGAGCTGGTCCTTGGAAAAGATAAACAAAATCGACAAGCCTTTAACCAGGCTCTTCAAGAAAAAAAAAGAGAGAGGACCCAAATAAACAAAATCAGAAATGAAAGAGGAGAAATCACGAGCGATACCGTAGGAATACAAAGGGCTGTAAGAAATTACTATGAACAACTGTATGGCAAGAAATTTGACAACCCAGATGAAATGGACAAATTTCTGGAAACATATAATCTTCCAAAACTGAATCAAGAAGAAGCAGAAAGCCTGAATAGACCAGTAAACAACTAATGAAATTGAAGCACTAATCAAAAATCTCCCAGCACATGAAAGCCCCACAAGAGATGGCTTCACAGGTGAACTTTATCAAACAATTAGGGAAAGAACTAACTCCTATCCTTATCAAACTATTCCAAAAAACTCAAGAATAGGGGAAACGCCCAAACTCTTTCTATGAGGCCAGTATTATCCTAATTCCAAAGTCAGGTCAAGACACAACAAAGAAAGAAAACTACAGGCCAATATTGCTGATGAACACAGATGCTAAAATTCTCAACAAAATATTAGCAAACCAGGTCCAGCAACACATTGAAAAGATCATACACCACAATCAAATGGGATTCATCCCAGGGATGCACACATGGTTTAATATTCACAAGTCAATGAACGTAATACACCACATAAACAAAATGAAAGACAAAAATCACATGATCATGTCAATGGATGCTGAAAAAGCATTTCATAAAGTATGACACCCATTTATGATGAAAACACTCAGCAAAATGGGAATAGAGGGAGCATACCTCAACATAATAAAGGCCATATATGAGAAACTTGCAGCCAACATCATACTCAATGGACAAAAACTGAAAGCTTTCCCTCTAAGATCAGGAACAAGACAAGGATGTCCACTCTCTGTTTCTATTCAATATAATTTGGAAGTTCTAGCCATAGCAATCAGAGAACAAAAAGAAATAAAAGGTATCAAAATTGGACAAGAGGAAGTAAAACTGTCATTACATGCAGATGACATGATAGTGTACATAAATACCCTATAGACTCCACCAAAAAACTACTCAACCTAATAAGTGAATTTGGCAAAATAGCAGGGTACAAAGTCAATATTCAGAAATCAAAGGCATTTCTGTACACCAACAATAAAATATCAGAGATAGAAACTAGAAACAAAAACCCATTTACTATAGCAACAAGAAAAATACTTAGGAATAAACTTAACCAAGGAGGTAAAAGATCTGTACATGGAAAACTACATAACACTGAAGAAATAAATTAAGAAAGATACAGATAAATGGAAGCATATACCATGCTCATGGTGGGAAGAATCAACATCATTAAAATGTCCATACTACCCAAAGCAATTTATAGATTCAATGGCATATTTCACAGACCTAGAACAAATGCTTCAAAATTTATATGGAAAACAAAAAAGACCCTGAATAGCCTCAGCACTCTTGAGAAAGAGGAACTAAGTAGGAGGAATCATAATACCTAATATCAAACTACACTACAAGGCCACTGAAATAAAGGCAGTCTGGTGCTGTCATAAGAACAGACATATAGATCAATGGAACACAACAGAGAGCTCCGAAATAAACCCAGGTCTCTATGGTCAATTAGTATTTGACAAAGGAGGAAAGAGCTTAAAATGGAGTGAAAATAGCCTCTTTAGCAAATGGTGCTGGGAGAACTGGACAGGGGCGTGCAAAAAAATGAAACTAGACCATCAATTTATACCATACACCAGAATAAATTCAAGATGGATCAAAGACTTAAATGTAAGCCGTGACACCATAAAAGTCCTAGAGGAAAACAGGCAGGAAAATTTCAGATATCCCATGTAGCAATATTTTCACCTCATACCTGTCAGAATGGCCATCATAAACAAATCAACAAACAAGTGTTGGCGAGGATGTGGAGAAAATGGAACCCTAGTGCACTGTTGGTGGGAATGCAGACTGGTGTAGCCACTGTGGAAAACAGTATGGGATTTCCCCAAAAAACAAAAAATGGAACTGCCTTTTAATCCAGTGAAAACTCAGAATTTATATGAAAAACAGGAATAAGGATCCTAGGGTAGATAGGATAATGCTCCTCCCCAAAGATGTCTACATTTTAATCCCCAGAACCTGTGAATATATTACCTCACATGGCCAAAAGAATTTTGCATATGTGATTAAATTAAAGATCTTGTGATAAGGACATTATCCTGGGATGGGCCCAATATAATTGCAAGAGTCCTTACAAGAGAGAGGCAGCAAGTCAGAAACAGGAGACGATGCAAGCTATGCTACTGGCTTTGAAAGAGGAGGCATGGAAACATGAGTCAAAGAATATAGGCAGCCTCTGGAGGATGGAAAGGACAAGGAATTGTAATCTCTGGAGCTTCCAGAAGGAACACAGCTCTGTCGGCTCATTTTATATCTCTGACCTCCAGAAATGTAAGAATAAATTTGTGTTGTAAGTCACTAATTTTGTGGTAATTTGTTAAAGCAGCAATAGGAAGTTAAAATAGAGCCTATGATAAAAGTGAAAACTATGTGACAGAAATATATTCAGCCTAGTGGCCAGCGGCTTGAGTTTAATTCATCTTGAATTTAGCCACCAGTTCCCAAAACCCAATCAACTTAAGTGATTAGCCATCCACTTAACTTGCATTCCTAACCCCTGGAGATGATATTTTCCTTCTAGTCTTGTAAAATTACAAACATAAACACTAAAAATGTATAAAAATCATCTCTGATAGAATTCCAGACAACCCAGCAGTGTATAGAAGTTTAAATTCCAGAACCATGTAAGGATAAGAATAAAAGTAGGGATAAGAATATAAAACTATTAAATCTGTGATATTAACAGCATTATGCCCAGTTTTGTTGTTAAATATTAATCAGCTCTATAATCAAAGTGATATATTATGTGTATCTTTTCCTTTTTAAAATGTTTAAAGCATTCAAGGAAATCTGAAATGCTAGGCTTGTGATTGAGTTAAATGTTAAGCATTTGATTAAGTTTGCAATCAGTGTTTAAATGGCTGAGTAGACTTGTTTTGTTCATTTCATATGTATTTGATTTATTGGTTGGATAAGTAGTATGTGAGTGTTTAAAGCAATCATTCTGAAACTTGAACATGCTTCAGAATCACCAGGAGAGCTTGTTAGAGCAGCCAGTCATGTTTCTGGTTCAGTAGGTCTGGTGTGGGGCCCCAACGAATTTGCATTTCTAACAGGTGCTGCTTATGTTGCTGGTTTGGGGAGCACACTTTAAAAACCACTGAGGAATGTTTGCTATTTTATGTTTAGAGGAATACTAAATGTTTGATATATTCATAAGATTAACAGATTGGATTGTAAAAAAAAAAAGTACAGAGTTGGGAATAATCCTATAGACACAAAAAGCCCTTGGACATTAAAGCATCTATGGGCAAAAGGAATCGCAACAAAGCTTGACAGAAAATACCACTGCAATCCTCCTTCAGCCACCAAAGGTGAAGGTGAAGTGAAATCAGTGATGTGGGGGAGGAGCAGCAGCTCCCAGGTAGTTTTCACACTGGAATCACTTGGGGAAACAGAGATATTAAAGACCTTTAAGTAGACCATTAGTTCATATTATTTTATGAATGATGTTGCCTCTACTTTATGTTAAAAGTTGATCTAAATCATGGAGAAATCACCATTCTTATTTTTCTTCTTCCAGGCTACTAAACATCTTTAAATATAAAAAGCCTTTTCACTAGAAAAAAATGACAAACCTGTAAATAGAGCTGGACTTACATGCACATTAACTGTAATCTGGGCTTTCTGTAGTCCCGTGTCAATTTAAAACCTTTGCTTTAAACATTGTAAGAGCTGTATTATATGTGCTACAAATGAAAAGTTGACAAGTTAAAAATGCTCTCTGGCTCTGTAATGACTTTTCATTTGGTCTCTTTTCATTCCCATCAATATATAGAGTTCTGTTTGCCTTCCACTGGATTTCTGAAATTTCGTAGACAATTTTAGGCATCTGTCCACAGCTTTTGCAAAATCCAAATTACCCAAATTTAAAATGTGTCACACATATCAGTTTCCTCTGGATGTTAAATAATTGATATTAGAATAAAAAATAATTAACAAGTTAAAAATTTATTCAAATTAGTTTTGCCTAAAAGTTTAAAATGTGTTCAGTTGGGTTTCATGGAAAAAAAAAATGTGTTCAGTCTTTGCACTATCATCTCTCTTGCTGCTGTTTAGAAAAAAGAGAAGCATGGCATAGGACTTTAAATGGAAAGATGGTTCAAGAGATAAAATGTTAACATTGATTATTTCTAGACGATGGCAATATTGGTGGTTCTATCTATATTTTTAAAATACCTTTTAGTAGGTTCTACCAAAAGCAGTATATTGTAATTACCAGAAAAAAAAAAAAACATTTTAAAAAACATACGTTTGATAGTAAGTGAAGATAGGCTAGGGCTTCTTAGAGCAATGGCTAATTCTTGGCCTTGGTAAAGAAATGTGCAAGATGAGTTTGGAACATGATGGCATATCAAAAAGCAAGGGAACTAACGAAGACTAATAGAGTTATGTCAAAATGACCCAGTATCCAACTTGAATACAGAGCACATTGGCTAAACATGGGACAATTTGAGCATCAAAAAGAATAACTACAATGAACTGAAACCTTAAAATATGTTAAAATGTATGAATTTCTAAAGACAGAAAAAAAAAAAAAAGAACATTGAGAAGAGTTATAGCAAGACCATTTCTGATACTGGATTTTTTCCACTCAGGCTCAAGGACAATTTTGAAGGAATGGTGTGGAGCCATGAAAAAAAATGGTTGGTCTAAGTAATTCACGAAGACCTTCCAAAGCTCGAGTTTCTATTATTCTTTGATATTTTATCCTTTGGTTTAAGATCAAACTTGTTTAGGAATTAACTAAAATACCCAGAGGCCAAAACAAACAAATAAAGAAACCCCAAAGCAACACAAAACAAAAAACACCATATACAAAGTCTTCCCCCATAGACCTGAAAGGTCTCTGTGGTTGAGTGAAAAGATACTTAAAAAACAAAAGAAAACAAAAAAACACAATAGTATGCTGGACCCGATCATAAGAGCAAATGTGGATATTGATGAGACAGACAATCACACAGCAATCTTGGTGCTCTAGAGAGAGTTGAGTTGTTCCTAAAGTATTGGAACATAGTGATTGTGCTTCAAAAGACAAAGGCAAAGGCAAACAGATGTTATATTCTCATAGGTTCTTGTCATGCATTCTTCCTTTTGTTCCATTCTGCCTTAAGTAAGACCGTGTGCCCCTTACATTCCAGTTTGTTATCAATGATATCTCTTATCAGTAGAATACCTTACTGGCAAACAGTTGGAGGAAATTTTTGGCTGTGCATAATGATGTCATGGACAACCCTGTAATCATTAAAAAGTATGTTTCCTATTATTTTATCTTATTTTTTTAATCAAAGCAGGCTAAGGCCCTAGAGGAGACCTGGATTTTATCTCCAATGTAAACTGGTAAAGTAATAAACTTCCTGACTGAGTCTCCCTCTTGGGGAATATTCCAGTACCCTGGTATCTGGACCCAGGTTATAATTTTAGTTATATCAATGTAGGAGTGATAAGAAAAAAAAGATAATGGTTTCAGCAAACCTAGGTGGGCTCCTCTCAAATGGGCTGGTGTTGGAAGAAGCCCAGGGATGTTGAATGAGATTGCTATATACAATTTATGCACAAAGGCTTCTATAATAGCCAGGTTATTTTGACTTAGATATTAGTTCCTATCTTTGAGGAGCCAGAGATAAATGGCCATGGCATTCAGAATAACCTACTGAAAATGTGCTATAGGAATTTTAGTTTTTTTGCCAGTGTAAGCTGCCTAAGAGACCACAGAGATGGCCAGAATTGAGTCAGAGCTTATCCTGATATTGAGTTAGGCCATCACTGAGTGAACCATTACTTGAATTTCTTCTGTGTGCCTGTCCTTCACAAGCATGATCTCATTTATCCTCATACAACTCACTCAGATAAGTATTTCTATCTCCATTTTACAGCCAAGGAACCTAAGACTCAGAAGCAAGTGGTCCAAACCACAGGGTCAATGTAATATGAGCTGTGAATTAAACTGAAGCCTGTTCCTGCTTGAGAGCCCCTGCCCCTTACACTATGGCGAACTGCCTCTAAACTATGAATATATCATATTTCATGCTGAGAGGGACTGCCTTTTGTTACCATTTTACCCAAAGACATATAACTGGATACCTGCTAGCTTCTTAGTGACCTCTGTAAAAACTATGGAGATGCCATATTTCCTATTAGATACCAATTATGTACCTAATTAGGTGCGTATTTCCCATTAGATGCCAATATTTTAAAATATTTTACTAAGAAATCTAAAAGATTTTTTTTTGTTATAATATCATTGCTATAAGTATCTTAACAGTATTATAGGTTTTTAAAACATTTCTTTCAGTATGACTGGTTCATTCTTTCTCTTGAAGACCATGACTCATCCACAATCACTCTATAATTCCCATTATTTGAGTTACTAGAATGACAATGATTTGAAACCCTTTCATGTTGTTGCAGGAACATGTGCACATGTGATTTATAGGGGTTGAATGATGTCCCCTAAATTCATGTCCACCTGAAAACTCAGAATGTGACCTTGTTTGGAAGTAGGATCTTTGAAAATATAATTAGTTAGGATGAGGTCATACCTGAGTAGTGTGGGCCCTGACTCCAATGACTGATATCCTGATAAGAGGAGAGGATACATGGAGACATACAAAAAGAAGCCCAAGTGAAGAGGGAGGCAGAGTTTGGAGTGATGCATCTATAAGCCAATGAATGCCAAGGATTATTGGAAGCAACCAGAAACTAGGAAAAGGCAAGGAAGGATTCTTCCCTAGAGCCTTCAGTGTGAGAATGGCCCTGCTGACACATTGAATTTTAGACTTCTAGCCTCTAGAACTGTGAGAGAATAAATTTCTGTTGTTTTAAGTCACCAAGTTTGGGTAATTTGGAGCTCTAGGAAACTAATACAGTGGTTTGTGCTGATCTTCCTTTCTACTAGTTTTACATTCACAGAACACACTTTAGCAATCACTAAGTAAATTACATTTATAAGTAAAGTAAGTAGAGCAGAACAACATTACATTATTTGGTTTTATATGGAGCTTTTCATACACATGGTTCCTGAAGCTGCATTATGAAGTACTGTATTAAACTGAAAATGACTGTGAAGCTATTATGCACCTTTCAATGGTGGACTCAGAGCATTAGGCATGAACAGCTGTCATTAGGGAAGAAACAGAAAGCCTTAAAACTGGAATGATAATGTCTGTCTGCTGTTCCTAAGTTCGAACTGATTTTAAACTTCCAAAAAAATACAATGATCTGAGTCATGCTAAGGTGCCACTTCTGGTGTCACATATGAAAAAACAAGCCCAGAGCAAGGGAAAAAAAAAAGAATATCCAACTCAACCACAGAGAATTGACAACATCTGAAAATAGCCTCAAATCTGAAGCAAATTTAATTGAATATATATGTATATGTTTTGTGTCTTCTGATGTTAGGGCATGGAAAAGAGTTGCTAAGAGACACTTTTCAAAAGAGGGGAGTGAGCAATGATTTGATTTTATCTCATGAGAGTCTGACCTACAGGAACCCACACTAAACTGAGGACACAATCCAAATCTTAAGGTGGTCCTCCCATGGGTGTATGATACACTCCCTAACCAGTTAGAGTATAATGTAGGTAAAGGACATTTCAAAAAATCCAAAAGAGAGATGAGAGCCCTATTGTGAAAAAAAAAAGGAGAAGGAGAAGAAGAAGAATTAACATGACTATCTTCAAACAGTCTGCTTACAAGGTTGGCCCTTCACTAGTCTCTGGGAAGTTGGACTCTGGGAGGGTTTCCACCATTCCCAGAAATAATGATGGCACACTGCCTAAACTGTCTGTATAAACACTATGGATTATGCTGAAATGCCTGCTTTCTTTTAGGGAATCTAGAATTTGCGTTCATGCTGGGCAGAAGATGCCTATGTGACCAGGCCCCAGTTAAAATCTTGGGCACTGAGTAAAGACTCCCTGGTAGACAACATTTCATATGTGTTGCCACAGCCCATTGCTGGACAATTTAAGAATGTCCTGTATGTCTCTACTTGGAGAGGACCTTTGTGCCTGGTCTCCCCTGGACTTGGCTCCATGTGCCTTTTTCCTTAGCTGGCTTTGCTTTGTATTCCTTTTTATGTAACGAATCTTATCCAGGAATAGAGTCATACGCTGAGTCCTGTGAGTCCTAATTAATCATCAAACCTGGGGGTGATCTCGGGGAGCCCTGACACACCAGTTTCTCAACAGCCATCCACAGCTTCATTTCAGTGCTCCTTCGCTCTCCACTAGCAACCTTAGATTACACAATGTTTTGAAGAGTGAACAGGTTTTGTTATTTTAATCAAGAAAGAAAAGAGCAACACATTCAATTTTAAATGTGTATTTAAGTTTTTTACTCCTTGATCTGATCTTGTTTCCTTCTTTTGGTGTGACAGGACCAACTGGTAAGGGTACTTTAAAAAAAATCTGTGGATTTAAAATATGTATATTTGCAGACTTTAAAACATTGCTAGCTATCCTTCTGTTCCTGATTACATCAAGCTTACCTTAACCTTTTGTACCAGCAGCTTTTTGTGTCTGTGATGCTCTTCCCACAGCTTTGCATGCCTGGCTGTATCTTTTCAGTGAGGTCTCAACTTAACTGTCACTTCCCCAGAAAGGCCTTCCCTGATCACCCAATTTAAAGTAGTCCCCACCTCACCCACAGATCACCTTGCTTTAGCTTCATCGTAGCGCTTATTTCAACCTACAACTCTATTCGTACTTCATTTATTTGTTTGGTGAAAGTCTCCTCTCTCTAGAATATAATTTCCACTCAAACAAGGCTTTTGTTTTATTTGATCAGCATTTTATTCTCAGTGCTAAAACATGCCTGGAAGGAAAACTAGGCATTAATAAATATTTTCAAATAAATAAATAATTAAATCATTTGACTAAATAAGAGAGACACTTTGGAAATTGCATTTAATAGCGTTCAGGAGACTAGCCCAGTTTTGCCTTTTTTTTTTTCCTGTCACCACATTCACTGTATTCCCTACCAGGTTCTTCCTTCACCAATGGGAAGTCACTTTAATATTCTGCCAGGCTCCCAAAACAGCCCTACAGGCAGTCGGGGAAGCAACACCATGAATCACTGTCAGGTGATTTAAAAGGGAGAGCACTGTTATTTAAACATATCCAATCTCTTTGCATCTTACAAAGTTTAACTTCCACAAAAAGCAGGAAGGCAATTGCTATGGATTGTATAGTGCATATTAACAGGGTAGATGTCATTAAGATTCACTTCCTTCCTTTCCTTGTTCAATTGCTTCTGTGAAAGGCAGTGGGTTTCTCTTGTATTCTTCAATTTAGATTTATTGAATTTCTGAATCTCAGCCATACTTTGTTTGTCAGATATTTTGGCAGATTAAGTAATAACGGGGTACACAAAAGAAAGTGAAATTTCTGCAATGGCTATTCTACCCCTCTTCCTGACATTCCCGTCTCCCATTGCAGCCTCATCTGATATTGCACTAGCCTCCTTCTCCATGTATCCTGCCCATCCTTAATTGCACCTGTCCTCAAGGTTGAGCCTTCTGCAATTCTACCAAAATGAAACTCTGTAGCTCAATTTCTACCACTGAGCTTACACTTCTATTTCCCCAGCTTTCAACTTCACCCAAACTCTTTACCTCCAATGGTCTGTGGCCAACTATTTGTATTTGGAGGTTCAACCTTTAATGAAATATGTCCAATACATAATCTATCACCTTTTCCCCAAAGCAAAAACTTACTTTCTTTCTTCCAATATATACATACATATTTTAATAATAACTAATCTGAAATCATTTTGTCTCCATTATCAATGTTCCCTTCATAATCAGTTATCATGAGACCATATAAATAGCTTACTAGCTGTCTCTTCTTTACCATTCCCTTCACTAATGCACTAGCATAGACTGACAGCACAAGAGCCCAGAGTTACAATACAACCTCCCAATTCAGGGTCTCTCAAAGTGTGGTCTAGCCACCCTTGCAGCAGAATCATTTGAGAAGCTTATTAAAATATAGATGTTGCCCTGGCTGGGATGGCTCAGTGGATTGAGTGCCGGCCTGCAAACCAAAGGGTCGCAGGTTCAATTCCTAGTCAGGGCACATGCCTGGGTTGCAGGCCAGGTCCCCGGTTGGGGGTGCAAGAGAAGCTACCACACATTGGTGTTTCTCTCCCTCTCTTTCTCCCTCCCTGCCTCTGTCTCTAGAAATAAATGGATAAAAATCTTTAAAAAATAAAATATAGATGCCAAGACACCACCTGAACCCTAACCTGCAAAATTAAAAATTTTCTCTCTACTTTCTATGTCTACTCCAATCCAAATTACTCTGCAACTGTCTACACATGGTTTACATTAGGACACACCTCTGTTTAAGGACTACCTCTTTGTATCTAATACACTTGCATGCATTTGAGAGTATAAAGTTAACCGTAAGGATCAGAATTCCCTCACATTTTAGAAACTGTAATTAAGATTCAGAAAAAATTTCATGTATGGAAGTTACAGAGTACATAAGTGGCAAAGCTTGGACTAGATCTCATCTTGTGATTTTCAAACAATGCAGAAAAGAGTTAACACAGCAGGCCTGACTGCTATCCTTTGAAAGCCCTGCTTGTAAGATGCCCCTGGATGGCATCTGGGAACTTTGATTTGGGCAGGGTTTCCACCATTTCCAGGACTGATAAGAGTTGCTTACTGTGCCTAAAATGTTTTTACAAACAATATGGTTTAAAGTAAACACCTGCTTTCCTTCTGGGAGTCTGGGATTTGGGTACATGTCAGAGGATGCTACATGATCATCCCCCAGTAAAAACCCTGGGCATTAAGTCTCTAAGGAGCTTCCCTTGTTGGCAACATTTCACATGTGTTGTGACAACTTGTTATTGAGGGAATTAAGCATGTCCAGAGTGACTCCACTGGGAGAAGACACTTGGAAGCTTGCACCTCGTTTCCCTTACACTTGCTATCTGTGCCTTTTCCCTTCATTGCTTGTGATTAGTATACTCTCACTGTAATAAATCATAGCCATTAATATGACTATATGCTGAGTCCTGTGAATCCTATTGGTGAGTCATCAAACATGGGGGTGGTCTTGGGGACCTTATGACACAGAAAACAATGATTTCCATAATATTTTACTGACCCTCTCATGGGATATTAAGAAGAGGCAGTAGGAGTAGTCAAAACAATATAGACTGAAAAAAAAAAAGCAGGATTTAAATGCTGACTTAGCTGCTAAGTCTGAGTCATGGTTTCATTGTCTACAAAATTGGACCAATAATACTTTGTAAGGTTTTTAAAAAGATTTGGAGATAATAGTACAAGAGGTTCATAGTATATACCCTTTAAGGAGGAGCTATTATTGTCATCCAGTCTTTTGGATAAGATGGAATGATCAGAAGGAATTATATGGATCAAATTTCATGTATCCATTTATTCATGAAGCAATGGATCTAATTATGTATGTGGATTAAAAGGTCCCAATCATGTTGGAACTTTTGAGCAGATTGTTTTTCTCATGACCTGGGTAGAGCTCCTCCAACTAAAGACTTTCAGTGGGAATTGCGTGAAGAGAAAGCACAGAAAAAAACATGCTTATATTCATCCTCAGCTTTCAACCCATGCTTGGATATTTGTGTCTTGCTTTTGGGATCCTGCCCACTCCACTGATTTCTGGGCCCTGACCTCTTTGTGGCTGCCAAGCTGCACTCCTTAGCTATTTATCAAATGCTCAGCTATCCCTCCCACTGTACCCTTTTCCAACCTCTGGTGAACAAAGACTCATTCACCATTAACCACTTGGTCCTATGTGGAGGATCCCCACTGAAAGTCTATCCTGGCTGTGTCCCTGGCTTCATCTCTTGACTGGCTTGTAATATTTGCCCATGAATAAAGTATAGTTTACTTTTGTGAAAGGAGAATTACTAGGCAAATATAATTCCAGTCAGTGGCAGCATATTTGGGAGAAAAACTCATTTATGTTTATGTATTCTTTTTGTCCAACACTTCCTAATGCTAACATTGTCTCATTTGAAATAATGTAACAAAAAGATTTAAAGTTCAGTTATATCTCTTCAGCAATTCAAATGAAGCGGTTTCTTTAATATATACTAGGGTAGCTGCCATAAAAAGCAGTGTCTGCAAGGAGTTGCTTTATGGTGCATCATTTTCAGAAAAAAAAATCATTAGTCTTCCATATCAAGGGTAAAATATTTAAACGAAGACATTTTCTCTGTATTTCTCAACCAGGTATGACATAATGGTGAGAGTACTGCATTGGAAATTAGGGGACCTATGTTTTGATCTTTAATTATAATAGAGTTGTTACGAGCCTTTTCCCACCACCACTTTCATCTAGCTAGGGGGTTGCTACTAGAACTTGCCAATAGAATGTGAGTGGAAGTGATGTGTCACTTCTCTGCTAAGGTGGTGTTGAAGCAAGCATCCCATTTCCATGCTCTCTTCCCCTAGCTCCTGGATGGATGTTGACACCCAGGGTGACTTTAGAGGCCACATATTCAAGACTGTAGAGCCACTCTCCTCCAGAGTCTCTCAGTGGCCATATAAATAATCAGCTCTTCCCTCTTACCAATCAGGAACAACTGCGCTATGTTAAGCCATTGACATTTTGAGATTTTGTGTCATAATAGCTAGTATGTCTCTAATTAAGTTGTTTCACCTCTTTATGTCAATCTCTTTGGGTTGTTATCAGGATTAAATGAGTTATAACAATGCTGACACATAATAAATGCTCAATAAATGTTAGCTTATTACCTGTTTCAATGTTAACTAGTTATGAGACATTGAACATGTCAATTTTCCTGGACCTCCATTTCTTCAATTGTAAAATGTAAGAGTCATGCATGATGATTCCTAAATGCCCCTAAATTTGTAGTTTTATAATCAGAAACCTTTTCAAACTGCTAAGAAAAAAATTATCTTAACTGACAGGAAGTGGCCAGAAGATAAGGTAGAGTTATTCAGAACATCAAGTAAAGAGGACAAGAAGGAAAACAGACAACAACACATAGGACACTAAGAGAAAAAAAATTATCAAAAGAAAATCATATTTTGTTTTTGAGAAGTATCCATCAATTTTCAGATGAGCTTTGAAGAGAAGAAGATTTACAAACCGGGCTGTGTCCGTGAGACTTTCATTCACACCCAAGTGAATATCTTGTGTGGTAAGAAAACAAGGGTGTCCTCCCAGAATTGCAAAGCCTATAATAAAAGAAAGAGAAAACAAAAAACATTTTGAAAAAAAGAACTAAAAGAGGTAACACACTTAGTAAGAACTGGCACCATGGAGGTAGGGATTTTCACTGATGTGTCACTCTCAAGAACCTAGAATAAATACTGGTACATAGTAACTGCCTGACAAACACTTGTTGAATGAATTTAGGAGGGCTTTTGACTCTGGAGAGAGGATCCATTCTTTTCACTTACAAACATCTGATTTTGTTAACAGAAAGAACAGAACGTTCTGTTACATGTGAAGTGAACTAATGTGATTTAGTGATGACTATAATCACTAATCACCCTTCCTGAGTACTTCATCTGTTTATAAACAGGGAAAAAAACCTAAGTAAATATGAATACTGCAAATTCACCAAGAAAGTACTTATTGTGTGCCTACTATGTGTCGAGTATAGAGATGAATATCATTGACGTTTGGAGACTATTGAAGAACGTTTCACACAAAGTTTAAGACCTCCTGGCAACTCTGCTCCAAGTCACAGTCTTAATTCAACTAGAAGTCATTTTGCTGCAAAAATCCAGGATTAGATTGTTACCTTCTCACTTTCCACTGTGTGCTATAAAGAAGAGGCACATCATGCCTGGACTTATGAGGTAGGGGGAGGAAGATGGGTTATAGAAAATGTTAAGAAGTAGGAGTCAAAGCCTTTAGCCTCTGAAAAGGAATTTCCCTCTGCAATTTGGTCACTGATCAGAAAGAAGCCTTAGACTTTCTTCCAAAAGTACAGGTCAAGTATTCACCAGGTTATGAAACCTGGATGGCAGTAACTGCTTCAGAAGGATGTCAGAGGTTTTGAGAAGCCATCAGGAGCTGCCATTGCCGAGAAGAGGAGAACAGGGGGTCAGATCTCTACTCCCTTTTCTCCCTTCATCCAGAGAAGTCTGCTTTTATGTTTCATTTTTTTATGCATTCACATCAGTTATTTTTGAACGAAAGGTTTCTTCTGTTAATATCTTAATTTATGTCTTGGAAAAT
Organism: Furipterus horrens; assembly: GCF_987537825.1. Lineage (NCBI taxonomy): Eukaryota > Metazoa > Chordata > Mammalia > Chiroptera > Furipteridae > Furipterus > Furipterus horrens. The sequence goes on from NW_028327187.1 coordinate 93,021,918, forward strand.
AATAGTACATTTTACTTTGCTCTTTTTCTCACAGACCCCTGGAAGCTTTCAAAGAAGGGATATAAAAGAATGCATGCAGGGACAAGATGGAGGCTTAGACTGACATGCCCCATCTCCCTCTACAACTAAATAGGAATACAACTACTTCAAAACCAAAGATAACCAGAAATTCCAGAAAATAAAACTACATGGAAGCCCAATATATGAAGTTATAAACCAGCGGTGCTCGTCTGGATGGGTAGGAGGGGTGAAATCAGAATTAGGACAGAAAGATTGGGCTGTGCTGTCTGCGGTGGCAGCGGGGAAAGCCGGCGGGACTGCGAGAAATGCCAGGGGAGCAATCCCGGCTGTGGTCAAGACCCAGAAGCTTGTGATTCCAATGCTGGCAAATGCAGCCCCCCCATTGCCTTGGACGGTGAGGCTGTGGGGAAGGAGCCTCCTGGTCTCTCAGTGGAGAGTAATGGCAGAAATCTATCTTGGTCCCCCACCCCCACACAAAGTACCACAGAGCGGTGAAAAAGGTCGCCTGTCGCCCGGGTAGTGACGAACGCACAGGGCGCCACCCCCTACAGCCCGCCCAGGAAACAAAGGTAAACAGAAAACTGACAGTATGAAACAAACCATGATTGAAATTCCGGTGATGCAGCTCACCAGGCAGCAGATGAGGGACCTAACCGATGAGCAAATAAGAAATCTTTATGAGGCTCAGTTCAGACCTATAGTCATAAGGTGGCTTACAGAATTAACAAAACATTTGGAACAAGATGGGGAAGGAATGAAAGCTAGTCACACTGAAACGAACGAAAATACATACAAGACAAGTGGTGAGGAAATGAACACCAGAGATCAAATCAACAAATCGGAACATAGGGAAGGAACAGTCAACCAGTGCAGAAAGAGGAAACAAAAAGGAAGGAACACGAGGAGAGGCTCAAAAACCTCTAGGACAGCTATAAGCGAATGAACATTTGAATAATAGGATTGCCAGAGGGCGAAGCAGAAGTAGAAATAGAAAAACTATGTGAAAAAAATCATGAAGCAGAACTTCCCGAACTTGGGGAATGAAATAGACTTACAGGTCCAGGAAGCACAGAGAGTTCCAGAAAAACTGGATCCAGGGAGAACCACTCCAAGACACATGATAATCAAATTGTCAAAAATTAAAGATAAAGAGAGAATCTTAAAAGCAGCAAGAGAGAAGAAAACAATCATGTACAAAGGGGTCCCAATTAGACTATTAGCTGGTTTCTCAAAGGAGACTCTGCGGGCAAGAAGGGACCGGCAAGAAATATTCAAAGTAATGAAAATCAAAAACGTACAGCCACAAATACTCTATCCAGCAAAGCTGTCATTCAGAATGGAAGGGCAGAGAAAGTGCTTCCAGGACAAAAGAAAACTGAAGGAGTTCATTAGATCCAAACCACTGTTATATGAAATGTTAAAGGGACTTGTTTAGGAGAAAGAGGATCAAAACTATGAACATTAAAATGAAAACTGCATCACAACAACCAACAACAGAAGCTAGGGAATCAAAACAAAGGCAAACTAAGTAGGCAATGAGAGTGGGAAAAGAACTATAGGTGTGGGGAACATATTGGGAGGTCAGCAGGGGGGTGAAGGGGGAAAGGGAGGGAGATGGTACAGCAATTGAGAAGCATAGTAGGAGGGAGTGGAGTAGACAGGAAGATGTTGAGAAGAACTATATGCACAACCAATGGACATGGACTAAAAGGGGAGGACAACTGAAGGGAGGGGGTCACTGGGTGGTGGAGAGCAGAGGGAAAAGAAATTGGGACAACTGTAACAGTATAATCAATAAAAGATATTAAAAAAATAAAAAAATAAAACATTGCCCTTAAAAAAAAAAGAATGCATGCACTGCAAATCTGAGGGCTTTGTAGGCTCTTCCTCGCAGAACTAAGGCAGTCATTAACCTCTCTATTCTTCACTTTCCTACCTGCAGAATAGTATCATGATTTTTATATTGCCACCTTCGTAAAGGTGATGAATTTGAAACAGCTTAGAAAACACCAGCTTCTATTTCACCTTGAAAGTCAAATACCAATGTTAAATAATGAAAAGAGTCATCTCTTAGGATGCTCTGTGCATTTTTCTATCAGCTACTGCACTTACCGAGATTAATAAATGTATCTGTCTATCTGCTCAATTAGCTTGCAATGAAAGAATATAATCATCAGTAAACACACAGGAGAATTGCACGGTTTGCCAGGCAGGCGTAAACAAAGAGTGGGTGAAGAATAAATGATCTACATCTACACACAGTGACATTGATACATCTCCCAAACCTAATGCTGAGCAAAATAAGCCAGACACAAAAGAGCATATGCTGAATGATTCCATTTATATACTGTTCAAAAATAGGCAAGACTCATCTGCAATATTCGAAGTCAAGATAATGATAATTCCAGGGTAGGGGTTGTAGAAACTGGAAGGAGATACAAGGGAGGACTTCTGATTACTATTAATGTCCTGTTTCTCTGTCTGGGTATTAGTTACAAGGATGTGTTCACCGTAAGAATTAATTGAACTATGTGCTTAGTGATTTGTGTATTTTCTATAGATGTGTTACACTTTAATAAAAATATTACATGAGTAATTAATATGGCTTAAGTCGCATGGAAACTTTTATTCTGTCCCCTGGTATAAGCAGAAATACTGCTATATCTCTGCAATTCAAAGGACTGTCCTATGAGGGTCACCTCGTCCTAGAGACTGACACAAATCCAGGGCAGTAATAAGCAGTCTTAATTACATCATATTTTCATTCTAAGTACCCAAGTAAAAGATTTTTGATGAAAAATTGTGCCAAGGGACAACTACTAATATACACATATACATAGCAGAAATTTCTGCCATGTTCTTGGTTGAGGTCTACCATTTCTGTAAGCATTTAAAGCAGCTACTTACTCTGACTGATTCTCCTAGTGTTGAGCTTGGCAGAATGCCATATGCAATTAGAACCCAGGGTATTTATTGAGGATAATGATGAATACTCTGTGAACCATAACTTTTTATGGTCTTATCTTCATTTTCTCATGTATTTGTTGTTACAGTTTGCGATTTTGTGCAGGTTGCAGAGCCCTTCTTTATAGACAGCCATCATTTAACAAATGCTTAATGCCACCTGTAGAAACAATTTTACTGGAAGAAAACATGACTATCACATGTCTAAATTAAATTAGATGCTGACAAAATACATTTAATAATAGCTTCCAATCCTGCATCTGCCATTTATTAGCTATGTGTCTGTAGGCTATTTGCTGAACCTGTTTTAGCCTGTTTTCCTCAACAGTCTCACCCTTATAGACTTGTCATGAGGATTAAGTGAGATAATCCATGTAATTAATGTAGAGTACTTAACACAGGCTCTGCACCCAAAAGCTTATTAAATAGTCACTCTTGGTTTTATTAATAGCTTAACAACCACATTATATGTGAAGAGTAAAACTGATCACTTATTCAGGGATATTTAATAGCAAAAATAACCTGAACAGAGAAAAGTGGTAGAAGACACCATCAACTAAGAAGAATTATATTTAAGAAACTTAAAATTGAGAAACTTCTATGTATTAGTTAATTCTTTTGATAACTTCAAAAAAGAACATTCCTCATACTAATGATAAAAAATGATAAAATAAAATAAAATTCTGCCCAACTCTTGGAAGACCCATGTTGAAAGGAAGCAGAATTTGAGAATTACTAATTGGTTTATACAATATTTATTTTCTCTTTATTTAAGAGATGTCCATGTGATCTCTTAAAAGAGCCAGATTTAAAAATCAAAATGTTCTCATCTGTGTTCTTTCTATGACTTTAAAGATTAGGTGACACCTTATACGTTTCCCTTATTCTTCCTTCCTTCTTTCAGGGAACAATGGGAGTGCATTTTTAAGAACAATGAACTTGGGATCTGAAATCCCGGTGCTATTTGTATTAATTAAGTGGACTTAGGAAGTCACTTAATCCTTCTGAACTTCATTTTGTTATGTACTTAATAACTTCATTACTGATCATTACAAGGCAAGAATGGCACAAAGTAGATGTTTGCTTCTTAGCCCTAGAAAGCTCTGATTCTTGTAAATGGGATAAGATATTTCAAGAATCAACTAACGTGTTTCTGTTTGTGACACTTCATCCTTGTTTCTGTCCATTTGCCCATTTGGGTAGTCATATAATTTATTCAAGGAAGATCTGATAGAACAGAAATGCAGAGAGAAAGAAAATAAGCAATATATGCTTATAAATTTCAAAATAGACTCTTTGAAACTTAGTACAGAGGTAATCATTTGAGAAAAAAAAATGTTCATTTTAACAGCTGAGGATTCCAGCTACAAATAATAGATTTGAAAGAATACATGGGGAGAGCAAGTTTTTTCTCCTGCTTTATCACTGGGCCTCCAATACTGGGACATGGAAGGGGAAGAAGAGGAGCAAGAGAGAAATAGAAATTGGTGGGCCTTTGACATTGTAAACTCCTGTCTATACCCTAGACCAAGTACTTCAGGTTGGGAGCATAATGGAAAATTTAGAAAAGTTTGAGGAACCCCAGAACTAAGAAGCCCTGTGTCATGCTTTCAAGACAGAGATCTAAAAGGCAACAAATGTAGAATTCCCTGGAACCCAGCATAAGGAAGGATATAGTAGAGAGAGCCTTGCGGTGTCTCTATGCCCAGTGTGGCATAGAGAGCTGCAAAGAGATTGAGAGACCCAAACTAAGATGTATTTCAGGCCTTGTGATTAGAGTGAAGCAAATTCCACGGTGAATGGGATAGAGCCAAGGTCCAATGTGAATACAGAAATCCCAGCAGACTCCAGCATTGATCTTTGATTACCAGATACCCACAGCCCTAGATGTCTTAACATTCATATATTCTCTAGGATTTAACCACAACTGTAATGTAAGGGACAGGAGACAGGAGACTAAACAGACAAAGCAAATCTTGGAATGACTGGGGATTGCCTAATATTGCAGAGGTTAGGTTTCCACCAACCAGCAAAATTGATACAAGTAAGATAAAGTTCTTTACATGTCAGAAAAATACACGTTTCTTCACCACATGAGTTTGAGGCATGAGAATTTGTGCCTACTTACATTTTGTACTTAACATTAAGTGCTATTTGGGACTACTACTGAAGTCCTCATTGAATTCCTGCAGATGAAGCTAATCTTTCTGCTTTCAGCATCTATGAGAATTGGAAAGGGCATTTAGAAGCCTGCACTGCTGCTCCCAGAGACAGTATTTCCCCTCTGTGGTTGCAAAAGAGAAAAGACAGATACCTCTCCATCCCACACTGGACTGCTCCTCCCAGGTCTTCACTCTCTGGCCCCCTCTTCTACATAAGGATGAGTTTGTCAGTGGACTCACCTGTTTCTGTGGACAATCTTGTTCGAGTACTTCTTTTTTCAAAAATCATGCCTAAAGACTTGCCTTGCAATAGAGGCAAATACTGAAAATTAAGGACAAAAAATACAATTAAGATGAAAGATATACAATATTAATGATTATGTTTCAAAATTTATTCTTTACATTATCAAAAATATAGAATAATTAATCACTGCTTCCAAATAAGTATTCAAAATGTTACTTAAAAGGTGAAGTTAAAGTGTTTTTTTTTTTTTTCATTTTCTATACAAATGGGGTAAGGGAACAGGAACTCCCAGATTATTGACTTATAATCAGAAAGTATTATTAGCTGCTTTGGATTCAGTCTGAATACTTGTTTCAAAGTATATTAATATTTCACACTGTAAATCCATGTAAGTTCCCATCAGTGTTCAATGATCTTGAAGGTGCTTGGTTCAGAAAGGTTTTCTCAGCTAGGAACATGCTACCCTGTCACAACATGGGGCACTAAGACTCCTAAAGATGAAGCCTCGGAGTGTCAGCTACACTTTCATTATGCATCTTATGGGACTGCAAAGGCTTTGTTTCCGAAAGTTGAGTTTGGTGTCAGATGGGGCTCTTCTTCTTTCCTCTTCTATAGATGGACTGTCCTGATAGGATGAGCTCTGGAACAAATAGATTCTTGCCTGTTAAACATCCTCACACTCAATGTAAAGAACAAAGGCTTGGGACCTTGGGGGACCTTTTCTTCTTTATATCAGATCCTCTAAAGGAACACCATCCCATAACAGTTGGAGTCACTCTGTTTTCACTATGTTCATAGGAACTTGAAGAGCTCATGAACTAGATAAGAAAATCAAGGTTGTGTAAAACTTTCTCAACCTGAAACCAACTTTTTAAAAAAGCTTTTAAACAAGCTTGGAATATGCAAATGCTTTCACAATTAAGCAGTCTAAATGAAGCCACTACATTGTGTTGCTAACATAAATTGCTCAAAATGTGAAATAATGATTACAGCTAAGCACCATAACCCATCTTTTCTCCTACTCGATTACCATTTACTTTTTTTCCTCACTAATCTTAATTTTTAAGACATTGTCACATTACTGTAAATTTTTTGACATCTTAATGATCATATATCTGATAAGCACTCACAATTGAAATCTGTGGCTAGAAGAAATACATTATACTTATTTTTAACTTGATAGAAAACACATGGAGAAAAGAAAGGAGGTATAAAAATAAAATATTTCTGGAGAATGATTCTTTAGGTTCTGATCCAGTTAATAATGAATTTCAACATTCCACATGAAAGCAGTGCAATGAAAAAAAATGACTTGTCATTGAATAACTTATTTTTATGCTTTCTATATGCCTGTACACTCAGTGATAATCAATTACCTTGACTGTATGGTTTCATTTCTTGCTACTGTTTAGGAATTTAAAATTTTTCTTTTTCCCTCTTTCTTTGTAAGGCTGTCTTTTAAAAAACTGATTGGTAGTAATGGAAGGTAAGATGAAAATGCTACATACCTCTCCTTTCTGTTTTATCCTAAATTTCAAATCTGCTGATAGCCATAGCATATACTTAATTTCTTCTCCTGTAAAGTTCTTTAGAGTGAGGAGGTCGCGACCCTTCAGCTGTACTTTATTTTGTAGTGGTTGGCCACAGCTACAAAAAAAGAAAAAGGAAAAGGAAAAGAAAGAAGAGAAATATATATTTAAGACAAAAAATCATGTCCTATGGTGATTCGTTGTTTTATTCTTGAAACAAAACAGTAAATCACATGTAGCCTCATGTGTCTCTGCAAAGTGCTAATGCATTGAATTTGATGTGGCTGTGGTGACATTTTAGCTATTTTGTATTTTGGTTGTTGAGAGAAAAGAATTTGAAGACAGAAACTGAATTCTTATTTGCTGCCAATAGCCATATGAGTGGCTTTGCCACTTAGTAGGTGTGTGTAACTTTGGGTAACTGAACCTCTCCCTTATAGGGTTTGTTGTTAGAGTGAAATGATTTAATACATGGAAATCAGACAGTGTCTGGCATATAATAAGCATTTGATAAATTTTAGCTATCATTATTGAAATCATTAGATTGTACAATCAGAATTTTTAATATACATACAATAGAAAACAATGTTGTTGTTTTCTCCCCTACGGCCCTTCAAATCTATTCTTTGAGATTTGTTCTTTTACTTGTCCCTGGTCAAATACAATGGACCAGGGGGGAAAAAGTCCTCTCCTTGCTTTATTACCTCAGAGTCTCAGTAAAATGATGTGTAATAATAAGAATTATGTTTCAGTTTTAAGAAGTATATTGCAAGTTAATACCTTTTGCCTTCCAGCTCAACCCTGATTGAAGCTGGCCTCCTCTATAGGAGGCTGTTTTCTCTGATTCCCTGCCATCAGTTCATCCATGTAAAGCCAAGGGAAGATGAGGATTTAAGGGCCAGGCAAACTCTGGGTTGGTTCGAGCAATCTAGTATTGGTATAGGTGCTTGGGTCTGACACTTTCTCTCATGAGGTGCTTTTCAGGGTCCCTTGGAGTACTCTCTTATCACTGGGAATTTCTCACAGCAGTCTTTGATGACAATTACATTTCCCCTGCCATCCTGCCATCCAAGAGGTTACCTCCAGACTCTTCTTGCTGACATCTTCCCACCCCTCAGCAGTCTCTTGGTCATGATGTGAAATAATACCATGCTAGGTCTCTCGGGCATTCCACATTGGTTCATGAGGAACCCTTCATGTTCTATGCTCTTACAAAAGTCAGGTCCATCCCATTGTAGACTCCTCTCTTGTTCTGCCATAAAAACAGCTGGCCAGCCAGTCCCTCTTACTTTAGATTTTCCATGTGTAAGCTTGAGATTAATGTACTGTGTCCCCAAGCTCTCCCATTGATTGGTGCCATTGGAGCCACTGTCCCTAGGCTTGAGATGAGAAAAGAGTAGCCCTCTATGTGGGACACATCATACACTTAAAAAATACCCTGCTAATCTACTACCTGTTTCTTGGTTTCTGCACACATTTTAGAAGCCCCAGGAAGTCACAAATGGGTTGCAAAACCAACTCTTATGTATATTCTTTGCAAGTCCTGCATTAATGATCTGGCATCTCACTTTGGAATGAGGGAAGAGTCAGCACCTATTGGGCCTGAGCAGAAACTAAGACAGAAAGAGTCCCATTTTAACATTCTATTACATTGTAATGACAATAATTGTTATTTGTGATGATCAGTATATAAAATGGACAGCATTTATTCTTTCAGTATTTCCGTTGTTATTTCTACTTAACAATAATTAATACTATATATCATTAGAAATTACAAATAACTCAGGGCAAATTGTGGTTTATCACATGTATTAAACATTAATTTTACTGGAAGTAGAACAGTAACAAAATGATCATGCTTAAATTCCAGTCTAAGAAGAGAGCTTGGGCTACTTGAGATAAAGAGTGAATTCTCTGGTGGGATTTATGTACGTCCTTTTACAATGATGATAATAAGACGACAAGTAGAAAAATCATAAATTCACTCAATTTATTGCCTCTACTGCATGATGCCAAATAACTTTAAACAAATGAATATTTCTCTAAATATCCAACTTTCTGGCAGAGTTGGTTTGTTCATTTAGTATTCAGTAGGTGAGTAGATTTTTTTCAGTAGACCTTTTGTGAGATTAAGCCCTTCAAAGATGCTAGTTATTAAGGAAACTAACTTCCATAATGATGGTTTGTGTGTTAGTTGGCTAATGGTTGATTGACTGATTTAAAAGAAGGTACTAATGACATATTCAACTCCAATAGAAAGCAGTGTTTCCAACTTATATGTGAATCACAATTTTGGTTAACATTCCTATTTCAAAGATAAATCATTTTTTCAACTTTTAAAATATGTGATTCATATATTCTCCAAGTGAAAACTTTTTTAAAACATAAATCCTCATTTTTTACTATATACACCTTATATTAGTTTATTATATGTGTTAGTATCCTAATAGATTATGTACATAACAAAAAATGAATAAAAATAAATTAAAAATTAAAGGTTTAGACTAAGAAGAACCAAATATTTAAAAATAAATAGTAAATATGAAAAATATTTTGCTTGTTAAATAAATTTCTAGAATAGATCTTAATTTTCTTTCTTCTATGGGAACCCTAGTAAAAAGCTTACAAAACTGTGTCCAAGATGTGGACAGTAGTAGTCAGCAATTTACTAACTTTAGAGACATGGCATTAGGTATGAAATTTGTTTCTACATATATACTTTGGTTGTGTGTATTGGTTCTGATAACCGATATTGCTGAGAAGTAAACCATTTAACTGATATTCATGCATTTTTAGGTTCAACTGAGGATTTGTTTTCTGAGGATCTGTAAACAGGTTTAACATGTCCAGCCTGGAATGGAGGCGTGGCAGCTTCATCTTTCCCAATTCACGTTTAGGGCAGTTTTGAAGAATATTTTTTTCTTCTGGAATAAAGTCCAAGCAACATAAAATCATAGAAGATAAACTCTCTTGATTCTCTGTCTTACAATAATACATTAATATTCCTTGGCTTAACACTTCCTCCAATATTATTTTAAAAGGGGGAAAACTTTGCTGGAAAGCTCTGCTCCCCAAGATTCAAGAAATCTGGGAAACATTACTATAGCTGTTGAACTCACATCTATCAACAACAGGAAAACAACCCATGAGGCTTTATTTTTGTCTAGAGCTCAAGCAATATTTTCCTGGTTATTTTGGAGCTCACAAAACCTGAGTACCTGAACTGCTACACTTAAGAGATTCAATACCCTCCTCCAATCTCAGTCCCTGTAGGGTTTTGTTGTATCTATTCCCTTCTAAATAATCACAGGACTACATGTTTCATTTAAGAAAATATTATAGATTTTAAAATTGTTGTTGAATCTCAGAAAAAAACTAAAAGTGAAAAATTTGCAGGGAGCTAAATTATTTTCTCCCTTTTCCATGCAAGGAAATCAAAAAAATAACGGTGAAAGAAGAGGCCTAACAACACTTTTAGCTACTTCAAAAAAGCTGCAACTTTGCCCTGGTCTGGTAGCTTAGTTGGTTGGAGTGTTGTCCTGATAAAAAGTTGCAGGTTCCATCTTTGGTCAGAGCACATAGAGGAATCAACCAGTAAATGCATAAATAAGTGGAACAACAAATTGATGTCTCTATCTCTCTTAAATCAATAAATAAAAATTTTTAAAAGCTCCAACATCCAACTCTTATTACCCCAACAGAAAACAAATTGAGGTTTTCTCAAATTTGTCCTTACATTCTTCAAGATGTTTCTAAGTTGGAGGTGTGGTTAGAGTTCATTTTAGGGTTCAGGTTAATGTTCTGCTATTGAGATCGCATTGTGAGACACTGCTCTTTTTACTTCTGCATTGACAGATTTGAGTTTAAAAGTAGAAAGAAGACACAAAGATCCTACATGCATGCTCCTTTTTGTCCAGACCTTTCATTTTCAAATTTATATAGCAACAGAAACTTTATTTAACATTATTTTTCTCAGACCACACGTGATCAGAATAGCTCTTTGTAACTCTAGTCTCCACATGGCTGCTGATAATGTTTCTCTCACCCTGTTGCCCTGGAATTGTACCTCCAATAAATGTTAGCAGATAAGCTTTTTTTTCCCCAGACAGTTCTGGCTTTGAGTGGTAGTATGGGACTGTAAATAACCATTAAATCTGAATAATCAGTGGGGAAATCACAATTATTCTATGACTTTCAAAATTTTGTCAAAACATTGAAAAGTCTGTTATTATCAGTATAAATACACAGGAAAATTTAAAACCTAGTAAAACTGATATATATTTAGTACACTGTAATTTAAAACATTAGAAACACTGAGAATTATAGTGTTTCATTTTTTATACGAACTGTCAAGAGTAGTTTCAATAGTGCATGCCATATCCTTATCTTATAACTTAAGATATCAGGCAAGCATCCTTTCTATGTTTTGGTGAATTGTCATATTCCTTTCTAAGTTTGAATCAACTTCCAACATTTTATCCTTGGCATTTTCAATGTTGTGAAATATCTCTGAGAATTCCTTTAATGCGAGGTGTTTTGCTGGTGACACTTCCTTTGGAACATCTTTATACTTTTTGTCACAACCACTTTCCTCATTTACATCAATAAATTTGTCTTCACTAAGTTCCTCTGGCTGCATATCTAGAGCCTATCAAATAGTATCAGGGTCAATAATCCCACAGTCAGCTAGTTCTTTCATAAATACATTAACATTTGATTCAAATTTTACTGCCAGTGCTATTTTTTATTTGCCTGCTGCACTTGCATCTCCGTTGGACAATTCCAGCTTACAATTATCAATTTTCATGAAATGCTACATGAGTTTATCAGTGGGAGAAAAGTAAGCAGCACAACTATGCTTTTTGCTGTATGTATGTGAACTGAATAACAGATGTACAGTGAGCAATAACCAACAGACTTTGAAAGAAGGAATGTTATTGGTCACTGATCATGATGTGCACCTGTTATTTACATAGTGATTTGTGAAGTGAAGAGCTAGCAATGATTTTACTTTATGTAACTACTCAGAATTAATATACCATGACAACTGAAATTTGAACTGTGTACTTTAAAGACTGGACTTATTTAACTAAACTATAGTAATTGAAATTCCTGCATATTAGGACTATGCAATGGAAGGATTGCCTGTACTCCAAATGCTTTCCCATTGAAAGATTCTTATATACCATTCCTTCTGTCCTCTGAGTTCTTGAGACTGGCTTTTTGTCTTTCTTAGGCTGGAGGCTTAAATACTACCTCCTGTATGATTCCTTCTCTGACTGTACTGAGTAGTCTCCACTTTGCTTTCATTTTGTTCATAACACTGATCACAACAATTTTTAAATATATATGTTTCTGTCCATTGCTTACTTTTTATCTTTCCATTGGAGTATATGATGTCAGGGATCCTGTCTGTTTTATTCATTAATATTTATGCAGTGCTTATTGAAATTACTGGGATATAGTAGGCATTCAATAAACATTTCTTAGGGAAATGGATGAATGAATGTCTCTGGGGCAAAAGTAAATCAATTTGTATAAGAAATTCAGCAGATTTCTACGAATGAATTTAGAGATTTGTCATCAAGAGATTTTCAATGCCTTGACCAAAATCTGATGACAAAAAAATAAAACAACACCAAGTGCCCCAGAACAGAATTCATGTTGAGGTGAAAGCAAGTATGGGCCTAGTGTGTTGCTAAAGGTGAAATTCCCTGGGGCTCAACCACTCCAGTATAGTGCTTGCAGTACTGAGAATAATGGTTAGACATATGCATGTGAAACAAGAAAGTTAAACCTCGGATCCTAAGCACAACATTCTGAGTCAAGTGCAAAAACCTGGAAAACTGATGAGAGGATGTGATGGAACAAGTTTTCGCCCATAGCACCATGAGGGACAAATCCAAAGTACCTTGATAGTGAACTATACTGATATTTGGTTCCCTCTGTCCACTAACTCCTTTTGGACACGATAAGTCCCCAGGATTCTTGGGGACAAAAGGGGTGGAGAGGTAGATATGTCATACTGACATGTGAGGGCTTCAGTGATTAAACTAGAAAACTTTAAAAATTGCATCTCAACTGGTAAAGGGGGTCATACTGTTTACACAATTGAAAAATCATTAGAGTAGTCACCACCTTTCTCAATTCTGTCTAGGAGGTGGGGCAGGAAATGTTTGCTTGGGAAAAAGAGCTGTTTTTCATAGATATCAAGAGCTAACCAGGAAAATTTATCACTGGACGGAAAGCAAACACAATGGTTCCAGTTTAAATTACTATCCTGTTTACTATCTCCTCATAGCACCCCCACCTTTGCTCCAAAATGAGACTGCCACACCTCTTTCCTAAACTTCTTAAGCTGTCAGAGGGGAGGAGAGTTGGGGGTGGGGACTGCATGAAAGAAGGTGAAGGGATTAGCCAAAGTACATATATGCATGACCCACAGACACAAACAACAGTCAGTGTAGTGATGGCCTGAGGGAATAGGGGGCAAGGGCAGGGGGAGGTGGGCAAAGATGGGGAAAATGGGGACATTTGTAACAGTGTAAACAATAAAATTAAAGTTTTAAAAAGTAAAGGAAAGTAGAAGAGCTTCACAGTTTGGCCATGCTGAAATGCCTCTGCCACAGGCCCCTTTTTTTCCTACTTCTTACCAAGTAGTTCTTACTTTTTGGTGATAAACCCACACTCGAAGTAGCCAGTTGAAACCACTGGCATAAGTGGCTATTAAGTCAGCCTAGAGACCCCATGCTGCAGTTGGAGGCAGCCTCATCTAATTCGGGAGCACCCAGACCAGGGCCAGAGTTACTATTTTATTGTTTCCTTAAAATGCATGGTCTCCTTGTACTTAAATATGTCTCCTTGGTAAGTCAGACCTAAATCACATTATCATTCTTCAGTCAACACATAATAGGGAAGATACGATATTGGAGAAAAAAATGGGAGCCACATACAGATTTTCTGGCAAAAGTGTTGTTGTCATTGCAGTCTGGTTAAAGCCAGAACATTGAAAAAGGCAAGACTAGTTTCTTACATCAATTTTATGCTTTGAAAAAATAATTAGTGATTTCTCAATCCCAAATCACTGAATGCTAAAAAGTTAAGCCAGAGTAATAGTAGATCCTTGTGTTAGTTTTACCCAAATATCTTCCCAGCTAGAAAATGGAAGAGTATTCTCTATTGGAAGAATGAACCTTTTCTTGTTAGAGTCTACATTTTCCAACTCTGGTAAATTGTTTGGGACATGGGGGGAGACCTGGATATGTTCCCTTGTATAATTGTATTTTGTTGGAAGAAAAAGAGCTTGATTCGAGTAAAATGTGATCAGTCAGAAGCAGACTTTGCCAGAGTAGGAAAAAATTCAGTGTTAAATGATATTTCGGTCACCGTGGAGAATTTGAAGTAAAGACTTTAGCTTCTGGAGGCATAAGAGAGGGCCAATATCCCCTATGGCCGAGATTTTGGTGTTACTTTAATGTTGCAGATGGATTTAGCAGTTAAGGCACATTTTCTTTTTTGTTGTTGTTGTTACTGATATATTTTGGCTATACCTAAAAAAGGGACATTGCACAAGGGTACATTGGCCAACTTGATCAATTTGGAAGGATCAACGTAATCAGAGCAGTGTAATGAATAGAGCAGTGGTTTTGAATTCAAATTCTAGTCCTAGTTCAACTATAACCTTGGCAAGATAACTTCCCATCTTTCACCTCAATTTCTCATCTGAACAATTAAGAAAATGTACTAAAAGTTAGCCATCCTTTATATCTTTTTCTTCTACAACATTCATAAGCACAATATTTCCCACAGGCTATACTGGAGTCATCGAATTCTCAGTGCCATAACTTTAATCCTATCCCTTTATTTCTATCTCAAAAGGCATATTACAATGTATACAAAGGAGAATGACTATTTTCACAAACTTCTTGAATCTGATCCTACTGATGAGAAAAGCAAAAATAATATCTAAATCTATTTTATTATTAACAACAACAATAATTTATTAATAAAAATGTACTTGAAACATTTCTCACTATTGCCACAAACTCACATGTGGTATAAATTACTATCAATAGCCAGGTGACTATGTAGTTTCTAAAATATCTTAGATTGTCAACATTTTAAAACTGTGAAATTTCCTCTCATCTGAAAATTGAAGAGTGAGATGATGGTTAGCTTTGTGCAGGGTTGGAAACACAAAACTGATCGAAATCTGTAGGTGTCTCTACTTCTTTTATCTTAGTTAAATTATTAAATTACTAAAAATAACAAACTAGAAATAAAACCCAAAATCTACTGTTGACCAAGGGGGACATTATAACTTCATTTCATTCCTGGTCTCCTGCCTTGTATAGTTTTCTGAAGTCAAGAAATATGCTTTTTAAAAGGCAGTCATTAGTTATGACAGAAAATGTGAATAATCAAAGAGGACTGTTTTCTCTCCTCTATGCAAAAACATGGATGGACTGCAATTGCTTCGTCTATGTCCATGTGTGTATAGATGGGCACAAGTGTGGGATGAAGGGAGCATAATGAGTTATGCCCTTAGAGAGGTCTGGAATGAAATACCTGAAAACCAGTCACCTCTGGCTTCAATCCATAACCTCTACAGAACTGGGTGATTTAGCTCAATATTCTCTGAAGAAATTTCTATTTGTGAGATGAAATTGAACTGCACTTACAAATTGATCTTCTCTGATAAAGAAAGAGATTTTTTAGTGGTTTCTTTAAAAGATATAAGTGGTTTCTCTAATAGGTAACAAATCACAGGACACTGTCTATTATCCAAACACAGCCAGGCTCAAGAGCCTCGTTCTGTAAGTTGAAAAGCCTGTGGATTGGATGTTTTAGGAGATTTTAGTGTCTGATTCTATTGATTTTGTAAAAACAAAATAATAATAATAATAATAATAATAGACTAAAAGTTATTGCTCCAGGAGTCAGCATGAATGGCTTCAGCCTCACTTAAGCTGTTATTTTATCATGTCTATGGTGACATGGCTGCTCACTTCAGAACTGTGCAATCCCTGCTTTGTGGCACTGTCAAACCTAACTACATGTTTCGTATAACTCTCTAGTGGTAAACTTATGTGGTTGGTTTTGTAACAAGGGCTTTCCACTTTTCCCAGGAGAGACTGGGGGGGGGCAAATATTTGTTGAAGGCTGAAAATCAAAGTAAAAGTACAATAGAGGCAGAGTTGACAGGGAGCTTTTCTCTGTTGTTAAGGGGTCATCAAAGGCTGTAGGTCTTATTGGAGATCAGCAATTCTAAATTTATCTAGCTGGCAGCTAGTGTGGCTAACTAAAAGAGTAGAAAAGAAAAATAACCGTGCTACATGAGAATGACACCATTTCAACATTATCCCATTTTTCAATAGATACTCATGCTCTTAACTTCCTAATAACATGGGTGATTTGATGCTTTCACATTTTCAAATAGCAGGTATGAATTTGGGCTAATTTAGCCATACTTTTGCCTCAGCCCTCATTCACTGTAAGAGGTGGCTAGCCAGGATATTCAAAATTATAGTCTGGTGTAGCTGGATGTAGACAATAGAATATTACTAAATATCAAAAAGCTGAAATATTTTGATAATTATTTGAAAAAAATCAGTAATCACTGTACTTGGCAAAGAATATAAGTTTAAGTTCCAAGCTTTGGTTATTTTGTTTTGTTTTGTTTTGGTTTTCAATTACAGTTGTCCCATTTTTCCCCCATTACTCCCCTCCCCAGCCAGCCCACCCTTTCTCCCACAATCATATCAAGCTTTGGTTATTTATTCAATTGATTGTCTTCAGTTCAGTGATGGCTCTTAAAAGCTATGGAATAAAATTTCATCACATTTTTATCTGATGTAAGTCAGTGAGATGCAATAATAAAATAATGAACATTTGACTGTCACTTTATAGTTTTTTTCACACATTATCTCACTGAATATCAGTAACTGTGACTTCATGTGCCTGCAATGAAATATCTTATTTACCTTATTTAGCACTGTAGCTCCAACACCTTGCCTAAGGTGTGGCACAAAGTAGGTGATCAATATGTATTTAGTAAATGAATGATTGAACTACTCTGTGGTGGAAGTAGAACAGGTATTACTCTTCTTCCGATTTTATAGGTGAATCAACATCACAGAAAAGTTAAATGACTTGCTCAAGAGCATATAGCTAGCAAGTGGTGGTGCCAGGCCTTGAATCTAGTTCTTGAGACTCCAAAACCTGAGCTTTCCTCCAGATTTTTGGATATATGGTCTAATGCTGACACTAATCGGTAAACCCCATAATCTCTCTGTATAAAAAGAGAAAGCATTGTTCTGTGGCACTGAGGTCCCTCTTAGGTCTAATACTATGGACTTAATTTACAAATCTTTTATAATGAAACTCTGTCTTCTGAGAGTTTTATATTCACCAAAGAAGTAATGGACTCCAGAGAGCTCAGAGCTGTGAGGTGGCTCAGAGAAGGGAGGCTGAGGGCCACTGTCACAGGGTCACATTCTAACAGTGGGAATAAACTTCAGACTAGAAGCTTCCTCCTTCAGGAAGTGAGTGAAGTTTTTTTGAGGTTGGTTTAGGTTATAAAGAGGCCCTGGGAAAATTCTATCTGTTTGTTAACATGCTTTAATTACTCTAGAAGCTTTCTGGCAACGAAGTCCACATTTGATGACCTTGCTTACACAGCTAGCTCACCACCTTCCCCACAGGCACACTACGTACCATTTTCCACCACATGCTCCATGGTTCTAAGCTGGATGTAGCTTTTATAATGAATCCAGTGGAGACATGCTACCAAGAATTTCAGAGATAGATATAAAATTTGGATTTTATTTTATTTTTGTTTTTCAAAATTTTTAAAAATTTATTTTTAGAGGAGGGGAGGGAGAAAGAGAGGTAGAGAAATATCAATGTGGGAGAGATACATTGATCAGTGCCTTTTGCATACCCTCAGCTGGGAACCTGACCCTCTACCCAGGCATGTGCCCTAACTAGGAATTGGCAACCATTCGGTCTGTAGGCTGGCACTCAATCCACCAAGCCGCACCAGCCAGGGCTTGTGGATTTTATTTTTTAAAAATCATTCTCCACATCACACATAAGGCTCCAAGTAATTAATCCCCATGCAATGGACTGATTTCTTGTTTTCAGGCAAATCCATTGAACACAAGCTGAAAGCCCTGTGTAACTTAGTTCCTCTTATTTTCTTCAGCCAGTTGCTCATTTAGAATGTACACAAACAGAAGATGTCAAGAACTATACCTGCTATACCTGCTGCAGTTAGTATGCCCAACCCCCAGCACACGATGAAATCTGATTATAGAGGACTAAGCAATGAAAGCTCAGCTGGAATTAGAGATAGATGTCTCTAAGGGTCAAAGCTGGGCACTACACCCTGCAGAAAGAGGGTTTTTGAGGCTACAATACTCTGCAGAATAGATAAATTTCATTTATCACCATGATTCCTAAATCAGACTCAAATCTCTGGCTATTGTCACTTACCGAAAATTTCGAACCACAAAACTGTGACCATTTCTAAGAGCCGCATTGTTCAACAGGATCCTCAAATTAAACAGCATCTTCTTTTGCTAGCGAAAAGGATGATTCTATGCTCTTGAAAATGCTTCAACAAAGTAGTCAGTAGGGTCCACCTAAAAGCTAAGAATGCTTTTGATTGCAGTGAGAGAGCAAAGGTAATATTAACCTTCAACTACCTTATCAAATTCTCCTGTTTAGAGATATTGCAGGGCAGGGTTCAGGGGTATTTGAACTTTAAGCCAAGCTTCACCACTGTGTATTTTTTAGAAGGAATCCTGACTTTCTTGGTGCATCGACTCCTCATTTTTCATAATATATTTATGCTGTCACATACTTGTACAAAATCAATTGACAAGTACTCATTGAGCATATAATATATACAAGGCAATGCAGTGCTGGCTGCTGTGAAGGAACATAGAAATAACTCATTCAGAAAATGTGAATTGGCAGTTCCAAACCCCAGATATAGGTGTGACAGCCCTAAGTATTTCCAGTGATGTCACTTTCCTATCTCTAATTCCCAGCCTTGACACAAAAACAAATAGAGAGAAGTATAGAAAGAAGTGACCTGGAAGCTTTTAGTTTTAGCTTTTAAAAACTACTACCACCACCACCACCACCACCACTATTATTATTATTATTATTATTATTATTATTATTTGGTACAAGAAGCTGAAGATAGAGGTATAATAAAAAGGTCTCAGTCCTAGAGCTCCCATTGTGTCTTTCACATAGTAGGTCTTCAATAAATCAGTAGCTGTCTATTAATTCTAGCACAAACTCAGAATCAGTAGAAGTGGGGAGGGTGGAACCATATACTTCTCCTATAGCAGCCTCTCCAGATCACTAAGAGGGCATCCAAAGCTGCATGTTCATTCATTTACCTACACATAAATCAGATGTTTTCAAAATCTATTCTGTGTCAGGTATTGGGTTAGGCTGGAATTTCAGAGGAAGATGAGCTCATCTTTACAGAGTTTACAGTTCAATAAGGGTGATAAGACTTGTAACTAAATACCCCTAAAACAGCCCATAGGAGAGGTCCAGATGAAGTGCTGCCACATCACAGGAAACAGGGAATGCTCTCAGCGGGGAAGGGCAGGAGGCAGGGCAAGAGGGAAAGGAATGAGGGCTGCCTGTGCTGGTCAATTTACCTGACTTTAGCAAACCCAGGTAAGCACTTACTAGAAGTTTATGTAACACAAGAGAAGTGTTATTTAAAAACCAACTATGGCCACTTCAGGGTCAGGGACTGTTGTAATGTCATAATTAATATCAGCAGGGAAATAAATTCTTTTACTTATGGGGAATGATGTGGGATAAAGAGTGAGAAAGAACAAACAAAATTTCCAAACCTCTGCCAAATCTATTCTGGAAAGAATATTCCAGGCAGATGTAAGTGTTTCAAAGCCATGGAGGTAAGAAGATATAGAGTGAATGCTTCAAGTGGGAGAGCAGATGGATACTTTCTTTGAAAAGATCATAAAGAATCTTTGAAGAGGTAAAATGGGCCAGTTGTCGGACAGGATTCGGAAAATGAAATTGGTCTATTTAATATAGGGAAGGAAACTGAATGTTTGCAGGGAAACTGAAGGAGAAGACATCAAACAGCATGCTAATATAAAGTCCATATCTTCAATCAACTGTGCTACTTGCATAGACAGCTCATGTGAGCAATGTTTGGGGAGAAATCAAGAAGTGTCTATAGTGCTGTGGTAGAGAATGTGAGCAGCACTTCTGAGATGTCAAATTAATCCATAAACCCTCATAATTCTATAAAGGTAGCCACTCAGTGCACCAGAGAGAGTAAAACAAACAAAAAACAAAAAACCCTATACCACCCATTACCCCCAGAAATATTGGAAGAGAAATGGTACCTCACAAGTGAAACGAGGTTAAAGGCAATTTCACTGAATCTCAAAAGACAATATATCTCAACTGACACCTGCGTCACATGTGGAAAAACAACTTATGGGGTTTTTCATTTGTCTGCTCCCTCCATGACTCCTCTAATTCCTCTTCAATACCTGTTTTGGCTCTCTACCTCATTCCCTTTGTCCATATAGCCCTCCATTCACTCATTTTTCTCTGCTGCCAACAGCAGTTGTGCAGCCACAATAGGCTGGGTGTCTGTGCTAGGTGAGCTTTTGATGAGTCCCTTCCTACATGGAGTTCACCATTTGGAATGACCTCTGTATCTGTCTCCTGGCCCCACGAATTCTAACCAAGGAGGAGGGACTTGTTCCCTGGTCCCTTGCTTTAGGCTCCATGGGACCTACAACTTGGCTTGCTCCTCATCCAGCTTCCAGCATCGGGGGTGGAAGTAGGGATTAGATAGGGTTCCTGGAGAAGGTGGCACTAATCCTTGATGAACTGGGAAGAATTAGGGAATTGTCAAACTGGAAGGACCTACAAAGGATAATACAGCAAAGTAAGGAACTGGTGAATAGACCCAAAAGAAGAAACAAACAGGGTATGTGGGGCAACAACAAATGATTCACAATTGGAGGCGTGGATCAACCCCACTACTGACCATTTAAACAAGTTATAAAAAACATAAAACCATGAGCATCTGTCTTGTCCATATCCCCTTTGCATTGGTCTTCCCCTACATACCTGCCACTTCTTAGTGCAAGCACCCACAGCTGTCTACCTGAGGATAAAATCCCCATACTCCTCACCATTGGGTTGGCAATCATAAGGTGTTTTAGTCACTGTCCCAAAGGTCTCCAGTGGGACTGAGCCTCAATTGCCCACAGCAGAAACCTGCTCATCAATGTGCCCTGTATTAGCTGTTTTCGCTTCATAGTGTCACTTCTCTCACTCCCCTACCAGTACTTCCTGGGATCAGCTTCCACCTAAAGCAAATCCCTTTCACAATGTCTGCTTCTATGGGAACTCAATATTTGCCCAGGCCTCCCTTCTCAACAATTTTTCCATGCTCTGCTTCTTGTTCTCTTAGCCCTCTTAACTATGATTTGCTACCTAGGCTTTTAGTGTCAACATCTTGGTCCCCATATCATAAGGAACCCCACTCTCAGACTTAGTCCTCGTTACCCTGCAACTGGTAATATGCTGGTAAATTTTTAAGAAGCAGCTTTTCAAGAGAAAAGGAAAAAGGCTTTCATTTGTGTCATTGACTGATCTGTCTGGTGTAAATGTTCCTACCATGCATGGTCAGCTTTAAGCTACCACAGTGACATCACTGAATACAGAGTTGGGAAGAGAGGTGTAAGATTGGCTCTTGCAAGCCATTTTAAACTGGCTCTAGTACACCACTGACTATAACCCCTGTCCCGAAAGGAGGATTTTCTCAAGATCTGAAAAGGAGTATTGGAGTCAGATTGTTGAGGGCCTTAGAAGGCCATATTATAGAATTAAGAATTTAATCTATAGTGAAAGGAAGATTAATAAAATTTAGAGCTGGGGCAGACAAGGGGACGTATGTCATTGCCTGCATTGTGTTTTGAAAACACTAATCCAGCACCATTGTGTAAGAAGTACAGTGAGGAGAAAATGGAGACAGAGACAGAAATTACTGTGTTATAATGGCCTGAGCCCATACTGGGGCTGTGGAAATAGAAAACAGGAGATGGATGCAAAAGAGATTTAGGGATTAGAATCCACCTATCAGAAGAACAGCTGATTGGATGTTGAAGGAAGGGAGATTGAGTAGTTAACGAGACTCCAGGAGTTTAAGTTTGTGCTATCACATTTGAGTCTAAAATTCCAAATAGCCAAACTGGAGATATAAACATTGTGAGTTTCCTGACATTTAGAGTTTGTGAACATCATGTATCAATTTGCAATATTTCTTTGAAATTGTTACTGTGCCTCCCTAGTGAAATCTAAACACTGAGGAAGAAATCAATGTGATGTAAAGGAAAGACTTATGAGGATGTTTGAAGATCAAATGTGACCTCTACCTGGGTTTTTAACTGATGGCGAATTTGTCTTAAGTCACTTGACTCCTCTAAGATCCTCACAGTCCTCATCCCTTCAACTCAAGGTATAAAATGAGCAATTACATTGATTGGTAAACTTTAACATGCTAACCAAGCACAAGGTACAGTGTCTAAGAGCCTCAGCCTAGCTATTGCCAAAGATCTACTGCAAATTTGAGCTCTGTACAAATAAAACATATGGCTGTTACTTCAGTGAGGAGCTCTGTTTATTCAGAATGTTACTAATTACACGAATACTTTTTATAGCTGGTTCTCTGGAATCTTTAAGACCTTAAGGAACCACAGCATTTACATGCAGTACATACTTTAGTTACAAGCTCTGTGATTGTTGCTGGGGATCTATCACCCACTGGATATGAACAAAGAAGTGCATATCCCCATCTGAGACCAGTAGCCATACTGTGACCATGAAGAGAACCAGCTTTAGAATGAAGCTATGGTTTGGCAGAGAGGAAGAAGGAAGAAACCTGGTCATTATGACATCATTTAGTTGCAAAATTAATCAACTTCATGACTCTTCTTATCACTGGACACCTTGTTATATAAAATAATAAATGTCCTTTTTCTTTAAGTCACCCTGAATTGTTTTTTTTTGTTGTTGTTGTTACTTGCAACCAAATGCATGCTGACACATAATTTGGTTTAGGTTTTTGAAGGTTTATTTCTCATGTAACAACACATAGAGAATGATGTGCTTTAAAGATGTGGTTCTAGTTCAGAACATATCATTTATTCATTGAATGACCTTGGGCAAATCAGTTTCCTTATATGTAAATGGAAAAAATATTCTTATTATCTCTTATTTTTTATATTTTGGTTAAATCAATGTATTGATATGTTTTATTTTAATTTTTAGGCTGGATTAGGTGTTATATATTTAACTTCAGAAGAAACTGCCAAAATATTTTCCAGAGTGGCCATATCATTTTGCAGTTCTCCCAGGAATACATGAGGGCTCCAGTTGCTCTGAATCCTTGTCAGCACTTGAAATTATCAATATTTTTCATTGTTGCCATCCAGATAGGCATGTAATCATTTCTAATTGTGGTTTTATTATAGTTTGCATTTCCTTAAAGGCTAATGATTTTAAGCATCTTTCTTTGTGCTTATTTTCTAAATTTACTTTTTAATTGAGCTGTTTGTTTTATTGTTTAATTTTGAGTTCTTTATATATTCTAGATACGAGACCTTTATTAGATATATAATTTGCAAATAGTTTTTCCCAGTCTGTCTTTTCATTCACTTGATAGTGTCTTTTGCAGAGAAAAGGTTTTAAATTTTGATCAAGTTCAACTTACCACTTCTTCTTTCTATGGATTACAATGTTAATGCTATATCTGTAAACTCTTTGCCTAACCAAGGTCACATGATTTTCTGCTATGTTTTCTAAAAGTTTTATAGCCTTACAAGATCCATAGTCAGTTAAGTTTGTTCAAAGTATAGGTTTAGGTTGAGATTTTTTTTTTTTATGGGGGCATATGGATGTCCAATTTTCCTTTGTTTAACAGCCCTTTACGTCCTAGGTCATATAAAATTTGCTGAAGAATCCACAAAGTTCTTTTGTGTTAATGTCCATGGACTGCTTCAGAAACTGTAAACTTGTGTCTTATTGTAAGCATGCATTATTATGTGGCTTGGATCTGCATGGGAATTGCCATAGGAAATAAGTTAGAATTATGATAGTAAAGTCAATTATCCTTGAGCTGGCTACTACTTCCCTCTCCACTTGTATATATGTCACCCACAGAGCTCCACGGTACAGATAACCTGAAAATTACTTTTTAATTAGTAGATGGTAATGGGACTTTGTAAAACGCCTCTCCTCTCCACCCCCCTTCTCACCATATCCTTTCAATTGGACATAGGAAGAAGGTAAAACAGGGTCCTACATGAAGACCAAAATTTTGAATGAGAGCATGAAATGCTGGTCATCAAATTCAAATGCAATCTCCTCTCTTATCATAAAGAAACTACATTTTTGTTGAAGTCACTCCTCTATTAATCATTTACTCTAGCAGTTATCGATTTTAAGTGGAGCCTAGACTTTTTCAGAGCTTAGTTAGGGACAAAAATCTCAAGTTTTCACACATGGTGCTTTTTATTTTGTGATCTGGTAAATTTTGGCATTGTAAGACAAGACTAGGAAATGCACAATTTATGAAGTAGAAAAATGATAAATAAATATGGTTAATGATCTAAACTGTTTCTTAGAGCCAGATGAGGTGCAAAAGGTGAGGTTATCATTCATGGTGTGCTTTTATTTGCTCAAGCTTCCATCCAGAATTCTAGAGACATCTCTTCCCCCATAGGCTGATTCCAATTCCTCCCCTGGGAAGCACAGAGGTCAAGCTGTGCATAAAGGTGATTTATTAGCTGACCAAACGTTATCAGGAATTAAACAAACAGGGCACTCACAGAGGTTCAAGGTTCACCAGTGTCTCAATGATCATCCCTGATGCTCTTTAGGATTGCCAGATAATTTTAGAATCCAAATGATGTGGGGACCCTGTGAGGCTATTGTCATTGCTTCCTACTGCCCAGGGCTTGTCTAGAAGCACTGTCTCAATAATAATGTCCATGACAATATTCTTTCCTTGAGCCCAGAACACATATCCTGATGTCCTTAAAATCACTACTTGGTGAGTGCCTTCCCTGCCTTTTTCTAGTTCTTGAAGAAACCTGCAGTCATCTTTGTGGTTGGTGCCTCTGTCCAGACACTACTTAGGAAGTCCTCCTGATCTGTTCAGGATTGTTTATTAGGCCACATCTTTTAATACTTCTATCCTCATCTTAAACTACTAGCCAAATACAGACTTCTTCTCTTAAGGTTGTTCAGTGGTAACAAACAGTTCTGTGAACTATGAACATGGGACCTACCCAGGGCCCAGAAGATAGACTATGAGAATTGTGTCCCCAAAACAAGAGAGAAACAAGCCCATTTCCTGGGGCTTTGTTGACTCTTTGGACCCTGCATCATGGAGATTGGACACTTATGATTACCAATTTCATCCTCCAGAATTCTTCAACTAGAGTTCAGCACTTTTTCTTCCAAAGAAATATGGAGTGAATGGATTCCCATATCACCCTCAGTTGTCACCCAGTGTGTTACCATCAAGGAATAAGCTAATTACCTGGAAGCCATATAAGGAAAATTAATCCAAGAATTTGGAAGTCACTTAATTAAGGTTGAAGAACTATTTGTTGTGAGCAAATTCCTCTGTCTCTCTAAGCCTCAGTTTCCTTTTATGGCTTTTCTTATAACAGCTCCTATCTCATGGTTTTGCTGTGAAGATGAAATGTGATAATGAACAAGAGTACTGTATTACTCAGTGTTCAATAAATGTTAGCTTTTCTTAGTTACCAGCAACAATACGTATAGTGAGAGCCCCCACCCCTATCTCAGGTAGTTGTTGGCTTATTATTGTTACTTTCCCACAAATAAAAGTGTTCAGGTTCCCTGCTTTTTTTTCACCATTGTCCTCTAAAGCAATTATTTTCAACCTTTTTTCATCTCATGGCTTAAATAAACTAATTACTAAAATTCCATGGCACACTCAAAAATATACTTTTTGCTGAACTGACAAGAAATAGGTATAATTTTCACACCAGACAACTATTGTTGTGTTGACAATCTAAGGGGGAAAAGGTCAGTGCCCCAGACTAAATATTCAGGTATTGCATGTTTTAAAAATACTTGTGGCACACCATTGTACCACTTTTGGCACACTGTTTGAAAATTGCTGCTCTAAACTAATCAAAAATAAGAAAAAAATGCTTCTCAGTGAGAATCTATACTGGCTTTTTCTTTTTTTTCTCTTGTTTTCCTTTTTCCCCTGAATGATGGGAAAACCAGGGAATTTGTTCTCCCTCAATACTTCAACTGCCAAACTTTTTAAGATTCTAATCTTTCATCTTCTACTATTCTCCTTGTGTAACCAACCTATGCTATTTGAGCTGGAAATGAGATAAAGTAATTAATGATTGCTAAGTGCTTTGAAAATACAAAGAACTCTATAAATGTCATGGGTCATTATTGCCTTCCAGTATAATGAAACAGTATAATAAAAATGGGTCATAAAAATCTCTTTGCTATCATGGCCATTACCCTTTCTGACAGTTAAAATTTACAGTTGCAGCCTGTTCGTTCAAAGCAATGAGGGACATGAAAACAATTGTCATTTTCTTTTTTCTTTTGTCCTCACCCAAGGACTTTTTTTTTCATTGCTTTTAGAAAGAGAGAAAGGAAAAGAGGAGGGGAGAGAGAGAAACATCAATGTGAGAGAGAAGCATCAATCAGTTGCCACCCATATGCACCCAGACCAGGGACTGAACCAGCAACCCAGGTATGTGCCCCTTTAGTTATGGGACAATGCTCCAACCAACTGAGGCACATTGGCCAGGGGAATCCAGTCATTTTCTAAAGTTGGTAATGTTGATCGATTGAATACAAAATGACTCTGGAGACATTAGCAATACATTTTGCAAATCCATGTGAGAATAACTCATCATGATCACCTTCAGTTTCTAATGGCATCACTGACTCTTCACACACCCACAAGATCTTTTTCTGCAATGAATATTTAATTCATATCTATTCTACATGAATAAGTTTATATCACTACCAGGTGTTTGTTTTTATGCACCATGCATCATAACAGCAGAGTACTGGATGAGAGAATAAATAATCCAGGTAATGAGACCACTGGCCAAGATGGAGACATAAATACACACACTGCATCTCCTCACAACTAAGAAGGAATTTACAACCACTTCAAAACTAAAAATACAACAAACAGAAAATCCAGAAGATCAAAACTACAGGGAAGTTCAGCAAAGAAATAAAGAAGAAATAATCAGCCAGAAAGGTAGGAGGGGCGGAGCCAGGATGGAGAGAAAGAGGAGTGGAGCAGCAGCTGTGGGGGCAGCGCTTGGGAGACTGCACAGCTGGCTACAAGGCTAGAGGCAGCGCGGCTGGCCAGAGCACAGTGGGCGGGCACAGCTAGCAGTACAGCAACTGTAGCCATGGCGAAAAACACAGTCAGACAATTTAAATCTGAGAAGCAATCCCAGCCCCAAACCAGATGGATCCCAGCCCCAGACCAGACCACATAGCTGGCAGTTCCAGTGCAAGGGAAAATAAAGCTGCATTGCTTCTGACTGTGAAAGCCACTAGGGGTCAGGGCGGAGGAAGATGCTATCAGTCTCGAAAAGGAGTCAGCTTGCTTATTACAGGAAGGAGAAGTGGCTGGAAAAGCAGCAGCAACTGGCTCTGTTCCCTCTCAGACCCCTCCCCCATACACAGCACCAAAACATGGTGAAACGGTCACCAGCTCTAACGAATACCTAAGGCTCCGCCCCTATAACATAACAGTGTGACAACCCTACCCAAATCACAGAAGCAAACACAGAAAGCTGTCAACATGAGACAGAGAAGTACAGCCCAGAAGGGAGGCCAGATCAAGGTCCCAGTGACACAACTAAGCAACAAGAGCAGATAGCGAACCTAACAGACGAGGAGATAGCAAATCTAACAGATGTACAGTTTAAGGCAGTAATGATAAAGATGCTCACAGACTTGACAGAAAAGATTAAACAGGACAGGGAAAGAATTAAGGCTGTCCTGTGTGAAATGAAGGAAAATCCACATGAAACAAGTGGTAAAGGAGTGAAAATCAGGGTTGAATTAAACAAACTGGAACATAAGGAAGAAATAAACAGTCAACCAGTACAGAAGGTGGAAATGAGAATTGAAGAAAATGAGGAGAGACTTAGAAACCTCTGGGATAGCTTTAAACATGCCAACATCTGAATCATAGGGTTGTCAGAAGGTAAAGAGGGAGAGCAAGAAATTGAAAAATTATGTGAAAAAATAATTAATGAAAACTTCCCTAATTTGGGGAAGGAAATGGACATATGCGTCCAGGAAGCACAGAGAGTCCCAAACAAACTAGACCCAGGGAGGACCACACCAAGACACATCATAATCAAAATGCCATAGAGTAAGGATAAAGAGAGAATCTTAAAAGCAGCAAGAGAGAAGAGGAGAATTATCTACAAAGGGGCGCCTATAAGACTGTCAGCTGATTTCTCAAAAGAAACTTTGCAGGCAAGAAGGGACTGGCAAGAAATATTCAAAGTGATGAAAAGCAAGGGCCTACAACCAAGATTACTCTATCCAGCAAAGCTATTATTCAGAATGGAAGGGCAGAGAAAGTGCTTCCCAGACAAGGTAAAACTGAAGGAGTTCATCGTCATCGAGCCATTACTATAGGAAATGTTAAAGGGACTTATTTAAGAAAAAGAAGATCAAAACTATGACATAAAAATGACAACAGAATCACAACAACCAACAGCAGAAGCTAGGGAATGGAAACAAAGGCAAACTAAGCAGACAACCGGAGTGAGAACAGAATCATAGGTATGGGGAGCATGTGTGGGGAGGTCAGCTGGGAGGGGGAAGAGGGGAGAGGGCGGGAAATGGTGCAGGAATTAAGAAGCATAGTAGGAGGGTGCAGAATGGACAGGGGGATGTTGAGAAGAGCTTGTATGCATGACCCATGGACATGATCTAAGAGGGGCATTGCTGGAGGGAGGGGTGTTGAAAGATGGAGGGGAGCAAAGGGAAAAGAAATTGGGACAACTGTAACAGCATAATCAATAAAACATGCAAAAAATAATAATCCAGGTAATGTTGCATTAGCTAGGGGGAAAAGTTTAAGTGCATTATTGAATTTAGAAAAAACTTCTTGATCAACTTAAAGTAAAAGCTGTTTGCTAGTTTTCCTATTATAATTGCAAATGGGACAGCACTTTAAACTTGCTGGATGTAACTGCCATACCTGCAAGCCCACCTATTTCTTTGTGTTTGGAGAAGCCTGAGGATGCTAGTAAGATTTTACAAAGGATTAAGACATATGGAGAGATGGAAAGAATTGGGTTCTTTTATAGTTGTCTCAATTTTCCCCTCTGTCCCCCTCCACCCAGCAGCCCCCACTCCCTCAGGGAATCCCCCACCATTGTTCATATCCATGTGGCATGAATATATATATGTTCTTTGGCTACATAATTTCCTATACTGTACTTTACATCCCCATGACTATTCTATAACTACCAATTTGTACTTCTTAATCTCTCACCTCTTCACCCATTCCCCTACACCCCACTCCCATCTAGCAACAATCAAAATGCTCTTTGTATCCATGATTCTGTCTCTGTTCTTGTTTGCTTAGTTTGTTTCTTAGACTCAATTGTTGATAGATGTATATTTGTTGCCATTTTATTCATGGTTTTGATCTTCTTTTCCTTAAGTAAGTCCCTTTAACATTTCATATAATAATGGTTTGGTGGTGATGAACTCCTTTAGTTATTTCTTGTCTGGGAAGCTCTTTATCTTCCTTCGATTCTAAATGATAGATTTGCTGGGTAGTAGAGCAATCTTGGTTGTAGGTCCCTGCTTTTCACGACCTTGAATATTTCTTGTTAATCCCATTTAGCCTGCAAAGTTTCTTTGGAGAAATCAGCTGACAGTCTTATGGGAATTCCCCTGAAGGTAACTAACTGCTTTTTTCTTTCTGCTTTTAAGATTCTCTCTTTATCTTTAACCTTTGGCATTTTAATTATGATGTGTCTTGGAGTGGGCTTCTTTGCATCCATCTTTTTGGGACTCTTTGGAATGCCTGAAGTTGTCCCAGCAGCTGCTTATATCATCTTTTTTCCCATTATTATTATTTTTTCTTCTTGTTGTTCTGATTGCTTGTTTTTTGCTTCCTTAAGTTTGAAATCATTGATTTGAGTCTCAGCTTCATCCACTATACTGTTTTTTCCCTGTAAATCATACTTTATTTCAATTAGTGAATCCTTCATTTCTGACGATCTTTTTTTAAATGCTGTTGAGATCCTCACTAAGTTCCTTGAGCATCCTTATAACCAGTGTTTTGAAGTCTGCTCCTGGTAGATTGCTTATCGCCACTTCATTTATCTCTTTTCTGGTGTTTTGATCTGTTCTTTCATTTGGGCCATGTGTCTTTGTATCCTCATTTTGGCAGCCTCCCTGTGTTTGTTTCTACGTATTAGGTAGACCTGCTATGACTTCCTGCCTTGGTAGCATGGCCTAATGTAGTAGGTGTCCTGTAGGGTCCAGTGGCACAGCCTCCCCTGTCACACACCAGGGTACTTGAAGTGCACCATTCATGTGGGCAGAGTATACCCTCCCCCTGTAGTTGAGCTGTGGTTAATGTTGGCAGGTCAATGGGAGGGATTTACTCAGGCCAGTCAGCTACGAGGACTGGCTGTGACCTCTGACCACAAACCTCTGCTCTGTGTGGAGGATAAGCTGTGCAGGGGCAGGAAGGACATGCTCTGACATGATCTGTAGTCATCCGCTGGGCATACAGGTGCTGGGGTTTCCCAGGTGGTGCAGGCCAAGGTCAGCCCTCACCTGTGTTTTGCCTGGGGCCACCCTGCCTGAGCTATAAAGCAACCTGAGATGGCTGCTACTTGTACTGAGTTTGGAGATTCCCAGGTGAAGCCAAGCTGTGAATCTTGGCTGGGTACAGGGGCTGGGGGCTCACTGAGACTGGCTGTTGCTTATTTAAGAGTATTTAGGAAGTTGTGAAGCATGAGCCAAGACCAGTAATTCATATGGAAAAGCAGCCTAGGTGGGCCCATAAGTTGGGTAGGACGAATCTCTGAGGATTTCCAATGTGGGGCAAGCAGTGTTAGCCAGGTTGATAAAGTCTCAGAGATGGCACCAGCCTGCCAGTTTTGTAGCTCTGTGGCTCTTGGGGGAGGGTTTAGAAAAGGGACATTGGCCTCTGCTCACCTTTCTGTCTGGGACAATGCTGTCCCCAGCTCTTGCCTTGATGCCAGACATTTCAGTTTCTCTCGGTATGCCACTGCTGCCCTCCAAGCTGCTACCCTCGTGCTGGAGCTCAGAGAGAATGAGTCTGAGTAGGTGAGTCCATGTGTGGATTCTTTAAGAGGAACAACTTGGGACTCCAGAAGTTTCTTCCACTGACTCAATCCCTGCTGGTTTTTGAAGCCAGAAGTTGTGGGGATTTTCATCCTGGCACTGGAACCCTGGGCTGGGGGCCCTGGTGTGGGGCTGGAACTCCTTGATCCTGAGATATTCCTTTCAAATTTTTACCAACCACACATGGATGTGGGACCAGCCTGTTCTGCATCTGTGCCCCTCCTACCAGTCTGGATGGATGTGGTTTGTTTAATTCCATAGTTATCAGACTTCTGTTCAACTTGGTTTCTGATGGTTCTGAGTGATGGTTTATATTTTAGTTCTAATTTTGATGCAGTTATGTGAGGAGGCAAGCTGTATTTACCTATGGCACCATCTTTACTGGAAGTCAGAATTGGATTTCTATTAGGGGTCTGAACATATTTACAACCCAGAATTTAGGGTTGTTTTAAAACCAAACTCATATAAAAGTGTTTAACAATTTTGAAATTGACCACAATTCTGTGTTATTTTTTTCAACCTGACAGTGCCCTCTGATTTGACAAAGTAATGTTGGCACCTGACACTATTCCTTAACTTTATTAAGTGAGTATAATTAAGAGTTATTTGCATTCAATCATTTGCTTATCTGCTTCTTTGACTATGCTTTCTCCTTTCATCAATACCAATTTTAGCTTCATTTAATCAAAGTGGTAAAATAATTAGGTAGATAAGAGATTTAAAGTAAAACTGATGCACCAACCCTGATAAGACCCTAAGGCCTCCTGGAATATTAACTTCCTTTATCACTGTTCTTTCTAAGGTTCACCTTGATTTTTAAATGCATTTTAACTTGTGGGGGTGGTTACTGAGAAAGCCGTTAAAGTCAACATGAACTGTCAAAAGGAAATTAAGGTTAACATACTTCAATAATATTATAGGAGGACCACTACATATATGACTTGCTGACATATGTTGAAGTTTCATATACAATGAGAAACTGGGTCAAAATAATAATTTAAAAGTATTCATTAGCTAAAAGGAAAGATCTTAGAGTATGCATTTATTAAACATTTAATGTAAGTATAGTACATTATTTTAGCCCTGGCTGGTTTAGCTCAGTGGATTGAGCGTCGGCCTGCGAGCTAAGTGTCGCTGGTTCGATCTTCCAGTCAGGGTACATCAGAGAAGGAAAACTCTGACTCCAAAAAACCTCCGCTGCCTTGCGGCATACCTCTTCAGGGGAAAGGCTAAGGGAGTAAACCTCGACAGAAAATCCAGAGCCGGAGTCCCTAAGGCGGTTTGACGTTGTAGTCAACACCGGCAACTCCTGCGGCGCACCTGAACCCAAGCTGTATCGACTCCGTCTTTCCCTTGGACCCTTCAGCTGCGAAGAGAGGGGGGGTCTGCTGCATGGGCAACAGCAGACCCTCCATATTACCCTGCCCAGGCTCTGTAGCTTCAGCGTCATCACAAGATGTCGATTCAACACGGGAGGAGACAGATACCATGTCACTCCCGAGTCGGACTGCACAGCCATTCTCGGCGGTGCAGATAGATTCTTAAGAAGCTACACCATCGTCTCTCGAGACGGACGGCTGCCGACGAGTACATTATTTACTAGATTCTTGAGAGTTTAGAGATAATATAGTGTTAGAAATAGATTGACCCTGAATGTCTTAGTCCAACTCTCCTCCAGAGGACTAGGGAAGTGCAGTGACTTTCTCAAAATCAGGTAAGGAAGGAGGGAGAGAGAGAGATGTAATAGAACCCCCAGGCTGTTTAGTTATGAGGGGCTCGATTGCCTGCCACCAAAAAGCAGAATACTAGTTTGGTGAAAAGAAAAAAATTGTTTATTTAAACGTTATACAGATTTAGATTATTTGTGGATTTCTGCCATTTTAAATCTTACTTTCTTTAAAACACCCACAAACACATAGTTCTGCCTCCCCCTGCCAAACCAGGCTAGTTTTAGAATAAAAAAGTCAGAGGTACCATTTCCTTCTAGATAAATAGAAGTCTGTGGCTTTGCATTTCCCAGACACAGTTCAGCTTTACCGGTGTCTCCTAATCATTCGTGCCTGATTGGGGAGGTTTAGCCTGTGTCTCGGTGTTTTTCAGCTCATAATTCAGAACCACGTGGCACCTTCTTACCCACCTGACCTTAAGGCCAGCTGGTGGGGTGCTTCTGCTCTCTTTCAACCTGCATGGCTCTCTCCTCTTTTAATGGCTGCCACCTTATTTTTAAATCCCTGACTGCGGCCTGTGTCATGGTGGGTATGGTGACTACTGGTGGCCACTTGTGGAATGTTGTGCAGGCCTCGAGAGCTTTTTGTCACCATTCTATGGTCAAAGCCCCTCCCATCTCCTTGATGTGTGAAATGGCCATAGCTATTTACATATTAAGAAACTAGGTATTTCTTAGGATAATGGCTGTGCTCCACTGAGTCCCATGCCCAATCCCCAAACCACAGGCTGTGGGGAATTTTGGGGTTTCAGCCTTTTTCTACCCTGTAACAGAGAGAAAGCAATGAGAGTGAGAAATAGGAAAGGATTCTGGACTATTCCTTATTGACAGAAAAGGGGGGGGATTAACTGCACAGCAGCATCCAAAACTCCCTTCAATTCTCATTGTGTGACTCTTACTGTAGCATCTTAGTATAAAAATCTTCCCTCCCTCTCTTCATCCTCTTCACAACCAGGTCATGGGCACATGACCCAGCAAATGCTCTCACTTAGGGCTTTGAATCTTAGACTAAAGAAAAAGAGCCAGTGAGATGAGATTTATAATGCTGTGATCTACCCACATTTCTGACTGTGTCCAGTAGCTACAACACTCTTATCATGGTGATTAAGCCCAGTGGTGGCTGTGGACTAAGTGAGCAGAAACGTCTTAACCCAACCTCCTGCTTCATTGTCTCCTTGCTTTCTCCTCTTTGGCCAAGCATTCCTCTCCAGATTTTCTGACAATTCTTTATGTTCCTTGATGACTTCACAGTAAGTCATTTTTTCCCTGAAAAACTCTCATTGGTTCAGAAATTGGCACCACAAAATGAGATGCAGGCAACTGACTTTCAAGAAAAGTGATAAAACTGGGGACTGGTTGACTGACATTAAAATTCCCTCTTAGAAACAGAGTGGCAAAATAGCTTGTTAAACAATTGCTTATGGTCACCTGGAATGCTGATTGAGAGTATGATTTAAGGAGAATAGTGTGAAGGGCATGAGAAGTTCAGTGACATCCAATGAGGTAGCCGCTTCTTGTAATGAATAGCTTAATGGTGAAAAAGTCATCTACCTCAGCAGATCTGAGATGGTCAAAGATAAACTCAGGCTTGAGTTTGATCTTGTGTGTTGATGAATTACAATATCAGTGGTATTCACATCCCTGGCAGGTCTCTTAGGTGCATATTGTGGCATTATGTGCATTAGACTAAAAGCTGAAAAATTGGCATGGCAATATGAGACAATTCAGAGGACCCTAAGAATGCCGAGCCCTTAATTCTCATTGAATCTCCCTTGCCAGCTCAAGAAATCTCCTAGCTTATCTGATGAAACTGTTCTTCCCCTGATTGAAGATAATCTTTTATTTGAAGGAGTTACCTTGTAAGATGAAGCCAGTTCTCTTCATCCTCCTCCCTTCTCCACTAATTTTCCAGATTGTCATATTTTCACATAACCCTGGGAGGGGGGTAGCAATGACAAAGTCAAGAGAAGGTCAAAGAACTCCTGGATTTCTAGTTTATATTGGAAAAACTGTAGGATTTGTGTATGGGAACAGAGTATAAGGATGCTTGATCAAGGATGAGAAATATAATTTTAGATTGGTCCGGGTCCAACAATTCAAGACTCACTGCAGATTGAGCAGTTATATTGAATTTAAGGGTTGAAGAAGGGAAATGCTCCGAATGGAAAAAACTTTAAGCAGCACACCTCAATGGCATTTTACCAGGGGAGAGAGAAGACTTGATGCATAGATCTAAACCAAGTCATGAGCAGTGGTTAGTGGCTTGGCCAGATGATTAGGGACACAGAAGGAACTAGATTAAAGACTGGAGACAAGGAGTTTTCAAGGAAAATATAAGTGAACTTCTCAGACTGAGAATGTTGATCTCCTATGGGAAGCCAGGGTGCTTGGTGGTGGCAAATGTAGCTCAGCCCCAGATTGGAAAACCACTGGGAGCGTGGTGGCACGCAGGACCCACTCCACACACCAGTTTTCCCATGGGGAACCAGGCCTGCATTTCTCTAAGAGTTAAAAGCTGAGAACAACAGATGTTCAGCATTAACCTTGAAGCAGTTTCTTAGGGCCTATTCTGGGCCAATTTCTAAGAACAGGATGTGGCTAAATGAGTTATCCTTATCATCCATGCATATGTAACATTCTTTTCTCTGTTATAGAAAAGTAATAATCATATAAGGCAATGACTGGCACAATAACTCACAATTTTCTTGAATGTAGTCCACCTAAAGAATCAACAGAAGCCTGTTAAGGCAGGGGCAAACTGCGCTTTCTCCTTTAGAAAGTGGCCAGTTCTGTTCCCTCTTTGCCACAGGATTCTTGC
Source organism: Furipterus horrens (assembly GCF_987537825.1). Classification (NCBI taxonomy): domain Eukaryota; kingdom Metazoa; phylum Chordata; class Mammalia; order Chiroptera; family Furipteridae; genus Furipterus; species Furipterus horrens. The sequence goes on from NW_028327187.1 coordinate 93,057,850, forward strand.
AGTCACTGTGGAAGAATTCCCTCATCCACAATGCCGTGGACTCTGCTGGTCAGAGGTCCACAACAATCTCCCTTGTGAATGAATGCACATGAAAAGAGACAGCATGTACAAGAATCTCTTATGTCTGTTATTTGTTTCTCTATCCATTATAAAAATGTTACACTGCATTTTTAGGAACATAAATGTAGATGTTTCCTATATAAATAGGATCTGAAAAACATCAACATTGTATTGAGAGAAATATTTGTTCAATGATGTTTAGGTATTAACAGCCTAATAGGTAGGTGTTCTGTCAGTAAAACATTGATTAAAGCATTTTATTGGGTGGGCTTATATATAGATATTTTTTTGGCTGCCCAGCATTTGAACCCTCAACTAGATTTGAGGATCTTAATCCTGCTCTCTTGTATAAAGATCTAGAGAGATAAAGGGTCTTCCTAAGATCGGGAAATAGAGGAAGGAAGGAAATAAGGGAGAGAAGATAGAGAACTGGAAATAAAAACCAAATATCTGTACCCTTGTCTACTAGTTTGACTGTTGCAGATTAATAAAGGAAATTTAGGAAGTCATCTGTTAATGGGGATTTGTCTTTTTTAGAAGAGACAGAGAACTGCCTTATTTTTAAAATTGTTTTATTGATGTAACAGTGGTTAATAAAATTATATATTTCTGGTGTACAACATTATAATTTGATATCTCTATATTCTATGTGTGCTCACCACCAAAAGTCTAGTTTCCATTCATTACCATATATTTGACATACCTTGTTTTTGAACTCTTTCTCAATATTTACAAATCCTCAAATGTGTGAGTCTTGAAAGAAGGCAATAGCCCAGTTCCCACAAGGGAAGCCAAAGACAATATTCTCTGTCTCCAGACCTTGGCAAAGAGGGCAAAGTAGTAGGTGAACTAGCCTCGGACAATTGGATGTTGCCCCCAACCCCAGGAGTTTGCTTTTGAGAATGTGACAAAGATGATGGTACAATGAGATTAGAAGCACGGTGAAAGCAGTGGCAGCATCCAGCAGTGGTGACCTAGCCAGATTGCTCCTGCTTGGTAGCTTTCCTCAAGCTCTGCATTTCTTATCAGTCTTATTCTCTGATATTTCCACTGATTATGTGCACTACCTGATAGTCTCAATGCTAGATATCTACCTAGGGAAGCTGATTTGTATGAACTACCTCAATGAGCTCTCATATCTTCTAGCTTCTGGTGGGATTTGGAATCCCAGCTGGGGAATGAAGTGAATTCAGAATATTCATTCTAATGGTTTCTTATGAAATCACCTTGGATTGGCTGTTGCTCAACAGAAATTCACTGTTCCTCTCAAGGTGGCCTGTACTGCACACCTCTCTCTCTCTCCTTCCACGTTCTAATAAACTCCTCATCCCTTCATCTCTTTGGGCCAGTAACTGCTCCACTATTGTTAATCTTGGTTCCTTGCACTATGCCTTGTGGCTGCCCCAATCCCCTTACAACCCTTTGGAATTAGTTTCTTTGTAAGTAAACCCCTCTCAAATTATCCTAACAGATGAGAGCTTCACTTGTTTGTCAGAAAACTTACTGATATGCCTTAAAGGGCACTTATTTTCTGTTTAACTTTGTGCCAAAGGAACCCAATGAGCTCAGCATTCTATGAGGAGGAGAAAGAAAAAACATAATCCCAGAGTTAGGGTCAAAGGTGAAATTTTCAGTGAATGGTAATAAATGATACTAAATGCAGCCAAGAGGACCTGTTAGGAAAGAGTCACCCATGGGAAGGCACATATAAAAATTGCTCAAAATCTACTTAAGTGTTTTCAAGCCTGATTTCCAGTCACAAAATGGTAATGGCTACCAGCTGATATGAAAGGGAGCTTCTATTCACAGACACAATTGCTGAACAGTCAGGCCATTTATTTTTGTGTCTGTACAGTCATTAAGCCCTCCCTCTCTCCTTCCCAATTCATATGGTATTTTTCACAAAGTAAAATGCACATAGGCTTTTCCAAATGTCTCCTCCACAGTCTTCATCATTGTCAGGGAGACACAGCTGCATCATGGAATGCTGGAAGGCTGAAGCATGAGAAAGCTATTAATCTGGCTCCATCTAGATGCACCAAGTCTAACTGCAGGGCTATCTCCAGTGTCATTATAGGAGTCTACACAAAATAATACATTTTTAAAACCATAGACCATAAAACAAATATTTAGAACTAAAATTATAAGGAAAAATAATATGTAAAGAGCTTACTGAAAGCCAGGCACTACTGATGTTGTACACATGATCTTATTTAAACCACACAATCCTGATAATTAGGAGCTATTCTCCTACTTTAACAGATGATAAATCAAAGGCAAAGAGTAAGTAACATGCCTAGATTACTCAGGTAATAAGTAGTAAAGCCAGAATTCAAAATCATGCCACCCCACAATACTTATATTAGACAAAATAGACTTCAAAACAAAGCATAACAGGAGACAAAGAAGGTCAGTACATAACACTAAAGGGACCAATCCAACAAGAGGATATAACCATGTATGCACCCACCATAGGAGCAACCTAAATACATAAAGAAAATCTTGGTGAACATTAAGGGAGAGATTGACAACAATATAGTCATAGTAGGGGATTTTAACACCCCACTGTCATCAATGGATAACTTCCAAACAAACAAACAAAAAAATCAACAAGGCAACAGGGAACTTAAATGACACACTGGATTGAAGAGATTTAATTGATATTTACAGAACATTTCATCTCAAAGTAGCAGAATATACATCCTTCTCAAGGCACATAAAAGTTTCAAAGATAGACGACATGTTAGGACACAAAAAAAGTCTTAATAAATTCAAGAAGTTTGATATCATATCAAATATCTTCTCTGACCACTATGGTATGAAACTAGAAATCAATTACAAAAAAAAACCCTGGAAAATATTGAAACACTTGGAGGCTAAATAACATGTTATTAAACAATGAATGGGGACTTCCGGCCAAGATGGAAGAGTAGACAGACACGCTGCATCTCCCTCCACAACTAAGAAGGAATACAACTACCTCAAAAATAGAAACAACCAGAAGTTCCAGAAAAGCAAACTGCATAGAAGTCCAGCAAACAAATATATAAAGAAGAAATACTCATCCAGACAGGTAGGAGGGGCGGAGCCGGGGTGGAGAGGAGTCAGTGTGGTGGGGGCAGCAGCAGCAGCAGTGGCTGCAGCTGCAAGCTGGCAAAAAGCACAGTCACATGTTTTAAAAAGTCAGGAGGGACACCTGGGGAGCATTCCCAGCTCCTCACCAGACCTAGCAGCACATGGTCCCAGCACGGGGGAAAATCAAGCCTCATTGCTTTTGACTGTGCAGACCAGTGGGGGTTGGGGCGGAGGCAGAAACTGCTGGTCTCAGCAGAATCCACTTGCTTAAAGGGCCCCCACAGTCCCAGAACACCTGCAGACCCACTCACTCTGGGAACGATGGCCAGGGCAGCAGCTAGAGGGGTGCCAGTCCAGTGTGGAAGTGGGAGCATGCCTGGAAAAGGGGCAAGTGCTGGGCAGGCAGCATTGTTCCCTCTCAGACCCCTTTCCCACATACAGTGCCACAACATGGTGAAACAGGTTGCCCTGTACTGACAAATCCCTAAGGCTCCGTCCCTTACAATGTAACAGGAGTGACAGCTCTACCTGGGATGCAGAGGCAAACAAACACAGGAGCCTGTCAGAATGAGGAGACAGAGAAGTATAGCCCAAAAGGGGGAATGGATCAAGGTTCCAGTGGGAGAACTAAGCGACGAGGAGATAGATAACCTAACAGACGCAGAATTCAAAACACTGGTGATAAAGATGCTCACAGGCTTGACAGATATGCTTGAGTACAGCAAACGCCTAAGAGAAGAAGTGAAGGAGGCTATGCTAAGTGAAACGAAGGAAAATCCACACAAAACCAATGGTGAAGGGAATGAAACCGGGGTTCAGATCAATTCTTTGCAACATAAGGAAGAAAAAAATAGTCAACCAGTGCAGAATGAGGAATCAAGAATTGAAAATAATGAGGAAAACTTCCCAAATTTTGCAAAGGAGATGGACATACAGGCCTGGGAAGCACGGAGGGTCACAGGCGATCTGGACCCAGAGGGGACCACACCAGGATGCATCATGATTGAGATACCAAAGGTGAAAGATAAAGAGAGAGTCCTGGGGGCAGCAAGAGGCGGAGAGTTGCCTACAGGGGTTGCCTATAGGACTATCAGCTGATTTCTCAGAGGACACTTTGCAGGCAGGAAGGGACTGGCAAGCAGTATTCAATGTGATGAAAAGCAACCTACAAGCAAGATTACACTACCCAGAAAAGCTATCATTTGGAATGGAGGGGCAGATGAAGTGCTTCCCAGACAAGGCGCAGCTGAAGGAGTTCATCATCACGAAGTCATTATTATATGAAATGTCAAAGGGACTTACTTGACAAGATCAAAACTATAAACACCAAAATGACAACAAACTCACAACTATCAACAACTGAATCTAAAAAATAAAAACAAAATCCAACTAAGCAAACCAGAACAGGAACAGAATCCTAGGTATGGGGATCATTTGGAGGGTTATCAGCTGGGAGGGGGGAGGGGGAGAAAGGGGAAACGGTGCAGGGACTAAGAAGCATAATTGGTTGGTACAAAATAGACAGGGGGGGGAGTTAAGAATAATATAGAAAAGGGTGAAGCCAAAGAACTTATATGCACGACCCATGGACATGAACTAAGGGGGGCGGATTGCTGGAGGGAAGGGGGATACTGGGTGGAGGGAAGCAAAGGGGGAAAAATTGGAACTACTATCCGTCGGCAGCCGTCCATCTTGAGAGACGATGGTGTAGCTTCTTAAGAGTCTATCTGCACCGCCGAGAATGGTTGTGCAGTCCGACTCGGGAGTGACACGGTATCTGTCTTCTCCCGTGTTGAATCGACATCTTGCGATGACACTGGAGTGTCCTCTCCAGTGAAGCTGAAGCTACAGAGCCTGGGCAGGGTGATATGGAGGGTCTGCTGTTGCCCATGCAGCAGACCCCCCCTCTCTTCGCAGCTGAAGAGTCCAAGGGAAAGACGGAGTCAATACAGCTTGGCTTCAGGTGCACCGCAGGAGTTGCCGGTGTTGACTACAACGTCAAACCGCCTTAGGGACTCCGGCTCCGGATTTTCTGTCGGGGTTTACTCCCTTAGCCTTTCCCCTGAAGAGGTCTGCCGCAAGGCAGCGGAGGTTTTTTGGAGTCAGAGTTTTCCTTCTCTGATGTGCCCTGACTGGAAGATCGAACCAGCGACACTTAGCTCGCAGGCCGACGCTCAATCCACTGAGCCAAACCAGCCAGGGGCTGGAACTACTATAACAACATAATAAAACATACTCAAAAAACAATGAATGGGTTAACAATGAGATCAAGGAAAAATAAAATATTACTTGGAAATATATGAAAATGAACATATAACAATCAAAAATATATGGGACACAGCAAAAGCAGTCCTGAAAGGGAAGTTCATAGCATTACAGGCCTACCTACCTCAAGAAGCAAGAAAAATCTCAAACAATCTAACTTTTATTCAACAGAGTATTAGAAGTACTAACCACAGCAATCAGACAAAAAGAAGAAATAAAAGGCATACAAATTGGAATTAGAGGAAGTAAAACTGTCATTATTCACAGGTGACATGATATTGACTATAGGAAACCCTGAAGTCTCCACCAAAATACTACTTGCTCTAATAAATGAATTTGGCAAAGTAACAGAATACAAAATTAATATTCAAAAATAGGTGGCATTTTTATATACTAACAATGAACTACCACAAAGAGAAATTAAGAAAACGATCCCACTATTGCAACAACAACAACAACAACAATAATAAGATACCTAAGAATAAATTTGACCAAGGATGTAAAAGACCTGTAGTTGGAAAATTACAATATACTGAAGAAAAAAGTTGAGGAAGATACAAATAAGTGGAAGCATAGAGCATCTTCATGGATAAGGAAAATTAGCATCATTAAAATGTCCTTACTACCCAAAGCAATCTACAAATTGAACGCAATTCCTATTAAAATACCAATGGCATATCTCACAGATCTAGAACAAAAATGTATATGGAAACAAAAAAGACCCCGAATATCCTCAGCAATATTGAGAAAGTAGAACAAATTTGGAGCTATCACACTACCAGATATCAAACTATACTAAAAGGCCATAGCATGGCATTGGCACATGAACAGGCATATAAATCAATGAAACAAAATGGAGAGCACAGAAATAAACCCATACCTTTAAAGTCAGTTAATATTTGATGGATGATGCAAGAAATACAATGGGGTAAAGACAGTCTCTTTAATAAATGGTGTTGGGTAAATAGGATAGATACATGCAAAATAGAATAAAACTAAACCACCAACTTACACCATAAACAAGAATAAACTCAAAATAGATTAAAGACTTAAATGTAAGTCATGGAACCATAAAAATCCTAGAAGAAAACATAGGCAGTAAAATTTCAGAAATTTCTTATAGCAATATTTTTTGCCAATATATCTCTTAGGGCAAAGGAAACAAAGGAAAAATAAACAAATGGGACTATATAAAATTAAAAAGCTTTTGCACAGCAAAAGAGACTATCAATAAAATGAAAAGGGAACCTGCTGAATGGAAGACATATTTGGGAATGATACATTTGATAACGAGTTAATTTGTATATATACCTTGTATTGCCGATTTGCCTTTTTAAAAAGACATACCTTTTTAAATTTCCACAAACTGAATAGATGTGCTTATGTCTCCTGCTAACTAGACTGGGCAGTTTTTTAAAGAATTCTTGCCAATCTAATAGGCAAAATAAATAAATAAATTTTATTGTTTTTGTAGGGAACCGCTCCTTGTGGTTTAGGGAATTGCAGCCCCGGCCTGAGCATGACCTGCTTCCAGCATTCTGGCTGTGCTTGTCTCTAAGTCTCAACAATGGCTGCGTGGGAGACATACCTGAAAACTATTCAGAGGGTTTCCATGGGTGTTGGATTCAAAGAATACTTGTTATGCTTTAGAACTTGCTCTGCTTTCCCTTGTCTCTTAGTTAATTATAAACACTCTCTAGCAGGGAGTATATGAAACCTTGTACCTAGTGCCAGTATGGGGTCAGGATGTTTGATAGACCCTGGCACAGACTATCCATTGTATCCGTTATACTGGAATGTGTAATCCAGTAATTATCAATTGTAACCTAGGCACCTGAAAGCTATTGGTGATTTATGAATTTTGATCTTGTATCTCCCACGCGTATCTTTCTCAATAAAAGGCATAAGGGACAAAGGTCTAGCTGCTGTTCTCCACTAGAGAGAGCAGACACCTTCCTTCCCCCAGACATAATGAAGTGTCCTGGGTAAAAGTTTGTTCCGCCGTGGTCATGAAGACTGCTGGACAGAGCAGCTTCCAAATGAGCCTAGTGTGTGTGAGGCACCTCTGCCTCAGTTTTACTTTCACTCTTAATAGTGGAGTTAATTGTCTTTTTAAATGTTGAAAATTTGGATTTTTTTTGTATAGACTCACTAGTTTTGTTCATCGATTTTTTTTGGTTGGATTCTTTTTATTATATTTTTCCTTTTCTCTTTAAAATTTGAAGAAGGCAGGCTATAAGCTGGGAGGAAATGTTCTTTTAAAATAAAAATCCCTGGATGTGGACCTATGAGCTCTTAGTTCATATATCCTGAATCTATACTACAAAACTTCAGAAATCAAAGAAGCCATTAGAATCTGATTTGTAAATCTGGATGCTTATGGTATTTCATACTGGAGTTTTCAAAGTGGAGACACCCCTGTTTATCTGATTTGAAACAGAGAAATATACAATGGCAGTTGAATTTTAATGCAACTAAAAAAAATAGCCTTGTAAGTTTTGTTGAATGCTGGCAAAAAAAGGATGTAAAAAGCATAATCCATCAAATGTCTTCCTTGTTCATACATGCCTCTATTTTTAGTTGACATAAAATGCTTCAGAAATGAATATCAAGTAGAATTAATGGGGGAAGTTGCCAAGAGTTGTACATGTTGTCATGTGGGTGTTAACTTCTGTATATCAACATGATTTCTTGAGAAGTATATGAGTAGTTGGCCATGGATGAAGGGGTTATCAAATGAGTCATAAAATTATACCCTTTTGAACTCTCTCCTTTTGTTACAGAGTGGGGTCTCCAAAAATCCTCAGAACCTGCGGGTTGGGGGATGCGGAAAAGGGAACGGCTTTTAAGATGCCTTTGCATGACTATGGCTAGTAGCTAGTGTCTTAGTTATGCAAATGAATTTGGTTCTTCCAAGGCCCCAAGGAGATGGGAAGGGTTTTGACCATGGAATGGTGCGGAAAGAGCACATGGAGCCTGCGCAAGGTTCTGTGAATGGTCAGAACTGGTTACCATGCCCACTGCATCACAGGATGAAGTCAGGGACTTAAAAATAGGTGGTAATCATTTTAGAGAGGAAGAGAGGAGATCCACGGGGTTTGCAAGGAGGGTAGAGGATAACTCCATGCAGCTTGGAAAGGAAAAAGAGAACTCCATGCTGCTTTGAAACGGAAAATACCATGTGGCTTTGAAAGGGCAAAGCACATGTTTTCCTGGACTGTTACACAGAGGCTGATGACATCATAGCCCAGACCCTGAAGGAGACAGCTGACAGATAAGGGATGGGGAACTTCTGGGCATGTTTTTGGCTTCTAGCTTTTTGGGGAGCAAGGGAAGGGCTGGGTCCCATAGGAGAACAGGGCTCTGAGCTGAAGTGCTCACTGCCCTCCCCAGGCTGGAATACTGTAAGTAAAGACCTGTTTTCCTCAACATTAGTTGTTGGATTTTACACCAAGGCGCCACGTGTTAAGAACCCCCTTTCGCTCTGTAACAGTTTCTCCAACATGAGTGGGGTGACTTCACAGGCTGAAACCATTTGGCTATATGGATTGTGGCTGAGGTATTTACTACTCACTGAATGCCGTGGTGTAGTGCACAGCACTACTGAAAGGGATTCGAAATGAAAGCACAGGCACTCTGGATAGTGACAAGGAAAAATGCTTTATTAGGGAAAAGAGTACAAATCAATAGTAAGACACAGGGAAAAGGCAGGGGGAGTTTCAAGGGCAATGCATCACCAACTGAGCAAATAGCATCTAAAGTCACAGAGCGACTCATCTAGGAGAAGGAGAAGGGAATACATCACCAACTGAGCTAATAACATCCGAAGTCACAGAGCAACATGCCATGAAACCCTGGGGCAGCAGTCCTCCAGAGCCTCGGTGGGACACTAGGGGTCCTGGTAGTGCGTCCACTCCATGGGTGAGGCTTCAGAGGACCGATCCCCGCTCCCTAGCTCATATAGATTTTACTAACAATAATTATATGAAGATAAATGCTCTCTGTGTGACAAGAAACACCTGGTGGGTCCTTGGTCCCTGGGAATTGGCCAGATTCCCAGAGTACATGGAGCCATCCTCCCACCCTTCTAGTGTTCAAGGTCGGTACAGTCTTGTTTTTAGGGATGCTTATATAATAGCTCTTGGCACTTTTCTATTCTGGGGTTGTGTCCAAAACCTTGTCCCTGGTTCCCTTTTTATGCCTCAGCAGTACAATTCGGTCCTTGAATCCAGTTCATGTACAGGACACGACCTTAACCTTTACCACAGGGTCGGGGAATAGGGCAAGACATTGGGTAAAGAACAAACAGCTACATTATTTGCCTATATCATTCAGGGGATGGGTAATATTTTAGCATAATCAGGAATATATACACAGCACTGGATACCAATGGCTGCACATACACCCCCTTGAGCAGCCATCAGCAAGTCCAAAGCCGTTCTGTTTTGGAGTACTACAGTGTGCATGTTGATGTGTTACAGCCATTCCAGCTGAGGTCGGAAACTTGGAGTAGATCCAGCGATTTGATGGATTATGAGCTTGCAAAATGGTACCAGCCCATTTCACAATGGTATTTCCCTGAGTCTATCCTGTCTTCATTCCTATAATTCCAATGATTATCACCATCTATTCATGGGACCACAATCAGATAAAGGAATGTCAGTCCACTTTTCTTGTCCTAGAATCATAACAGCTACAGTATTATCTATTCCTGGTGTAACAGAACCCATGGGCTGCCCCGATTGAAACAGAACTCATGGGCTGTTCAGTTATGAGGGGCCCAATTGCCTGCTGCCAAAAGCGTAACTCTCAATACCAGAGTTTGGTGAAAAGAAAAATAATTGTTTATTTAAAGGTTATACAGATTTAGATTATTTGCGGATTTCTGCCATTAAGTTTTATTTTCTTTAAAACACCCACATACACATAGTTCTGCCTTCTCCCACTAAACTAGGCTAATTTTAGAAAAGTCAGAGATAAAGTCGTCCTACTTCCCAGACACAGTTCAGTTTTACCAGCAGCTCCCAATCATTTGAGGCTGATTGGGGAGGTTTTTGCCTGCGTTGCGCTGCTCTCCAGCTCTTAATGTGGAACCACATGGAGTTCCCAGCCTCCTTGTAAACTGCATGGAGTTCTCCCTTTCCTTTCAAAGCCACATGGTGTTCTCCTAGCCAAAATGTCTGCTGCCTATTTTTAAATCCCTGACTGCGTCCTGTGATGCAGTGGGTGTGGTAACCAGTTCTGACCATTCACAGAAACTTGCGCAGGCTCTGTGTGCTCTTTCTGCACCATTCCATGGTCAAAATCTCTCCCATCTTTTTGGGGCCTTGGAAGAACCAAAGCCATTTACATAACTGAGAAACTAGCTACTAGCCATAGTCATGCAAAGGCATCTTAAAAGCTGTTTCCTTTTCCCCATCCCCCAACCTGCAGGTTCTGGGGATTTTTGGAGACCCCCACTCTGTAACACTGGGGCAATGATGTCTCCTGCAACAACTGCCTGATTGGGCTGCCAGACCCAGACCTTGGTCCTTGAGACATGGTCAGTGGACCCAAAGCTTCCAGATACTCTGGCTGTCACTACCGTGGGTGCAGTTCCTTCACTGAATACTCCTGTCTGATAAGGGAGGATCAACAGTTGGGCAATTCAATCTTCTTCTTGAACCAAGTACATCTTGAGAGCCCAAGTTTTGGAGGATTACCTTAACTTCACCCTGATAGTTACCATCCATGACTCCTCCAAGCACATGAACACCCTTAAGGGCTAAGCCAGTACGGGGAGCAATACATCTAAAATGTCCAGGCCCTAAATGTATGCCAATCCCCATAGCAATAGGGGTAATGGTGCCTGGGGACAGATGGATCTCCTCTACTGAATAGAGATCAAACCTGGTGGCACCAGCAGTGGCCTGCAGAGGCCTCCTTCCCTTCTGATTAAATTTCCAATAAGTAAATTGGAGGTGCTTTTGTTACAAAGTGGGGGTCTCCAAAAATCCCCACAGCCTGTGGGTTGGGGGATGGGGAAAAGGAAACAGCTTTTAAGATGCCTTTGCATGACTATGGCTAGTAGCTTAGTGTCTCAGTTATGCAAATGGCTTTGGTTCTTCCAAGGCCCCAAGAAGATGAGAGGGGTTTCAACCATGGAACGGTGTGGAAATAGCATACAGAGCCTGCACAAGTGTCTGTGAATGGTCAGAACCGGATGCAATGCCCACTGCGTCACAGGACATAGTCAGGGATTTAAAAACAGGTAGCAGGCATTTTGGCTGGAGAGGAGAACTCCATGTGGTTTTGAAAGGGAAAGGAAAACTCCATGCGGTTTACAAGGAGGCTGGGAACTCCATGTGGTTCTGCATTAAGAGCTGGAGAGCACCACAACACAGGCAAAACCTCCCCGATCAGGCTCAAATGATTGGGAGCTGCTGGTAAAACTGAACTGTGTCTGGGAAGTAGGAAAATGGTATCGCTGACTTTTCTAAAACTAGCCTGGTTTGGTAGGAGGAGGCAAAATCATGTGTTTGAGGGTGTTTTAAAGAAAATAAGACTTAACGGCAGAAATCCGCCAATAATCTAAATCTGTATAACCTTTAAATAAACAATTCTTTTTCTTTTCACCAAACTCTGGTATTGAGTTATGCTTTTGGCAGTGGGCAATCGGGCCCCTCATAACTGAATAGCCCATAGGCTCTGTTTCAACTGAAAAGCCTGTGGGTTCTGTTACACTTTTGGCTGGAACATATCTGTAAGTTAAGAGTAACCATTGAGGCGCACTCTTTCTTTCCAACTTGGGCACAGCATAAGCCCCCTTGTCGCCTGAGTTTAGATGGCTCCCGCAAAGAAAGGTGGTAAGAAAAAGGGCCGTTCTGCCATCAACGAGGTAGTGACCAGAGAGTACACCATCAACATCCACAAGCGCATCCATGGAGTGGGTTTCAAGAAGTGTGCCCCTTGGGCACTCAAAGAGATCCGGAAATTTGCTATGAAGGAGATGGGAACTCCAGATGTGCGCATTGACACCAGGCTCAACAAAGCTGTCTGGGCCAAAGGAATAAGGAATGTCCCATATCGTATCCGGGTGCGGTTGTCCAGAAAACGTAATGAGGATGAAGATTCACCAAACAAGCTCTATACGTTGGTCACCTACATACCTGTTACCACTTTCAAAAATCTACAAACAGTTAACGTGGATGAGAACTAACTTCTGACTGTTGAATAAAGTTATAAAACTGCCAAAAAAAAAGAGAAAAGAGTAACCATTCACATCAAAGGAGTTTCACCTTCAGCTACTGGGTGATTATTCAAAATTAGTAAACCCATTTAGGTGATCCCTCCATTTCTAATATGATTGGCCTCTCAAATGAAACAGTTGCCACTTTAATAAGCTATTCATCTATTCTATCAGTCCTGCAGCTTGTGGGCAATATGGAATATGAAATATCCATTGAATGTTTTCTTCTTGAGCAAATTGTTGTACTAATTTTCCTTTAAAGTGGGAACCATTGTCACTTGGGATTTGTAAAGGTATCCCATAATAGAGAATGATCACTTCTAAGGTTTTAATAGTGGTTACCTGGGTGGCCTTGCCATAAAAGAGAGCTATTAAATATCCAGAATATGTGTAAACAGCAGTGCATAGGTATTGACTTCCCTTACAGTGAGGGAACTTCCTGTCGCCTTCATCTTTGATTGATTTAGATTGAATCACTGCACTTTCTGGTTCAGGTTACAATCCAGGGTCATGACTAAGATTGTTAGGTAAAAAGACGTCTTCTGGTTTTAGGTGCCATTAGGTGCCGTCTGGTTTGGAGATCTCCATCTGTTTAAAAGGTATCTTCTGGTGCCATGAGGTGCTGTCTGATTTAGGGAGCTCTGTCTGTTTAAAAGGCATCTTCTGGTGCCGTGAGGTGCTGTCTGATTTAGGGAGCTCTATCTGTTTAAAAGGCATCTTCTGGTGCCATGAGGTGCTGTCTGGTTTCTGACAGCCTCGGTTCCCACGCCCTCCCCCCTCCCCCCCACCTGCTTGCAGCTGCCTCGGAGTTTCCCGTGATACAGGAGTGCATCAAGCTGAGCCCTGTTTGGCCTTGATCGGCCCGTCATGCTTACAGCTGCAAAATAAATGACTGAATTCAACAGTTCCTTTTTTCTTCCCTCTATAAAACAGTCCCCTCCTTCCCTAGGAGTCCGGAGTCAGAGCCATTCTCTCATGGTACGGCTCCCAGCCTGCTTGCTAATTCCCTCAATAAACTTTTTCTGCTCGCTGCGTCTTTTTTTTTTTTAATTGTTTATGTATTTATTTATTTATTTTATGTATATTTTATTGATTATATTGTTACAATAGTTCCAATTTTTTCCCCTTTGTTCCCCTCCGCCCAGCACCCCCCCTTCCCTGACAATCCCCTCCCCAAGTCCATGCCCATGGCTCACCCTTTCATATATTCTTCTTCTTTTTTTTTAAATAATTAATTAATTAGTTAAATATTTTAACAATAAAAAATAACAATCCCTCCCTCTCAGACTAATTACGTTGTAAATCCAGACTAGTTCTGGGAGGAAGTTAGTGTAGCTTCCACTTACTCCTCTGCCATCTTGTTTCTCTCTCGCTGTGTCTTGATGATTCTCTGAGCAACTCCATTCTTACATTATGGTGCCAAAACCTGGGATTGGGACACCAGCTTCTGAGTCAGACTCGGGCCCGAGCCGGCCGCAGTTCTTCAACCCAGAGTCGCTCAGACCTCCATGAGTCGGTGGCTCGAGCCTCCCCTCTGGCCTGCTAACCCCATCCCCCTCCTTTTTCCTCTGACCCCCCAATCAACAGTGGCCCTCGGGATTCATAGGTGAGTCTCCACCTTCGTGTCTTCCGGTGGTTCTGTTTCCTAGTCTACCCAAGACCATTCCAGGCAGTCTGGCCCTAAATCTGAGCGCTCATTCGGAACCACTTTCAGGGTCAATCCGAACCCTCTCTCCAGGGCCTGACGACTCCCGTGGATGCCTGGGATAAAACAGCGCCTCTCCTCTCTGCCTTTGGCCTCTCCACTCTCTGGTCAAAATGGGGACGCTCGTCTCAACAGAATGTGGAGCTGGAACATTGATTAGATTTGCCCTGCACCTCCCCCTCCTTCTCGGACTCACATTTAACACCTGTCGCCGTGGGAATCAGCCAGTCCCTCCCACCCAAAAATACCCCTCTTGGGTATTTAGTCCATAATCTCAGATCTCTCCAACTAAGTGGAGAAATCAAGGCCTGTCGACTTGTCTTCCTGTCCACTGTCATGTGGCCCCAATATCCTCTAAATAACCAAAGTTTGGTGGCTGGAAAATGGCACACTTAACTTCTGAATTCTCACAGACCTCCATAACTTTCTCCGGCAGTTGGATAAGTGGTCCGAATTTCCGTATGCTCAGGCTTTCTGGACTCTGCAGAGCAAACACTCTCTCTGCAAACAGCTCACTACTCACAAAATTCTCCTTGTAAAAAGCCACCTTCCTCTCGTCTTCTGCACCCCCTCCCACCCTCCCTCTCCCTCCTCCGTTTTTCCATGCTCAATACTCCGGAGTTATAATATAACACAATTAACTAAATTAATTAAGGGTAATCTGGTTATAGGTCTATCTCCAGCCCTTCTTTGGAGTTTCCCTGTCTTGTTTGCTGGGCTGTCTAGCTGAATTTTCCCATTTCCCAGGGTTTGGTAATGAACATCCTCCCCTCAGATTTTGGATGCCCATGGTTCTCAGAGGCATTTGTGCTGAGCCACGGAATGCTCCTTTTCTATTGCTAATATTGTTAAATATGGCTCAAAAAAAAAAAAAAAAAAACAAAACCCTCCAATTACATTTGCTCTTTACTGCTAATTATTTTCTACTGGTCTGGGAGCCACCAGTTTCCTTGCTTCTTACACTTGGACACTTTCGCTCCTGCTCCTGCTCCTCCTGGCCCTGTGCTCCTGCCTCCTCAGCCACTGGTGCGGGATCTCACCAGCTGCACTGAGGCCAGGCCACCGAGGACTGAGGCACATGATTTACCCTCCCTCCGCCCCCTTCAGAAACCCCTGTCACCTGACTCCTCACAGTTTCCAGCCCTCCAAGACTCTGGACCTTCTCCTCCCCATAGCCAATCCCAGGGGCCTATTCCTACCCCCACTCCCTGGGTCCCTCTCAGCCTCTGATCAGCCTCTCCTCTCTAGTCCCCATCCCCTCTGCGAGGTCTCTGATAGAGACAGTGTCATGCGGATACATGTCCCACTTCCTTACGAGTCTCCTTGCTGGGATGCACAAATTAGGCTTTAAAGCTATCAGCTATAACAGAACTCTCAAAACCACCCAAAGTCTTAATAAAAATCCAGCTGTCTTCTTAACAAGACTCACAAAAACTGTCCAAAAATACACCAATCTAAACCCCACTTCGCCTGAGGAACACCTCTTCTTACACACCAACTTCATTAGAAAATCGGCCCCAGATATTCAAAAAAGCTCCAAAAGTTACAAGCAAGCCCCAAAATCCCCCAAAGTGAACTTATTCACGTCGCCTTCCGCATATACAAAATCCAGCAAGAGGAGAGGGAAAAGGAGTGACAGAAATGGAAATACAAGCATTCTCTTTTGCTGGCTAATGCCCTGGGAAACTTCTCCAAGGAAAAATAATAAGCCTAAGGGCAGAGCCTCCACCATCAGGTGGCCTCCAGGCCCCTATTTCCAGGGCAGTCAGGAGAAACATTGGACAAAGCTCTGTCCAAACCCCCGCTTACCTCTTCCCGGTCCCTGCCCTGTCTGTCAAAAGACAGGTCACTGGAAAGCTGGCTGTACAACAGTCTCTAAACTGAGGGACTAGACGGCCTACCCCAGCAGTGGATCTGGAAAGGCCTTACTGCCCCAGACCTCCTCGGACTTTCCACCGCCTGATGGGCCTGCGTTCAGAAGCTCCGCCTTTCACCATCACAGCTGCAGAACCCAGGGTAAACATATTGGTGACCAGTAAGCTTGTCTCCTTTATCCTCTATATGGGAGCTATGTATTCTGTCCTGCCCGAATTTCCGGGGCTCCTAACTCCCTCTGCCATATCACTTAAACAAATAGACAGCAAGGCGACCCAACCCCTAAGTACCCCTATCCTAACCTGCCTCATTGGGCATCAGGCAGTCACCCACTCCTTTCTAGTACTGCCCCACGGCCCAACCCCACTTCTCGGTTGCCATATTCTAACCAAACTGCATGCATTTATATGTCTTGGTTGTTTTAATTCCATGCCCCGACCAGATAATCCCACCCCTTTCATCCTCCTTCTAATTTTAAGGCAGTCCCTTCACACTATGCCAGACACTTCCTTGCCATCCTGGCTAACGGCGGTGAATCCCAGTAACTAAAACACAAACAATCCTTCCATCACCTCTCACCATGCTCCGGTCTCTGTAACCCTAAAAGAAGCCTCCCATATCCCCAACAAACCTCAATACCCATTAAAACCCCTCAGCCTTAAATGGTCTGAAGCCTATTATAGACCGCCCACTGGGAGCAGGCCTGCTTCGACCTGCTGCCTCTCCCGCCAATTCCCCCATATTAGCAGTAAAAAACCCAATGGGTCTCACAGTCTTATCCAAGATCTCCGTGCGATCAATGAGGCCACCATCTCTATCAACCCCATCATCCCTAATCCTTATTTCCTCTTGTCACACATCCCACCTCAAACCTCCCACTTGACCGTCTTGGACTTCAAAGATGACTTATTCACTATCCCACTCTCCCCAGCCTCCCAAGACCTCTTTGCCTTCACCTGGACCAACCCAACCATGAAAATAACCCAGCAACTGACGCAAACGGTCCTGCCTCAAGGGTTTCAAGATCGTCCCCACCTCCTCAGTCAAGCCCTAGCAGTGGACTTACAGCAGCTTGACCTTTCCCCAAGCATCCTCTTACAGTACGTGGACGATCTCCTCCTCTACAGTCCACCTAAAAACCTTTCTCATCTCCATACTGCCCAACTCCTAAACTTTCTTGCCAGCCGGGGATACCATATCTCGCGAAACAAAGGCCAGTTTTCTCAAACTCGGGTCACATACCTTGGACCCTCCATCACCCCCACTCATAAACACCTAACTCCAGAAACACAGGACCTAATAACTACCTTCCCCCTGCACCATACCAAACAGAAACTCTTATCATTTTTAGGCCTCGCCAATTTTTTCAAAACTTAAGATACCTAATTTTGAATCCCTAGCCAAACCTTTGTATCAGGCAACAACTAGAGACTTGTCTGAACCCTTAGAAAACTCTCGAGCCCTCCTTAAGCCTTTTACCACACTGAAAATAGCACTCAGCCAAGACCCAGCCTTAGCCCTTCCAAACCCAAATAAACCTTTCCTCCTATACACTGGCACAAAAGATGGCTTTGCTCTCAGGCTGTTAGCACAGCAATATACACCAAACCAACAGGTTATAGCCTGTTTTTCCAAACCACTCCATTCCCCCTTCCTAGGGTGGCCAGCCTGCCTCTGCGCCTTAGCAGCTGCAGCAATTCTCAATCAAAAAACCCTTAAGTTAATTCCCTTTACCCAGGTAACAGTCCACTCCTCCCATGCTCTTTTGGGCCTACTAATCCACCAGGCTATTGCTGCTGTCTCCTTTTCCCGAATTCAGATCTTACGCGTCCAACTGCTTCAAAATCCTCAAATCTCCCTACATAAATCAGCTCTCCCCCTCAACCCTGCCTTATTACTTCCCCTCCCCCACTCCCACACCCATACACATCACTACACTAAACATCTCTCCTCCTTTTCACACCCCTTCCCGAACATACAAGATACCCATCTACCCCAGGCGAAATCCTTATTTATAGATAGAAGCTCCTACAAGACTGGCCCAAAAGGAACAGAATAGGCCATCACTACCCTCGCCTCTGTCATTGAGTCGGGACACTTGCCCTCCGGTACCTCTTCCCAACAGGCGTAACTTATTACCCTAATGTAGACGTTGGCCCTTACAAAAATCATCAGGTCAATATATACACTGACTCCAAATATATCTATCACACATAAAAATCACCCAAGCCCAACCCTCCTCTAAATGAGCCTTCCACGGGGCCTACTCTTTACTCATCTCATCTTGCAAGAACTTTTATTATATGAAAAGCGCCCCTCCCCAGACTATCTCTCAGTTTTTAGAATGCATCTCAGATGCCTGGCTGCAAGGCACTCTCAGCGACTACACCCCTAATGAAATTTACTTTTACACTTTCATCCTACTTCTGACCCTCAATGACTTACTCGAATCACCTAACCATACTGACTCCCCTCACAATTACATTTATCACCCTTCTAACCTTTGCCGCCTCATATCAACATCCTCTAGCCCCCACAATACAGCGAATAGTACACTTAACCAACAAAACCAACTGCTGAACCTGCCCCCACTCCTCCCACCACCCAGACATTGAGGTAACTGCCCTCCCACCCAATCTCACCACCTTATATAACCTTACTGCCCACTTTCTTCCATCCCCTACTACATGGGTTTAGCAGATCTTCCTGGAGCAGCCCAGCCAGTAGCCACCGTCACTCATATTATGGGTCCTGCCACTCTCTGCATCCGCTTCAGACATGTCAATGGCACCCACATTCAGCCTCGCTCCTTAGGCGCATTCAACTCTTCCCTTCTCTGCAACCACACCCTAGACCTAGACTTCATACACTATAAAAGCTGACCAAAAACTCCTACTCGTCCTTAAATATTAGCCCAAATTCACAATCATACTAACACTTCAAATTTTCCTACTATCCCTACATAAACCATAAATTTTCGATTTAACCAATACAGCCAAACATTTCTTCACAAAATCTTCCATAATATTTAATACCAATCAATAAAAAACAAAACTCACCCCAGTTACATTGCCATCACCAAAGCAAAACATAGCACTGCTGTTTTCCCTTCCAGGGATGGAATATCCCTTCCTATATAGCACACAAGCATACCTAATAATTCCTCCTTAGTAGACTGGCACCTACATAATAGTCTCTCTAATACTAGATACCTCTATACTAAGCCTCCAGAAAATAGCCACTTCCGAGGCAGTCCCCAACCTTGGCTCCTTCCTCGAGACCTCCCTCTTGTCCTGCCCCCGACACAAACAAGACCAGCAATAATCTGAGTTTAGCGGACATATGTACAGCAACCCTATCCTTAAACAACCAAAAATAGGGCACTGCATATATAAAAACTTGTTCTGGTTCATAAAAATACTCCAATTACAAAAAATCAATACTAAATCTCTCTTTACCCCTTCAAAAAACTTAGAATGCCACCCTCCAAGCTCTAAAAAAGCAGCAAAAATCCCTAAACAGCCTAGCAGACATAGTTCTCCAAAACAGGAGGGCCCTAGACATTCTCACAGCCAAAGCAGGAAAACCTGTGCCATACTAAACAAAACTTACTGTTTTTACATTAACAATAGAGGCACAATAAAATTTTTACAAATACTTAAAAAAACACATTGATATTATTACCCAAGCTAGGGAACAGGCATATGGAAAATCCTGGTTTGGAACCTTCCTCTCATGCTTTTCCTCTCCCTTCAAAGCAATTCTAGTACCTCTCATAACCCCATTGCTTCTTCCTATTATTCCATACCCTTGGCCCTTGCTTCCTCATACTACTAATTAACTGTATTAAAAAAATGATTCAATCCATAACATCCTCTACCATCCATAATATACTCTTATTAAGATCTTTCAGATATCAACCCCATGGCAAGAGACGACCCCCAAGCTGGCAGTCAGCCCCCTCCCATTGTCCTAACTCAGCAGGAAGTCATTATAGAAGAGAAATTTTATGACCCCTCTCCCAACCAGTCTCTGCCACCCCCCCAAAAAACACACCCCACCCCTCACCTCTTTTTATTAAAACAAAAAGGCTAGACTGACAGCCTTGGTTCCCATGCCCTCCCCTTCCCCCCCTCCCCCGCCTGCTTTCAGCCACCTCAAAGTTTCCCATGATAGCGGTGTGCGTCAAGCCGAGCCCTGTTTCGCCTTGATTGGCCCGTCATGCTTACAGCTGCAAGGTAAAAGACTGAATTCAATAGTTCCTTTTTTCTTCCCTATATAAAACAGTCCCCTGACCCTGGCTGGTTTGGCTCAGTGGATTGAGCATTGGCCTGCGAGCTAAGTGTCGCTGGTTCAATCTTCCAGTCAGGGCACATCAGAGAAGGAAAACTCTGACTCCAAAAAACCTCCGCTGCCTTGCGGCATACCTCTTCAGGGGAAAGGCTAAGGGAGTAAACCCCGACAGAAAATCCGGAGCCGGAGTCCCTAAGGCGGTTTGACGTTGTAGTCAACACCGGCAACTCCTGCGGCGCACCTGAAGCCAACCTGTATTGATTCCGTCTTTCCCTTGGACCCTTCAGCTGCGAAGAGAGGGGGGGTCTGCTGCATGGGCAACAGCAGACCCTCCATATCACCCTGCCCAGGTTCTGTAGCTTCAGCTTCACTGGAGAGGACACTCCAGTGTCATCGCAAGATGTCGATTCAACATGGGAGGAGACAGATACCGTGTCGCTCCCGAGTCGGACTGCACAGCCATTCTCGGCGGTGCAGATAGACTCTTAAGAAGCTACACCATCGTCTCTCGAGACGGACGGCTGCCGACGACGATAAAACAGTCCCCTCCTTCTCTAGGAGTCTGGAGTTGGAGCCATCCTCTCATGGCACGGCTCCCAGCCTGCTTTCTAATTCCCTCAATAAACTTCTTTTTCAGCTCGCTGCGTCTTGATGGTTCTCTGAGTGACTGCATTCTTACAGTTTGGAGATCTCCATCTGTTTAAAAGGTGTCTTCTGGCGCCATGAAGTGCCCTCTGGTTTAGGGAGATCCGTCTGTTAAAAGGCATCTTCTGGTGCCATGAGGTGCCATCTGGTTTCTGTGATATTACATAGCTCAGTTTGGTAGAATGGGGGGAAAGCCTCTGTTCCAGGAAACAGCCCTTTGGGGCGAATTTTGGCTGACTGGTCAACCTATACTTATAAACCTATGACTAAAAAGAAAATGCTTTTTTTCATCATAACACTGTTTGGCTTATGCATTGTATAATCTATGCTCAGGAGAGTGCTGACCACCGAATGGGTCTTTAAATTACTGTTTTATATTGTAACTAGAGTTGTTTTGTTAAATATCAGAGAAGTTGGACAAAATGCATTACCTAGAAACTTTCATGAATTTACCTAATAAAGATGCAGGATTAAAGGGAAAGAAGTTAATGGTACAGAGAAAAGGGAATTTGCCTGTGACAGATAGCTGAAACTCAAGAAAGGGACCAGGAAGATCTAGATATTATGGTCCCAAAATCATGGTCAGGATTCCCATGACCTCTCTAGCCTTGGGGGATCTTCCTCTTTACTTGACTGAAGGAACTGGGGAAAGTAAGCCTGAACTGGTCTCAAATCCTTCAGGGAACCAAATTTGGTGGAGGAAAATCCCCTTGCAGGGCAGGGAAATACCCTTTGTGAAAACTTCCATTGGGAGAAGGGCCTGAGGGCAGCCCACTGGATATTATTAAGCATATACTCCATTTTGTACCCTGGCTGGTTTGGCTCAGTGGATTGAGCGTCGGCCTGCGAGCTAAGTGTCGCTGGTTCGATCTTCCAGTCAGGGCACATCAGAGAAGGAAAACTCTGACGCCAAAAAACCTCCGCTGCCTTGCGGCATACCTCTTCAGGGGAAAGGCTAAGGGAGTAAACCCTGACAGAAAATCCGGAGCCGGAGTCCCTAAGGCGGTTTGACGTTGTAGTCAACACCGGCAACTCCTGCGGCGCACCTGAAGCCAAGCTGTATTGACTCCGTCTTTCCCTTGGACCCTTCAGCTGCGAAGAGAGGGGGGGTCTGCTGCATGGGCAACAGCAGACCCTCCATATCACCCTGCCCAGGCTCTGTAGCTTCAGCTTCACTGGAGAGGACACTCCAGCGTCATCGCAAGATGTCGATTCAACACGGGAGGAGACAGATACCATGTCACTCCCGAGTCGGACTGCACAGCCATTCTCGGCGGTGCAGATAGACTCTTAAGAAGCTACACCATCGTCTCTCGAGACGGACGGCTGCCGATACTCCATTTTGTAAATCAGATCTGTTAAACTGGAAAAACTCTGAAAAGACCAGAGTATTATCTCTTTAGAATGGACAAAGGAGTGCTCCCAGGCTTTGGAGTCCCTGAAGGCACACCTGACTTCTACAACAGCCTTGGGGCTTCCAAACCTACTAAAGCCCTCTGTTATACCTTCATGAAAGGCACAGGATTCCTTAGGAGTTCTCACCCAAATACTTAGTGACATTTTGCAACTCATTGCTTATTTGTCAAGGAAATTATATTACACTATCCGGGGATGGCCAGGCAGCTTGAGAGCTGTGCTAACCCCCTACAAGCTCCTACAGGAAACTGAAAATATTCCTTGGGACAGCCTATCACCATTTAAGCACTCCACCAAGTGTTGAGCCTGCTGGAGTGAAAGGGAAATTTGTGGCTCCCTTCTGGAAGAGTGGGAAGGTACCAAACCATTCTTCTCGACCATCACAATGTCTCCCTGAAAACAGTAAGTTAAATCCTGCCTCTCTTCTCCTAGAACCTGACTTGGCTGTATTAATACATGACTATGCTGAGGTAATTGATGAAGTTTATTCTAGCAGAATTGATTTACAGGACTATCCTCTAGAAGAGGCAGACTAGACTCTATTGGCAGATGGAAGCAGTTATGTGGATGAAGGATACAAGAAGGATGGGTATGCAGTTGTGACTCTTGAAGGAACAGTAGAGGCCAAGGCCTTGCTACTAGGAACCTCTGCTCAGAAAGCTGAACTGATTGCACTGACAAGGGCACTGGAATTGTCGCATGAAAGAAAGTGGGTGTGTATATTGACTCAAGGTAAGTTTTCCTAATTTTATAATCACATCATTCCATCTGGAAGTGTAAGGGATAAAGAAGCCAGTAACACTCAAACCAGTCGTCGGCGGCGGCGGCAGCCGTCCGTCTCGAGAGACGATGGTGTAGCTTCTTAAGAGTCTATCTGCACCGCCGAGAATGGCTGTGCAGTCCGACTCGGGAGTGACATGGTAGTATCTGTCTCCTCCCATGTTGAATCGACATCTTGTGATGACGCTGAAGCTACAGAGCCTGGGCAGGGTGATATGGAGGGTCTGCTGTTGCCCATGCAGCAGACCCCCCCTCTCTTCGCAGCTGAAGGATCCAAGGGAAAGACGGAGTCAATACAGCTTGGGTTCAGGTGCGCCGCAGGAGTTGCCGGTGTTGACTACAACGTCAAACCGCCTTAGGGACTCCGGCTCCGGATTTTCTGTCAGGGTTTACTCCCTTAGCCTTTCCCCTGAAGAGGTATGCCGCAAGGCAGCGGAGGTTTTTTGGAGTCAGAGTTTTCCTTCTCTGATGTACCCTGATTGGAAGATCGAACCAGCGACACTTAGCTCGCAGGCCGACGCTCAATCCACTGAGCTAAACCAGCCAGGGCAACTCAAACCAGTAGGAGATAATTAACAGATGAATCATGAAAAAGAGGCCAGGAAACAACATTCTGCAACTCCTCTCACATATCTCTGGGATCAAAAGGAGGAAGATTGTCATCACCAAACACAGAGAAATGAGAAGATGTAGCTAGATAACTTTGCAAATAAGTTAGAGATAGACCTATAACTAGGTTACCCTTAGTTAATCACACCCTGAGTTAAGTAGTTAATCATGTTAGGTTGTGTACCCAGAGTAAACAGTAGTGGAGTAACATGGGAGAAGGAGAGGGGAAGGAGAGCTATTCGAGTTAGTATAAAACCAGTTTTCTTTGTCTACTTCGCTCATGCATGCCCCTGGCTGAATGTGCGCCCAATTCTGCAGACTCATGAATAAAAGCCTCACTTTGCTGCTGAAGTCCCATGTCCCAGTGTTTTATTGTGAGCATTTCTCACAATCTGGGGGCTCGTCCTGGATCCTCCACCTGTGTGCGGGAAGAGGCTCTGAGCTGAGGTGGGGAGATGCATCCTATTCGCTTTTGGGAGGCCCGCTCGACTCAGGGCCCACTGCCTCACAGTGTCCTGAAACGAACTAGAGACTTCTTGTTGAGACACAGTAGACCGACACAGGGGAGAAACAAAAGCAAACACCACGGTAACCAGGCAACCTTGTGCACTGGTCAAGGTAAGAAAATTGGATTAATTACTGCCTTGGTGGTTGGGCATCCTTGGAGATTGTGTGTGTGTGGCTGAGACGTATCTCAAGATATGAAGCAAGTGTAGAGTCCCAATCCACAGTTCTGTTCTCCTGCGAGGGAAATGGCCAGAGACGGACAAAGCAAATCTGGGGCTGTGTGCAAGAAATCTCCAGTACAGGGGGTTGAGCACACAAGGTATGGACAAGAAACCTCCAATAAGGGGGGTTGAGTTCATGGCCATGGGCAAGAAACCTCCAATACGGGGGTGTTGAGCTCACAGCGTCTCTGTATAGAAGAAACTTCCAGTATGGGGGGTTGAGTATACAGGGTGTTAGCAAGAAACTCCCAATACAGGGGGTTGAGCTCATGGGTTTGTTTTCAAGGAATCTCCAGTAAGGGGGGTTGAGGACCACGACGAGATTCAGCCACAGCCACAAGAATATACTGATGATACGAAATAAAAATTCTAAGCCTAGGGAAACTAAATAAAATGGGGCAAAGAAACACCCCATAGACATTCCACCCAATAGTCCATTAGGGAAAATGTTAGAGCATTGGGGAGAAGATCCTCGGACCCAGAATAAGGAAAAACAGAAAACGGTAAAATATTGCTCCTTTGGCCAAAGGAACCCAATAAGGGGCAATCTGTTTTCTGGCCCCAATTTGGGTCTGATAAAACTTGGGTTTGTCAAGCCCTGATCTTATATGTGAGTGATCACACATCAGCTTCTAAAGAAAAGAAGGAATATGGCCTCTGCTGGTTACAACCTACCAGCAGGTCTACAGGTCTCTTCCCTGTAAAAGAAAAAGAAAATAAATCCTGGGACCCTCTGTCCTGTCTCCCACTGCCTTATAGCCCTGGCCAGCCGGTGGCCAACTAGGTACAGGCACTGCAGACAGAGAGTACAGACAAATCAGGCCAGGGACACCTAACAGGTGCCCAACTGGTAGCTGTGCCTACAACACCCATGAAACTGATGGGAACTTACTCTAGATTAAGAAAAGAATTAGAACAATCTAAACAAGACCTGAAGAACTTTACCATTCCCTCAGAGTAGCCGGCCCAGGACAAATTGGCTATGTCAAATGCTCCTTTAAAAAGCACTGAAGTTAGAAACTTCAAGCACAATATGAAGTGCTTGGTAGAGGACCCCTTTGGATCAGCAGAACAATTAGATCAGTTCCTTGGACCAAGCATATACACATGGATGGAATTAATATCTATATAGACATCTTCAGTGGGGAAGAGAGGGGAATGATCAGACCAGCTGCTATGAGGATATGGGAAAGGGAATATCCTCCTGGTCAGGGAACTGTCCTGGCCAAACAGAAGTTTCCCAATATAGATCCTGAATGGTATAATAACAGGCCAGAGGATAGGGCTCAGATGAGAGACCTTAGGAGCCTCATCATCAGGGGAATCAAGGAGTCCATTCCCCAAGCACAGAATGTCTCCAAGGCATTTGAGATACAGCAAGGAAGAGATGAAACCCCATCGGGATTCCTACAGAAGCTCAGGGACCATATGAGAAAGTATTCTGGTCTAAATCCAGAGAATGATACAGGGCAGGGAATCTTAAAAGTCACCGTTTTAACAGAAGGTGGCCAGATATTTATAAGAAATTGCAGAAGGTAGATGAATGGGCCAGACAGAACAATTGAAAACTCAGAAAGTGTACATTAGAAGCAGAAGTTTGTTTAAAGCTTCAGGTATCTCTGCAAATCTAGGAACTTTTAACTGCCAGATACTGAGTTTGAGTATAGTCCTTCACAGTGTGGAAAAGAACAAGGATTGGAAGCAAGATATGGTTAAATCTAAATAAATAAAAGGTATTTAGAAAGTTTGTGAATGTTGCAGAAGGTCTGCGAAAAGTTGTAATAATAAAAAGGAAACAGTTACGGAAGTTTTAAACCTGGGAAAAGGAAATCTCAGCTGCTTGTGTTCTGATTTTATAAAAGTGTATTTTCATCTGTTCTGTTGTGGAATTCTCTGTATCTGTTTTTGCCAATGAAACCTAGGAAAGGTTGTCTGTAAATCGGTCGGGGAGAATGCCTTTTGTGACCTGGGACCCAGGATGGATCGTTCAGGGCTGATGAGCATTCCAGCCTGGGCAAGTGAGCATGGCTCTGCCAAGGGAACGTTCCTCTAGGAGGCCAGTGGACATACTAGAGAGATGGCCTAGCTGTCTGTGCTTTGAATTATTGCTCTGTCTATCCTCTGAAAGGAAAAACTGAGGTGTCCCAGGGAAAGTTAAAACTTCACATGAAAGAAAGGGAGCTAGGGAAAATGTAAGGCGTGAAAATAAAAAAAAGTTTGTTAAAAGTTTATAAAAGTTTTGAAAAGAAATTTTATGGTTTTAGTAATGGAAGGTATAATGCATGGAAGTGCAATTTTGAAGGACAAGGATTTTCCTTCATGTCTTTATTTTTTTCTCCCTACCTCATCCCTCCAGTATTTGGCATTCTAAAGAAATAAGTAATGACATAAGGTTCCTTTGCATAAAACTAATAAGACCAGTTACTAATGGTGGTCTTGTCAACCAAGGCTTTGACTGGGATGTCATGCCTGAAGGAGGCACGCCTAGGCTCTGGTTGTTACCAGAAAGCCCTGAGGAATGGAAATTGACTTTCAAGGCTAATGAAAGCCAAGGATGAAGAAGCCTGATACCCTGGTTGCTTGTGCGGTTTGTGGCAGTCTTTCTAGGGAAGGAATGAAGGTTGCTTTCCTGAAAGATGGCTAGGAGGAACCTTAAGGCATGATGGAAAACCTGAGGGTCTTGTAAAAAGCATGGGTTTTACAGGCAAGGCCAGATGGCAGGTGTGTGGCTCAGCTTCTGTGCCCAGAAGGGCACACTGAAAGTCTACCTGAAGGTTCCTTGTGTGAGTTCCAGCAAAGCAGACTTAAAAGATTATATGTAATCAATTGGTGCTCTTGTTGTGTTTATGCAAATGATCAGCCTAAATTAAAACTAGACTTAATGCAGGCCCTTTAATGACAAGGAGGGTAATCTTAAGGAGAAAAATCATGATTTGAGGACAATCACAATGCTCAGTGGTAGACTATAAACTAGTGCAGCTGTCTTTAAAAGTTTGTTTTCATTTAGAATTAAAACTAGGTTTGTAACATCATCAAAAATGTTCAATCTATAGGCAAGAAGGACTTGTCAAATTGCCACTGTTAAATATCATTCCAGCAAAGGCCCTGTGACAGGATGTCTCCACAGTCTTACAGATTCAGAGGCTGGTTTGTGGGTTATGTTGTGTGAATTAACATGTGTATTCTTCCTTCTGTTTGCATAGGACATAAGTCTATAATCTCATTACCTGAGTAACTGTCTGTATGTATAGGCCTCACTTAAGAAGCCCACTTGCAGCTACAGCTGGTGTGGCTCAGTGGGTTGAGTGCTGGCCTGCAAACCAAAGAAGCCCACTTGCATTGCCAACTCCAGAGACTCAATTTTTTGGCTGAACTAAGTGGTTGGGTTGGTAAAGTGTGGGGCAGTCTGTGGGCTTCACTTTAAAACTGGTTTCTCTTTTTCTGTCCCATAGCTTGAACAGAAAGGGCCCCAAGTTCTGAGAAGGGGGAAACCATAAATATTCCCCTTGGCCCAAACTAAGTTTAGTGCACGAAAGGGCTTTGAACAGGTGTGATGTGCCTTGCACTCCTTCCACCAAAGCCACCAATTTTTTCCTAATGCGGGACATTAAACATTAATCCCTGCCTGTTCTCATCTAATGGTTATAGTTTTAATTATGACTTTTAACCCTGTTGCCAAATCTGTTGTCTCCAGAATACAACAAGGATGCCAGCTTGTTTAGCAGTGCCAGCTCTTGGAAATTGAGCATGCAGCTGCCCGGGGACAGCAACTGACCTGACCTGTACTTTACAAAATCCTTCCCCATGTGGGAAGGCCACCCTACCCTCCTCACTCCCACTCTGTTAGGCATTTCTAGACTCTAGGGTAGGTAGGACAGTGGCCATGTCCAGCTTGAAGCAGCTAGAGGAGCACGAGACCTTCGCCCATTGTCCTTTATAACATTATAAAGGGTTTTAAGTCTGAGAGGGGGAACTGTTACAGAGTAAGGTCCCCCAAAATTCCCCAGAGCCTGTGGTTGGGGGATGGGGGAAGAGGACAGCTTTCAAGATGCCTTTGCATAGCTATGGCTGGTAGCTGGTATCTTAGTTATACAAATGGCCTTGGTTCTTCCAAGGCCCCAAGGAGATGGGAGGGATTTTGACTATAAAATGGTGATGAAAAGGAGGTCAACAGCCCCTGGTGGATCATTCGATCCTTACATCTATATTGATGCCACTGGGGTCCCTAAAGGAGTTCCAGATGAGTTTAAGGCTAGGAATCAAATTGTGGCAGGGTTTGAGTCAGTCCTCTTCTGGTGGTCAACAATTAAGAAGAATGTTGATTGGCAAACCATATTTATTATAATCAGCAGATATTTATTAATTATACCAGGGATGCTATAGAAGAAATAGCTCAACAGTTAAACACCACTTGTTGAATGACCTGGGAGAATAGGATGACACTGGATATGATGCTAGCAGAAAAGGGAGGTGTATGTATAATGCCCAGGGGACAGTGTTGCACTTTTATCCCCAATAATACAGCTCCTGATGGGACTCTCACTAAGGCTGTGCTGGGACTGACCACCCTAGCAAATGAACTAGCAGGAAACTCAGGCATGGACAATCCTATAACAGGATGGTTAGAAAACCGGTTTGGCAGTTGGAAAGGAATAATCACATCAGCTCTTATTTCCCCTCAATCATAGTAGTAGCAGGCGTCCTTACTGCTTTAGGCTGCTGTATTATTCCCTGCATCAGAGGTTTAGTTCAGAGATTAACTGAGACTGCACTAACTAAACAGATGTCAGTAACTTACCGACACAATAATCTCCTCCTCCTGGAGGCTGAAGAAAATCATTGCTATGAGGCAGAGAGTCGAGAAATCCTCATATGGTTTGAAGGGACAAATTAGAGATTTGAGTAGTCAATTTTCCAAAAGAGACAGGGGGAATTGTAAGGGATAAAGAAGCTAGTGACTTCCAAACCAGTAGGAGATAATTAACAGATGAATCATGGAAAAGGGGTGAGGAAATGACATTGCACAGCTCCTCTCACATATCTCTGGGATCAAAAGGAGGAAGATTGTCATCACCAAACACAGAGAAATGAGAAGATATAGCTAGATAACTTTGCAAATAAGTTAGTGATAGACCTATAACTAGATTACCCTTAGTTAATCACATCCTGAATTAAGGAGTTAATTGCATTAGATTGTGAACCTGGATTAAAGAGTAATGGAGAAATGGGGGAGGAGGAGAGGGTAGGGTGAACTATTTGAGTTACTATAAAACCAGTTTTCTTTGCTTACTTTGCACACGCATGCCCCTGGCTGGCTGTGTGTCTGACTCTGCAGACTTGTGAATAAATGCCTCACTTTGCTGCTGAAGTCCTGTGTCCCAGTGTTTTATTGTTAGCATTTCTCACAGAAGGAAAAAGAACAGTTAACCTCCAATAAAAAGGAGAGTAAACAGCCAACAGAATTTTTACAGTTATTAGAAGCTGCTCAGGTACCTTTGCAGGTGGCAGTTATGCACTCCCCTATGCATCAGAAAGAAAGCACTGAACTGGCTAGGGGAAACAATCTGGCTGATCGAGCAGCAAAAGAGGCTGCTAAAGGAACATTTATAATGCCTTTGGTACCTGTTCTAGACTTGCCAGAATTTGACCCTGAATATTTAACTGCAGACTTAGAGATAGCTAAAAGCTGGAGTTTTGATGAAGAAGGAGCTGATAATGGATGAAGAAGGAATAAGAAAGGAGTTATATGCTTCCTGAACATTTAATAGAACCAGTCATGAGCATTTGCATATGGCTACTCACTATGTAAGGGACTCATTAACCACATATATTAAACTGTGGCTTTACAAACCCCAGAATTCCTAAAGCCATATGAAAAATAACTGCTAGATGTGTTGTGTACCAGAAGAACAACCCCAAGTCAGATCCCCACCAAAACAAAGAAGGGGAACAATACCAAGGGCGGTGTCCACTTGCGAACTGGCAGATATACTTTACCCAGATGCCAAGGGACCGAGGATGGAAATATTTGCTAGTCTTTGTTGACACCTTTTCAAGATGGGTAGAGGTCTATCCTACTAGAACTGAGAAATCCTCAGAGGTAGTGAAAGCCTTACTGAAGGAAATAAACCCTCACTTTGGCCTCCCTGGCAGCATAGAGAGTGATAACGGACCTGCTTTTCTTGCAGAAAATACGTGGAAGGTTAGTAAATTTTTAGGAATCAAGTGGAGACTCTACAGGGCATGGAGACCTCAGGCTTCTGGGAAGGCAGAGAAAATGAATCACACCTTGAAGAAAAATACTGTATAGTCAAGCTGTGCCACAAAACTCATCTCCACTGGGATAAAGCTTTACCTATTGCCCTGCTCAGGATGAGGGTGGCTCCTCGCAGTGGGACTCAATTGAGTCCTTTGGAAATTGTGTACGAGTGACCATTTCAGGCTGTGATTGGGGTGGGAGATACGTATGTAGATCAAGAAGTGAAGATAATTAAAATGTACATTTAATTCAGATCTTGGCTATAATTAATAATCTTGCTTGTATTAGAGGCCTCTCCCTTACAGGTTCGCTACATATCTTTGGGCCTGGAGGTAAGGTGCTACTCAAGACCTGGAAGACAGGATTTCCAGAGAGCCAACTAGAAGAAATGAGGACTGGACCTTGGGATATACTCCTTACCACCCCCCACCATGGTGAAGTTGGCAGAAATAAAACCCTGGGTTCACCGCACCAGAGTAAAGAAACCACCAGAGGAACAATGGACCACCAAGCCTCAAGAAGACCTGAAAGTCATTTTTCAAAAACAATGACTTATATTCTTTTCATTAATTTTTGTTCACCCCATGTTATGGAGAACTTGTCCCTTTCAAATGAGACGAAAATATTTGGGTATTTTTAGCAAAAGTGTTCTAAACACCTCTGAATTTTGTCTTGCAGGAGGAACTTATGTTGAACAAACTTTCACTGTGTGTCTTATATGTGTTTGTACTCCCTTGGAAAGCGTTCAAAATTATACTTTATTTGCTAAATAACCTACTCCAATATTTATAATTGGGAATCTGTGGTAACTGTAAAAGACAGGGAAATGCTTTTCTTAAAAGTCACTAAAGTAGCCCCAGCTGGAGAGTGTACACCTTTTGTCAAATGTGCTAAAAACTGTTTTGTGCTTTATCATACTGTGTTGTAGCATAAAATGCGCCCCTTATGTGAATCTGCAATTAAATATATTCCTAATACTAAGATATGTGCTCAACAATAAGATGAGTACTTTCAAATGAAACTGATCTTATAGAAATAAGATATTTTAAACTAACAGTGGGGGAATGACAGGGGACTCAAATGTTGGAAAAGTTTAGTTTCAGGTAGCAGCTAATAAGCTTAGTAATCAATGTATGTAAAAAGCTATTGTTTCAGGAACTGGACCCACCTGGACTCCAAGAAACCATAAGCACTTCCACCTTTGTGCCTCAGGAGGACTGCAAGCAATCATGATGGTATCTGAGTTATTGTACTCCAGGGTGACCACAGCCCAGGACACAAAGACCAATGCCCAGGGCACAAAGACCACTGCCCAGAACACAGATGAAAGAATGCTGCAGCTTTTATCTGATTAACCTTTTCCCTGAATTCCAAACCCCTTAACTACACTTTTATTCTCCTTATAAAAAGGGTCCATTTATAACAGAATTTAAGACGGTCTATCAGGGTACAAACCCGCTGTCTTCTCAGATCGCTGACCATCTGAATAGAGTATTCCCTCACTTATCGCGGGTGTTATGTTCTAGAACCGCCCATGTAGGAACCTTACATTTATTCTACACTCTTAAACCTATGTAACTTTAACAACGTACGTACACAGTACCCCAAAATCCCGCGATATAGTGAAAAATCCGCAATAAATAATTAAATATAATATTTTTAAAAATCCCGTGATACAGTGAGGCCATGATAAGTGAACCACGATATAGAGAGGGACTACTGTAAAGCGCCCGTAAAGATTCAATACCTGTCTCTGCTTATTGGGTCTGGTGGATGACAGGCAGCACGGACACCGGCTTTTCCAATTTTACCTTTACTGTTTGAGGTAACTGTCAGCCCTTGCTATGTTGGCAGACATGGCAATCAGTTCTATAGTTATAGCTATTCCCCGATCCATGTTCCAGCTGTACGTAGCTTTCTCTCCTAAGTGGCCACATTTTTTATGTGCCTGTCAGGATCTAAACGTCAGAATTTTGAGGCAGCCAGAATGAAAAATTGCTGATCCCCTGGCCAGAATAACAAACGTGGCAAATACAGTCCCCACTTGAGCAGTGAACAATTGCTGACCCCATGACCAGGATAACAAACGTGGCAGACATAGCTCCCTAATCAGAAACTTTCCCATGGCATCTGGTGTTGCGGCTGTCACGGTTTGCAGGCTTAAAGGGTATGGCTTGGCAGAGGCCAGAGAGACTCCTATAGGCTCTCAAAAAAGTCCAGGGGTCTCCATCCCTCTACTCTTATGGGCCCCCCGAGGTGGTCTGGGAGTAGATTCTCTCTCACCCATTCCCTACTTGCTCAATAAACTGCTTGTACCTTAAGCCCAGTCTCCCGACTCTCCTTCCAGCAACTGCACCTGACATTTTGGTGCTCAAACCTGGGAAGGGGTCTTTTGGGAGTGATCCACTCACTCCCCCTCCCCTTCCCCTGCCTGTCACTGTGGGACACTTGTCTGTTTGACAACTGCCCCCTTCCCTCGTTCCCTTACCGTGGCCTTCTCCGCATCAACACTGGACACATCGTCAATGGACTTCACCTCGAAAGGTGAGTCACTTTACACTGGGTTGGCCGTCTCAAGTCTCTGTGACTCCTGAACTTCTGTGGTTCCTGCAAATCTGTGGCCAGGCCAACCAACCCCATGAACCCCAGGGGTTCTCAGGGATGTTCTCAAGGCAGGGATGCCTGCCCCCTGGACAATTCATTTCAGTTTCTGGAGACAGAATTCTAAGCAGGGATGGCCCTTAACTCTTCTGCTTCTCCCACATCTTTGTCAGTATTCACCCTCTGGGTCATTGGTCCTCCCAAAATGGAGGCTTTGCAGTCACTCCTGCTCAAGGAGACCCCCCTAGGGTGTTTGCCATAACATTAAGACTCTCCAATTACAGTGAGAAGTCAAACTCAAAAACTGATTTTCTTCTCAACAGTGGCTTGGCCCCAATATGCTTTAGACAATCAAAATCGTTCGCCAGAAAATGGCATTTTCAATTTTCAAATTCTCACTGACCTTGACAATTTTCTCAGATGCAATGGCAAGTGGACCGAACTTCCCTATGTCTAAGCTTTTTGGACAATCGGCAGGAGACCCTCCCTCTGCTCTGCTTGCACTGCCTTTCAAATACACTCCTTATGCAACAGGGACTCCCTCATCCCCTGTTTTCCCTTTCTGCTTCCTCAGGTCCCCTTCCTCTTGTCTTTGTTTGCCAAGGAAGATCCTGCTGACCTTGCTCCCCTGCACCCTCCCCCATATATGTCTCTGCCTCTCTCTCCCTCTTTGGAGACTGCACCCTTGGCTCCCCTCTCACCTTCTTCTACCTCCTCCCAGGACATACCAGATGTGCACCAAAAGGAAAAGTCTCTGTCCCTGCCACCTTCTAATTCTCCCATTTCTCCCCCTCATACCCATTCTTTTGCCACTCCCATGCTGTCGCTCCTTCACTCTTCCTCCAGCCTTTACCCTCTCCACAAGGTCACGGGAGTGTAGGGCATAATACTTCATGTCCCCTTCTCCTCAGATTTGGCGCAGGTCAAACAGTGCCTTGGGTTGTACTCCACTGACCCTACACGCTACTCCAAGGAGTTTCAATATCTAACCCAAACTTATTCCTTCACTTATCAGGATGTTTATATCATTTTAACCTCTTCGACTACACCAGAGGAGAAGGACCGCATCTGGTCTGCCATGACTGCTTTTGCTGACACTCTCCACATCCAGAACCCCACAAACCCTCCGGGCCCCCAGGCAGTACCTTCCACCCTGCTAGACTGGAGTTACCAGTCAGGGTCCCCAGATTTGGCCAAAATGTCCAATTTCCTTACTTATTTAATGGAGTGAATAGTTAAGGCTGTTAACTATGACAGAATACAGGAAATCACACAGACTCCCACTGAGAATCTGGCCTCCTTCATGAACCGCCTTATAGAGGCCATTCTCAAATGGCCCCAACTTGGAAGAAGGCAAATTATACCTACACTCCCACTTCACTACACAATCAGCCCCTGACATTAAACGCAAGCTCTGGAAGCTTGAGGAGGGGCCCAAAACACCTCAGAAAGACCTAATTTGGATTGCCTTCCAGGTATTCAATAACAGAGAGGAGGAAAAAAATCACAGGAAACTGAAAAGAGACCAGATCAATACCTTATTCTCGCCACTGTCCTGAGGTGTCAGCCAGTTCCCAGTCAAGCCAAACAGGGCCAGCCTAAGGCACCACCAGTGACATCTTACAAGTGCAAACAGGTGGCCTACTAAGCAAGAGACTGCCTCAAGCCCTGGCCACCTCCAGGACCCTGCCCATCATGTGGGCAAGGGGACCACTGGAAGACTGACTGCCCTCTAGCCTCACACCGGGGAGCGGGTAGGATACCCAATCAGCCCCCAACCAGCCAATGCCAGCCAAGGGCTTTGTAGTCTCTGATCTGTTGGGACTGGCCACTGACAACTAAAGAGGCCCAGACTCAGAGCCCCCAACTCTGACCATCTCGATGGCTGAACCCAGAGTAATTATGGCGGTGGCAGGTAAGTCAGTCTCTTTTCTTATAGACACGGGGGTGACTTTATCTGTCCTTATAGAATATGCAGGTCCTTTGTACCCATCCCCCACCTCTGTTACTGGAATTAATGGGTCCACACCAAAGTGTTAGCTCCTGACCCTCTAACATGTACCATTGGACATATGACATTTACACATTCCTTTTTGGTCTTGCTGAGTGTCCAGTTTCCCTCCCAGGGTGGGATATCTTGGCCAAATTGCAAGCATCCATATATTTTCACACAAGTCCCGGAGGCCTGGATACCCTCCTCCTGCCTCTAGCATAGAAAATTGGCCCCTAAGAATCAATGCCAGGTCCATCTTCTGACCAGGAGCCCCACATTAACCCTCAGGTGTGGGACACTGAACACCCTACAGTAGCTAGGCACCACCTGCTGGCATGTGTCACCCTTAAACCAGACTTCCCATTTCCCAGCCACCCTCAATACCCCCTCGGCCTATAGGCCATGCAAGGTCTGCATCCAATCATTCAAAAGCTGCTACAGGCAGGCCTTCTATGCCCTGCCAGTTCACCAGCCAACATGCCCATCCTCATGGTCAAAAAGCCAAATGGGTCCTACCGCCTAGTCTAGGACCTCCGCACAGTTAACAGCACCACCATCCCAATTACTCCTATTGCCCCAATCCCTATAATCTCCTCAACTCAATTCCATCAGACACAGCCTTCTTCACAGTCCTCAATCTTAAGGATGCCTTCTTCACCATTCTGCTCAGTTCAGAGTCTCAAGATATTTTTTGCATTTACCTGGACTGACCCAGAGACATACAGGACTATACAACTAGGACTGTGTTGCCTCAGGGCTTCAGGGACAGCACCCACTTCTTTGGCCCGGCTTTAGCTAAGGACATTGAACAGCTCGGCCTAACTGCGAGCTGCTTCATCCAGTATGTTGATGACTTTCTGCTCTGTAGTCCAACCAGGGAGGACTCTCAA
The DNA here is from genome assembly GCF_987537825.1 of Furipterus horrens. Taxonomy (NCBI): domain Eukaryota; kingdom Metazoa; phylum Chordata; class Mammalia; order Chiroptera; family Furipteridae; genus Furipterus; species Furipterus horrens. The sequence continues at coordinate 93,094,272 of NW_028327187.1, forward strand.
ACCCACACAGTGTAGCTCTTAAACTTTTTGGCTGCAAAAGGTTACAGAGTCTCAAAAACCAAAGGACAATTCACACAACAGAGCATCACTTATCTTGGGCTAGCCATAATGCCAAATAGCAGAGGCCTTACAGAGGGCCGGAAAACATTAATTAAGACCCTACAGTTTCTGGCCACTCAAGCTGACCTCCTCTCCTTTTTGGGGCTTGCCAACTTTTTCTGTGCTTGGGTTCCAGCGTTTGGGGTACTGACAAAACCCCTTGTCATGGAACCCAATGCAGATGCTTCCTGTCCGGCAATCAGAAGAATATGCAAGGCAGGGTTGGAGTTTCTGACAGTTCCTTTATTGCAGACATTACAATATTAACACTTGCCTTCCTCCCTTAGGCTTACACTGGACCACCAGCCAGCTGCTGGCCACGCTCCCGTGGCTCAGCTGCGCCCCCACTCACTGCGCCAACCAATCTGTGGGGGTTTCTTCCCCTTTTATATTATGCATAGACAAAACCAGTTACTAGCCAAAATATGACATCAATGCTTATATAACTGCTAGTGCGCTGTACATGTGAATCTAATTGTTATCTCTAAGCAGCCCACACCTGGGCATATGAGGTGAGGGAGCCTGACTAGATTCCATTGTCCTTACATCCCTCTACCAGGCTTCAGTTGGACACCCCTCTGACCCCCTAGATGAGGCCACCAACCTCAAGGGCTTCTTTGTTCAGTTAAGGGAGGCTCTAGTCTCAGCACTGGTGCTGGCCCTTCCCAACCCTGAAAAGCTGCTCCACCTCTATGTAGATTCCAGTAAAGGCTTTGCTTTGGGAATCCTAACTCAACAATCACAACCACAAATGAAGGCAATCGCCTATTTCTCTAAGTCCCTGGACTCCTCATCACTTGGCTGGCCAACACGCTTGAGAGTCCTAATGGTACAAGATACACTCAAACTAGTCCCCTTTGCCCAAGTGCATGTGGTAGCCAGTCACTCTTTGAAAAACCTCCTGATTCATCAGGCTGTGATGGCGACATCACCCTCATGCATACAAGTCTTACATGCCACCCTGATAGAAGATCCACGAGTGGCTCTGGAACATGGTAGTTCTATCAACCCTGCCAAGTTCTTGCATCTAGCCATGTCCCCTACTGAGGACCTGGTTAAGGTCTCCCATGACTGCAGAGGTAATAGACTCATTTCTTAATCCCTTCCCAAATATCCCAGATACTCCATTACCTGAACCCATGCCCACATGGTACATAGACAGAAGATCCCTCAAAGAGCCTGGACAGGGTGTAGGCTATGCCATCATTACCTTGGAGGAAACACTTGAGTCAGGGTCCCTACCCCCAGGGACAACTTCCCAGCAAGCTGAACTCATTGCACTTACCAGGACACTGCATAAAGCTAGGGGATTAGAGGTCAATATCTATATTTACTCCAAATATGCCTTTCACATTATCTATTCTCATGCTCCAATTTGGAAAGAAAGAGGATACCTAAATGCTAAAAATTCCTCAATAATCAACAACATTTCATTTTAAAACTTCTCCAAGCAGCACAATTACCAAAGAAGGCAACAATCATCCACTGTAAGGGACATCAGCATGACTCCTCCCTTATCTACAGCAATGCCAAGGCCGATAATGAGGCCAAAAGACAGGTCCACCAAACTACTGCCAGCCTATGTTTCTTACTACCAGACTCTCCACTACCTTATACAACGCGGGAGCATTAGGATTATGTCCAGTTAGGTGCCGCCCTCAAAAAGGGATGGTATACTCTAGATAACCAAATCATCCTGCCCAAGGGACATGAGGAAGATACCCTGTGTAGTCTCCATGACCAGACCCACTTGGAACTAAAGGCACCCACTTTACAAACTTCTCACCTACTCAGTGCCCTGACAAAAATTACTCATCACTGCCAGGTATGCCAAAAGGAGACTGCGTAGGAACAGATCTGCCCACCATCATTTCCTACACATCAAGGAGAGGACAAATCCCTGGGCAGGACTGGCAAACTGGTGTCACGCACATGTCTGCCATCAAATGGGTCAAGTACTTGCTTGTGCTAGTTGACACCTCGGGGTGGGTCGAAGCACTTCCAGCCACCTCAGAAAGGTCTCATGAGGTAGTCCAAGTTCTTCTATCTGAAAAAATCCCACAGTTTGGGCATCCTCAGTCTATACAGTCTGACAATGGTCCTACCTTTATATCCAAATTTACTTTGCAAATCAGTGAGGTCCTTGGTATTAAATGGAAATTACACATACTCTATAGACCCCAATCCTCTGAAAAGGTAGAGCGCATATACAGGCCTCTTAAGTCACCTAATCAAACTTGCCTTACAATTCCAAGAACTTTGGACTTGTCTGTTGCCTTTGACTCTCCTCCACATTTGGGCACTCCTTGGTGACAGCCTCAGTTCCCCTGCCCTCCCCCCACCTGCCTGCAGCTGCTTGGAAGATAGCGATATTTTGGGCCGAGTTCCCATGATAGCAGGGTGCGTCAAGCCAAGTCGCATTTGGCCTTGATCAGCCCATCAGGCTTGCAGCTGCAAGATAACCACAATTCAACAGTTCCTTTTTTCTTCCCCCTATAAAGCAACCCCCTCCCTCCCTAGGAGTCTGAAGTTGGAGCCATTCGTGGCATATCTCCCTCCCTGCTTGCTGATTGTCTCAATAAACTTCTTTTTTCCTGCTCGCTGCATCTTGATGGCTTTCTGAGAGACTCCGTTCTTATACTATGGTGCCAAAACCTGGGATTGGGACACCGGCTCGACTGGGACTCCTGAGTCGGACTCAGGCCCTGAGTCGGCCCCTAATCCTTGGACCCAGAGTCGCTCACACCTCCATGAGTCGGCAGCTTGAGCTTCCTCTCTGGCTTGCTGATCCCATCCGTCTCCATTTTCCTCCAACCCCTTCCCTGACTGCCATTTACTCCCAATCAACACCCGCCCTCGGATTCATGGGTGAGTCTTTGCCTTTGTCTCCCCCGGTGGTTCTGTTTCCTGGTCTATCCAAGACCATTCCGGCAGTCCGGCCCTAAATCTGAGTGCTCAGTCAGAACCATTCTTGGGGTCATCTGACACCTTGGGTCAATCTGGACCCATTCTCCAGGGCCTGACAACTCCTAGAGACACCTAGGAAGACTCAGCGCCTCTCCTCTCAGCTATAGCCTCTCCACTCTCTAGTAGAAATGGGGACACTCGTCTCGACAGATTGCGGAACAGGGAATGTTGGCTTGGATTTGCCCTCCTCCTCCTTCTTGGACTCACATTAACCCTAACCGTCGCCATGGGATTCGGTCAGTCCCTCCCACCCAAAGATACCCCTCTTGGGTGGTTAGTCCGTAATCTCAAATCTCTCCAACTAAATGGAGACATCAAGGCCCGTCAACTCGTCTTTCTGTCCATTGTCACACAGCCCAAATATCCTCTAAATAACCAGAGTCGGTGGCTGGAAAATGGCACACTTGACTTTGGAGTTCTAACAGACCTCACAACTTTCTCCGGCAGTCAGGCAAGTGGTCAGAACTTCCCAATGCTCAGGCTTTCTGGACTCTGCAGAGCAAACACTCTCTCTGCGAACAGCTCACTACTCACCAAATTCTCCTTGTCCAGAAAAACCCACCTTCCTCTCAACCTTCTGCACCCCGTCTAACCCTTTCTCCTTCTTCCTTGTATAAAAAATACTCACAATAAAACACCAGGACACAGGATTTTAGCAGTAACTGAGGCAATTGTTTATTCACAGATTTGCAGCTTTGGGCGCAGCCGAAAACCAATTCAAAGATGCGTGCTGAAAAGATGAAGCTGGCTGTTTTTATCCTAATATGACTAAAGTGCCCCTCCCGTTCCTCCCTTTCCCTCCTTCTCCTTCTCCATTTTTCCATGCTGAATACTCCAGAGTTATAATATAATGCAATTAACTAAATTAACTAAGAGGGATCTGGTTATAGATCTATCTCCAGCTCTTCTTTAAAATTTCCCTATCTTGTCTGTTGGGCTGTCTAGCTACATTTTCCCATTTCCCAGGGTTTGGTAATGACTGTCCCTCACCCCTCCAATTTCGGATGTGCTTTGTTCTCAGAGGCATTTGTGCTGAGCCATGGAATGTCCCTTTTCTGATGCTAATATTGTTAACTCTGGCTCAAAAACCCTCTAATTACATTTGCCCTTTGATGCTAGTTATTTTCTACTGGTCTGGGAGCCACCAGTTTCCTTGCCCCTCACACTTGGACACCTTCGATCCCACTGACCACCCACCTCCCTACAACCCTGTACCAGATGCCACCTCACCTGCTTCAGAACCCCAGTCACCTGACTCCTCACAGTCCCAAGCCCACCAAGACCCTGGACCTTCTCCTCCCCATACCCGATCCCACAGGCCCATCCCTACGTCCCCTTCCCCGGTCCCCTCCCTCTCTGATCAGCCTCACACCTCTAGTCTCTAGCCCCTCCACAATGTCGCTGGTAAAGACAGTGTCATGCGAATACATGTCCCACTTCCTTACGTGTCTCCTTGCTGGGATGCGCAAATTGGGCTTTAAAGCTGTCAACTATAACAGAACTCCCAAAATTACCCAAAGTCCTAATAAAAATCCAGCTGCCTTCTTAACAAGGCTCACAGAATCCATCCAAGAATACACCAATCTAGACCCCACTTCACCTGAGGAATGCCTCCTTTTACACACCCACTTCAGTAGTCAATCGGCTCCAGACATTTGAAAAAAGCTCCAAAAGTTAGAGGCAGGCCCCGAGACACCCCAAAGTGAACTTATTCAGGTTGCCTTCCGAGTATACAACAACCTGCAAGAGGAACAGGTAAAAAAAGAAAAGGAACAACAGGAACGGGAAGACGAGCATCTTTTGCTGGCTAATGCCGTGGGAACTCCTCCGAGGGGCAAAATAAGCCTAAGGGCAAAGCCTCCACCATCAGACAGCCTCTGGGCCCCTGTTCCCAGTGCGGTCAGGAGGGACATTGGGCAAAGCTCTGTGCAAACCCTGGCTTACCTCCTCCGGGTCCCTTCCCTCTCTGTCAAAAGACAGGTCACTGGAAAGTTGACTGTCTGATGGCCTCTAACTGGGGAACTAGACTGCCTATCCTGGTAGCAGATCTGGACATCGGCCTCTCAGTCCCAGACCTCCTCAGACTTTCCACTGCCTGACAGAGCCCGGGTTAAGAACCCCCACTTCTCACCATCATGGCTGCAGAACCCATGGTACACATATTGGTGGCGGGTAAGTTGGTCTCCTTTATCCTTGATATGGGAGCTACGTATTCTGTCCTGCCCGAATTTTCAGGGCTCCTAACTCCCTCTGCCATATTGGTTGTAGAAATAGATGGCAAGGTGACCCAACCCCTAAATACCCCTCCCCTAACCTGTCTCATTGGGCATCAGGCATTCACCCACTCCTTTCTAGTACTGCCCCACGGCCCAACCCCACTTCTTGGACGTGATATTCTAACCAAACTGCACGCATCTATATCTCTTCGTTGTTTTAACTCCATACCTTCACCAGACAATCCCACCCCTCTCATTCTTCTTCTAATTTTAGGGCAGTCCCTTCACACTATCCCAGACACTCCATTGCCATCCTGGCTAACAGCGGTCAATCCCGGTGTCTGGGACACAAACAATCCTTTGGTTGCCTCTCACCATTTTCTGGTCTCTGTAACCCTAAAAGATGCCTCCCATGTCCCCAACAAACCTCAATACCCATTAATGCCCTCGGCCTTAAATAGTCTGAAGCCTATTATAGACCACCCGCTGGGAGCAGGTCTGCTTCAACCTGCCGCCTCTCCCCCCATCCTAGCAGTAAAAAAACCCCAACAGGTCTCACCATCTTGTCCAAGATCTGCGTGCAATCAATGAGGCCACCGTCTCTATCAACCCCACCGCCCATAACCCTTATTCCCTCTTGTTGTACATCCCACCTCAAACCTCCCACTTTACCGTCCTGGACCTCAAAGATGACTTATTCACTATCCCACTCTCCCCAGCCTCTCAAGACCTCTTTGCCTTCACCTGGACCAACCCAACCATGAAAATAACCCACCATTGATGTGGACGGTCCTGCCTCAAGGGTTCTGAGATCATCCCCACCTCTTCAGTAAAGCCTTAGCAGCCGACTTACAGCAGCTTGACCTTTCCTCAAGCATCCTCCTAGAGTACATGGATGATCTCCTCCTCTGTAGTCCATCTGAGAACCTTTCTCACCCCATACTGCCCAGCTCCTAAACTTTCTTGCCAGTTGGGGATACCGTGTGTTGCGAAGCAAAGGCCAGTTCTCTCAAACTCAGGTCACATATCTCGGACTGTCCATCATCCCGACTCATAAATACCAAACTCCAAAAAAACAGGACCTAATAACGACCTTCCCCCTGCCCATACTAAACAAACAAACAAACAAACAAAACCCTATCATTTTTAGGCCTCGCCAATTTTTTCAAAACTTAGATACCTAATTTTAAATCCCTAGCCAAACCCTTATATCAGGGAACAGCTAGAGACTTGTCCGAACCCCTACAAAACCCTTGAGCCCTCCTTAAGCCTTTTACCACACTCCAAATGGCACTTGGCCAAGTCCCAGCCTTAGCCCTTCCAAACCCAAATAAACCTTTCCTCCTATACACTGACAAAAGATGGCTTTGCTCTCAGGCTGTTAGCACAGCAATATACACCAGACCAACAGGTTATAGCCTGTTTTTCCAAACCACTCCATTCCCCCTTCCTAGGGTGGCCAGCCTGCCTCTGCGCCTTAGCAGCTGCCGCAATTCTCAGTCAAGAAACCCTTAAATTAGTTCTCTTTGCCCAGGTAACAGTCCACTTTTTCCATGCTCTTTCCGGCCTACTAACCCACCAGGCCATCGCTGCAGCCTCCTCTTCCTGAATTCAGATCTTACACGCCCAAGTGCTTCAAAATCCTCAAATCTCCCTACATAAACCAGCTCTTCCCATTAACCCTGCCTCATTACTTCCCCTCCCCCACTCCCACACCCATACCCATGATTGCATTCAACACCTCTCCTCCTTTTTACACCCCTTCCCCAACATACAATACACCCCTCTACCCCAGGTGGACTCCTGGTTTGTAGATAAAAGCTCCTACAAGACCGGCCCAAAGGGAGCAGAATATACCATCACTACCCTCTCCTTCATCATTGAGTCATGACACTTACCATCTGGTACTTCTTCCCAACAGGCAGAACTTATTGTCCTAACGTGGGCCTTGGCCCTTGCAAAAAATCATCAGGTGGATATATACACTAACTCCAAATATACCTATCACATCATACATTCATACATATAAATTTATAAAAAAAGGAAATATCTCACTTCTAAACACTCTCCCATCATCAACAAACATCTCATCCTCACACTTTTTCAAGCGGCTCAGCTCCCAACAAAAGCAGTGGTTATCCGCTGCAAGGGACATCAAGCCAGGACAGATCTCATAGCTCAGGGAAATCACAAAGCAGACACTTAGGCAAAAAAACAAGCCCATGCCTCTTCCATCCTCCTTACAATGCCTACCAAGGCACCCCCTTAGGCAGAGGGAAAAAGATGTACCCTAGTTAAGCTTGAAGCAACCCAACAAAATAGTTTAATCTGCATAACAAAATAATTCTCCCCAATAATCACACTCAACATATCCTCACCAAACTCCATAACCAATTTCACATAAACACAAGACCACTACACACTTTATTATCACAAACAATACATCACACTGGCATGCTGACGCAGCTATTAAAAATATCCCTGAAACAGCCTAGCAGACGTAGTTCTCCAAAACAGGAGGGCCCTAGACATCCTCACGGCCAAAGCAGGGGAACCTGCAACATAATAAACAAAACTTCCTGTTTTTACATTAACAATACAGGCATAATAAAAAAAAAATTACAATACTTAAAAAACACATTGACACTATTATTACCCAAGCTAGGGAATGGGTATATGGAGAATCCTGGTTCAGAAATTTCCTCTCATACTTCTCCTCTCCCTTCAAAGGAGTCCTAGTGCCTCTCATAACCCCACTGCTTCTCCTATTATTCCTTGCCCTTGGCCCTTGCTTCCTCATACTACTAATTAACTTTATTCAAAAAATGGTCCAATCCATGACAGCCTCTACTGTCCATAATATACTCTTAGTAAGATCTTCCAGATATCGATCTGTGGCAAGAGACGACCCCCGAGCCGGCAGTCAACACCCTCCCATCGCCCTGACTCAGCAGGAAGTCGTTATAGAAGAGAAATTTGACGACCCCTCTCCCAACTGGTCTCTGCCACCCTAAAAAACACACCCCACCCCTCACCTCCTTTTACTAAAACAAAAAGGCTAGAATGACAGCCTTAGTTCCCATGCCCTCCCCCTGCCTGCCTGCAGCTGCTTGGAAGATAGCGATATTTTGGGCTGGGAGTTCCCTGTGATAGCACGGTGCATCAATCCAAGCCGAGTTTGGCCTTGATCGACCCATCAGGCTTGCAGCTGCAAGATAACCACAATTCAACAGTTCCTTTTTTCTTCCCCCTATAAAGCAACACCCTCCCTCTCTAGGAGTCCAGAGTTGGAGCCACTTGTGGCACTGCTCCCTCCCTGATTGCTGATTCTCTCAATAAACTTCTTTTTTTCCTGCTTACTGTGTCTTGATGGCTTTCTGAGCAACTCCCTTCTTACACTTGGGAGCCCCACTTGCTAAGCCCCTTTGAAATCATGTATGGCAGACCTTATATCTTGGCAACCTACAGGACAGCCCCAGGGCTGTAGGGGACCATCTCCCTGTCCTCACAGCTACAAGACATATCCTCCAGGAGCATGCATACTAGGCATTGCCCAAGCCCCAGAAGGGGGGCATGCCTGGGGTCCATACACCCTGGAGATTGGGTCTACCTAAGAAGCCTGAACTACAAACCCCTTACCTCAAGGTGGGAGGGCCCATATCTAGTTCTGCTAACCACACCTACAGCCACCAAATTCATGGGACAGACAGCCTGGGAGTATCTCTTCCATCTCAAACAGGCTCACCTCAGCAGCAGCATCTCAGAGACTTCTACAGACTCTGCCATGCCTCAGGTCAAGAGCTTCAAAAGCACATTGATAGGACCCCTATGCCTAACTATCTCTCAATGGAATGACCAGCCCAACAACACATGAGGTTGTACTTTGAATCTGCATTATTCTATACATTGGGTGGGGCATCTGGATAGTCAGTTGGGTACTCCCCTCACTTTCATATAACAATAGCTCTTCTTAACCTCCTCACCTTGCAACATGACACATCTACATGCTACCCTGGCCCTTACCGGCACCACTATCTGGGCTGCTAGGCACCCACTAACACCTGCAACCCAAGAAATTGCCAGCATCACTCACCAGAACAACTGCTGGATCTGTCCCAACTCTTCCAGGGATGCCACTACCAAGCTTCTGGAATTTCCTCCCAACCTAACCACCTTTCTGGCTCTAAGCCCTAGAAATTTCACCATGGGTAAAGATGTCATGGGACAGGACAGGCCAGTCGGAAAAACAACTCATTTGTACAGCCCTGCTCGGTTTTGCTTTGGGCACTTCCACCACAGTAGGCTGATACTTAATCTCAGAATCCTAAATCATACAAATTATTGCAACAATACCAGCGTCATCGCAAGATGTCGATTCAACACGGGAGGAGACAGATACCATGTCACTCCCGAGTCGGACTGCACAGCCATTCTCGGCGGTGCAGATAGACTCTTAAGAAGCTACACCATCGTCTCTCGAGACGGACGGCTGCCGACGACCTTGCTCTTTAATTATAGATGAGGTTGGTGGGATCCTGCTATAGGAAATAAGACTCACCCCACTAAGGAAGCAAACACAAGCATCTGTCACAACTATACCGTGATCTACCATACATTCAGGGAAAATATATTTCCCCTCTATAACCCAGGAGGACAAAGTATAGGTATGGGGGAATGCGGGGCTAGCCTGCCATCTTAATGATATTAACACAGCAACTTCACAAAACCTGAGCAGCTCACTTACCCCTCTCAAAGCAACCAATTTTTCTACACTCCTGTTTATCAATCTTCTTTGCCAGGGCCCACACACTCATACTCCAACTCAAGGGATCTTCTCCCTCTACTGTAGGAGGCTTATACCAAGCCAGACTTACCCTTCGCCCCCAATGCACACAGGTGTGGGCTATGGCCCTGACTTACAGGGAACTGGCTATCACTTCTTATGTGGAGATAAGGCATATTTGAATCTTCCCCAATACTGGAGTGGAATCTGCAGAGTAGTGGCTCTGGTCCTGGAAGCCACTATCTTGACACCTCAAGATGTGGCCTCTTCAGAGGCTATTCCTAACCTAGGCTCATTTTTAAGAACTGCCTTGACCTCCAGACCCTGGAAAACAAAAAGGGCTGAAACAGCAGAATGGGTGTACCACACTCATGATAATCCAATCATAGAAAACCCAGGGGATTGGACATTCTATTTACAGAGGGTTTTTTTTTTTTTTTTTTTTTTTTGGTTCATTCCCCCTCTGGAAAGATCAGTCCTAAAATCTCTATCACTCTCCAACAAATGTGGAATGCCACGATCAAAGCTATATGAGTTCAACAGGAGGCCCGCAATGGCTTGGCTGATGTGGTATTACAAAATAGAAGAGCCCTTGATGTTCTCACAGAATAACAAGGTCAAACTTGTGCTGTATTATTCTACATAAACACAACAGGTCAAGTAGAAGAAAACCTACAGATCCTCAAAAGAAATGCAGACATTATTCAGTGGGCCAAAGACCAAGTCCACGGCAAGACCTGGTTTGGAAGCTTTCTGTCCTGCTTTTCTTCCCCTCTCTGAGCCATCCTGATCCCACTAATAGCCCTGCTAATACTCCTATTCCTTGGCTTAACCTTGGGCCCATGCCGCAAATGCCTTCTTGTTAGCTTTAGTCACAGAACCATCAATGCTGCCACTACCCGATGACCCATTCACTCCTGATGCTGAGAATATCATTACCAGCCCATCCATCAGGTTGAGACAGACACGAACTAAGTGTGAATGGGAGTTCATAACCACCCCCTACGATGACCCTTGTCAGCAGGAAGTAGCCAGATCATGGTGGTGCCCTTTTTCCTTTTAGCTCCCATCCTAACAGTAGTCTCAAGTTTCAGCCTCAGCTTTTTTTATTATTATTAAAAACAAAAGGCTAGAGATGTCAGGATCTAAATGTCAGAACCTAGAGGCAGCCAGAATGAAAAATTGCTGATTCCCTGGCCAGAATAACAAACATGGCAGATACAGTTCCCGCTTGAGCAATGAACAACTGCTGACCCTGTGACCAGGATAACAAATGTGGCAGATACAGCTCCCTAATCAGGAACTTTCCCAGCGTCTGGTGCTGCAGCTGTCAATTTTTGCGGGCTTAAAAGGTGCGCCTTGATAGAGGCCAGAGAGACTCCTCTGGGCTCTCAAGAAAGTCTGGAAATTTCCATCCCCCTACTCTTATGGGCCCCCGAGGTGGTCTGGGAGTAGATTCTCTCTCACCCATTCCCTACTTGCTCAATAAACTGCTTGTACCTTAAGCCCAGTCTCCGGACTCTCCTTCCAGTGACTGCACCCACTTAGCCAAACCTGAGTCGTCATGGTCAAGGCCCACAGCTCTGACTTGGATCTGAATTTCAGCGTCTGTCAATGAATTGAAAAAACATTCTGAATGTTAGTAGGGTTCAATTTCTAGCAAAGAGCGATAATATGCTAATAATTATTTCTCAAGGTATACTGGGTTCCTACCTCAGGTAGCTTTCGACTCCAAAACCCTAAGGGGACCCATTTTCTTTTGCGTCTTTGCCACAAACTCCAATTAGTATATCCACAGTCTTCAGATACCAGTAACACTATATGTTTCTCTCTCACTGGCTATAAGCCTAAGATTAAAGTCAAACAAGTTAGGATGTCAATGCCAATTATATATTCTTTGATGGGAACAATCATTACAGAATATACTCATTTAGGCAACTGTCCAATATTCAACGCCAACAGGGTTTGGGTGGCTTGAATCTGGCTACCTCCCTCCCCCACTTCAGGGGAACCTGCTCCAAGCAAGCAACAGCCTCCTCAAGCTCAGCCCATGGCAAGCGGCTGGTCCAGTCCTCGAAAAACCCAGCCCCAGGGCCCCATGTTACCACCATCATGCTATCTGGGACGTCTTCCCAACCAGGAATGCACACTGCAAGTGAGTTCACCTTTTTTTCCCTTTTCCAAAATGACATGCTTTCGCTCAAATCCTGTTTGTGATGCCAAAAATGTAGTGCGCAGCACTACTGAAAGGGATTCGAAAATGAAAGCACAGGCACTCTGGATAGTGATACGGAAAAATGCTTTATTAGGGGAAGAGTATAAATCAATAGTAAGACACAGGGAAAGGCAGGGGATAGTTTCAGGGGCAATGCATCACCAACCAAGCTATCAGCATCCGATGTCACAGAGCAACATGACTGGGAGAGGGAGAAGGGAATACATCACTAACTGAGCTAACAGCATCTGAAGTCACAGAGCAACACACTAGGAAGCCCTGGAGCAGCGCTCCTTCGGAGCCTTGGTGGGAACACTAGGGGTCCCGGGCAGTGCGTCCACTCCACAGGCGAGGCTTCAGAGGACCCATCCCTGCTCCCTAGCTTATACAGATTTTACTAACAATAATTATATTAAGATAATTGCTCTCTGCGGGACAAGAAACACCTGGTGAGTCCTTGGTCCCTGGGAACTGGCCAGATTTCCAGAGTATATGGAGTCATCCCCACTCCCCCCTTCTAGTGTTTAAGGTCGGTACAGTCTTGTTTTAGGGATGCTTATATAATAGCTCTTGACACTTCCATTCTGGGGTCATGTCTGAAATCATGTCCCTGGTTCACTTTTTATGCTTCAGCAGTACACTTGGGTGATCCAACATTTCCCAGCCCCCCTGCAGTACACAGGGGCACAGAACACTGGATCTGGTCAATGGCTTGTGAGAAGGAGACACATGCTACCCTGAAACCCTGAATTTCCTGCTCCTTCTCTCTCTTGCCCTGTTACAGCAACCAAAGAGGTCAGGATCACATATGCTACATGTACAAGATAGTTGACCCTCCATCAGGAGCCTGGGCCCTTGCTGCCCCACATTGGACCTGCAGCATAAGTGAGAAAGAAACTTTTTGTCTGTGTTAAGCACTGAGATTGGGGTGTTCTTTTCATTGCAGCATAGCCTGGGTTATGCTGATGAATACAATGAATGTAGCCAACTCTGCCTTATTATTAATAGCTAATACTGTTGATATCTACTCTACTGCAGGCACCGACCTGTAAATTCTACATGCGTTACCTAGTATCTCACAACAACTTTCTCAGATAGACAATAATATCATCATATATTATATGTATCTATATTATACATATTGAAAAATATATATATATATATCAGTAGTAGAAAGGAGACTGTCTTCCTTTCCTGTTGTTATGATAAATGTAGTGTTTCTCCTTCTGGCTAAGGCCATTCCCTCCATGTAAGATCTGGATGCCATCTTTTTCTCCCTTACTATATTGATTTTCCCTCACTGTCCTAAATCTGTGTTTTCTCCTCTTCTATTCAGTCTTCCCCTCAAAACCCTCAAGCTTAACAGAAGCCCTCCATACACTTCCCTTCCTCCTGCAATTACTATCTCCCTCTCTCCCTAGACCGTCTCCATCTCCTGTCTCCAGAACTTTCATCCTCACTTCTTTCAGCTTCTCCCACTGACTACTCCAATTATTCCCTCCTCTAGCACTCTACTAAACAGCTCTTTTCATTACCACTAATGATCTCTGCATTCCTCAATCCAGTGGTCCTTTAGTTTTTACCTTACTTAATATCTCAGCACTGTGTGAATACAACTGACCACAGCCTCCTTGTTGAAACCCTATTCTGTATGCTGTCCCTCGCTGGTCACACTATCTCCTTTGCAGCTTCAGTATTTGTTGCTGGGCCATTAAATTTAAGTCTTCATTACATCTCATTCTAATCTCCCTTTTCTTCTCAATCTGTAGTCACATTGTAGTTGTTTACCTACCAGTCTTTTCCAAAGCTGCTATCACCATCTAGACCCATGCATCTGACAGAAATGTGCCTCCATCTGGAGCTTATGCTCAATTGTCTGCTCAGCTCAGTACCTCCACTTTGATGTCATGAGCCTGACCCACCTAACTCTAACCACTTGTTCTCCTTCCTCAATGTTCCCCATCTCAGTAAATGGCACCACCCTCCTTAATTCTGCTTATCTTAGAAACCTGGGAGTAGAGTAAGGCTCCATCAATACCTCCCCAGATGCTCAGTACCAAAATGTGCTTAACTCCATTGTGAAATAAAAAAAACAAATTAAAACACATTATAACTAAAGTCAGTCTTTAAAATTCTGATTTTCCCATAACTACAATGATGATTTTTAAAAAGAATACCTAATTCTTTGCAAAGTAATTTAAGGCCCCTTCTTTGGTGTTGCACTAAGCTGTTTGGTAGTTCTGCCCTGCCTAGGAGTCAGTAGTCAGACAGCATTTCCTGTTGAATCTACATCGTAAAATATTTTAAAATTTGCCTTCTCCTCTCTGGTGCCAAGGCCCCATATTCCAATCCAATGTGACTGCTTATATGAATTTCTGCAACAGCCTCTGAACCCTCCTCTCTGCTGCAATTTATTCTCCACAAAGCAGCTGGGTGGAGCAATTCCAGGAATACACATAACTGATCATATCAATCCATTGCTCGAAAGCCCTCAGTGGCTTCCCATTTTCTCTACAAAGCAGCCAAGCAGAATGATTCCAGGAATACACACATAACTGATCTTATCAATCAACAGCTTGAAAGCCCTCAATGGCTTGCCTTTGTCCTTAGGATAAAATCTCAGATTCTTAAGAGGCCCAAGACCCTGCCACCTTGCCATGAGCCAGTGTTGCCTATTTCAGATCCTGGAAAGAGCCAAGCTCCTTATGAGCCTTTCCCTGCAGCTTAAAAATTTACCCTCTGCCCAGAACTCTCTCACATTTCCCAGCTTCTTTTTCTTCAGTTCTTACATTGAAAGTCCTTCCTTCAGATAAACTTTTTTTTTTTAACCCCTCAAGTTAGGTTAATGGTCCTTGTTAAACACTTTCATATTAACTCCCACTTTGCTTTGTAAATACGTGCTTTTTTTTTTTTGTATATTGGATAGTTTAATCTCCCCTCTCAATTTTAGCACAGACACTCTTTAAAAAGTCAGTAACACACTTCCTTAAACACAAGAATTCAGGGATCCTTGAACCCAACTTAGACTGATTCTAAAGCCCATCACCACAACTACCACATATACATAAATCTACTCACCCTGGAAGATGGCTTTTGACCCTGTTTTATGATGGCCAAGCGTTGATGTATGGGAAACTAAGGTTTGACTAAAGAAAAACATAACATCTCTGGACAAATTCTAGAGCAATGATGTCCTGCTGTTGGTGAAATCTCTTTGAACCTGTTCCTGTCAACGGGGTCATTCAGCATACAGGCTGGACTGGCTAAACGGGCCCCAGCTCTTCCATTATATAAGCTTAACAGCCATAAACGAGGGTAACATTAACTACGATACAGGACTGTAATAGGGCTGATTCATTCAATAAAGATATAGTGAGCACCTAGTATATGCCAGGTTTTGGT
The DNA here is from genome assembly GCF_987537825.1 of Furipterus horrens. NCBI lineage: Eukaryota > Metazoa > Chordata > Mammalia > Chiroptera > Furipteridae > Furipterus > Furipterus horrens. Next base: position 93,109,954 of record NW_028327187.1, read on the forward strand.
TTAGATGGTGGGGATATAAATACGATTTAGGATGTTTAACAAAGTGCCTATCTCATTTAGTTATAAATGGTCGCCATTACTGGTATTACAGTTAGGCACCTACATTTGCCTATCTCACAGAGCTTGAGTGGAGAGCATGTGGTATTCGTGACGTTTGTCACTCTCCGGATAGGGTCCCTGTGGGGCCTGGGTCTCTGCCAGAGTTAAGCTTGAGTACTCCGGCGTTTGACTACGGGACTACTCCACTTCTCCCCTCCAGGCCACCAGACGGTGCCGGGTCCCCAGGAACACGCCAGCTTCTGCGCCTGCGCCCCATCGGCCGCCCTGCCGCCCTTCCCCTCCTGGTCACCAGGGGGTGCTCGGGCTCTTTCAACATTCTGCTGCGTCTGCGCCTGCGCCCCACCAGCTGCCTGGCTGCCCCTCCCCTCCAGGCCACAGGGTGCGCGTGCGCTTCAGACAAGCCGCTGCGTCTGCGCCTGCGCCCCACCGCCCCTTCCCGCCTACCTACCAGAGGGTGCACGAGCTTTCAACACTCCGCTGCGCCTGCGCCCCACCAGTTGCCTGGCTGCCCCTCCCCTCCAGGCCACAGGGTGCGAGAGCGCTTTAGACACGCCGCTGCGTCTGCGCCTGCGCCCCACCGGCCGCCCGGCAGTTCCTCCCCACCCACTCGGCTTCCGTCTGGCCCCGCCCCGCCCTGCCACGCGCTGTAACGCTCCTCCTTTGGTTGCCCTAGGTTGCTGTTTGTTGACTTCCGGAAATTTGGTCACCTCAGATGACAAAAGCGTCGTCATGAAAGTCCGAGGGGCTTTAGCGGGCCCGTCTTTGGCTGAGGGAGTACTTTAGGCCCAACCGAACCGCCCCCGCCATCTTCCCGAGTCAGGCGCGGATCCCCTGTATCGCCCTCAGTATGGGAGAACCTCAGGAAGGCGTGCCCGGTGAGTCGCGTCCGCGGTAGTGGCAACGGGCCCAGAGGGAGGATCCGCGGGAGGGCAGGCGGCTAGGCCCCGCCTCCGGGCCGTCCCTGTTAGGGGATTGTCCCTGGCAGTGGACGCCTTACTTGGGCCGGAGCTGTAACCGCGCGCTGGCGAAAGGCTGGGAAGCGTGGGAAGGAAGGGAGGGAGGACCCTGAAGGGGAACACAGGGTGAGGAGGGGCGTGTATGTGTATTTTGTTCCTTTTATTAATCCTCTCCTCACCCGAAGATATGTTTATTTTAGACAACGAGGAGGGTGGGGGCGGGGGAGGGAAAGAAACATGAATGTGAGAGGAAAAGAGAAATGTCGATCGGATTGCCTCCTGTACGGGCCCCGACCAGAAATCGAACCCTTTTGGTGTACAGACGAGGTTCCAACCAACTGAGCCACCCACGTCTCTTGTTCGTTTAAAATGTTATGTGAGTTTCTTGAAGTTAGAGGCGGTTTTTACCTCCGTGTAAACGTCTCCAAGTTCCTTCTAGGTGCCCAGGACCTAGTTATGTATTGAATACTTTAAAGAGAGGGTGATTAGGGGGCGCGAAGTAAAAGAGGGTGGAAAACGACTTAGAGACCAGGGGTGAAGAGAGCCGTTAGCGAGTTTTTAAAAAAAACTTCCTGCGCCGCAAAATATAGTTGTCATTGTGACGGCATAAATACGTTAGGGCATACATACTGTGTACCAGAAATTGACGTTTCATGAAGCAGTACTTTAAGCACTTGGGAGGCACTCAGATCTTTTCTAATACATCCTTTTAAAAATGCTTATTGTGACTCACTAAATTGATTTTCTGACCCACTAATCAGTCACGAATAACAGTTGGAACAAAAACACTGGATTAAAGTAGAGTCACACATTTAATCAGTACTGTGTTTTCTGCCAGGCTCTTGACTCTACCATAGATTCCTGTCCTCTTGGGGTTCACAGTTTAGTGAGGGATACAAGAGAGTAAACAAAATGAGAATACACATAGTTTGGCAGTAGATACCCAGGGCACCAGAGCAGACACCAAACCCTGACTTGGGATGAGGGTGTCAGGGAACATTTCCTGGGGAGCCAGAGCAGGAAAAAATAGTTAAAGGGAAACCGAGAGCCTATTCTAGAACCACATCTCAATTATAAGTTAGAAATGAGACACCTCACAATTGTTCTCAAAAGGTTTTCCATGTGTCTCCTCTTGAGCATTAATATTTATTAATATTTACGTTCACTATATTTTCCTTTCTGGTACTCATTATTTCCTTTATGTGTGATCATCCTCTTTGAGATTTGCTCAAAGGCTAGATCTGGCCTCCTATTTCATTGTATTTCGTTGTATTGAATGTGTATTTAAATGATTATTGGTGACTAGTAAGGGTTTTGGTCTCTAAAATGGTACTGGGTCAAACATCCTACATCTTGGTGCTGGTAACTGTCTTGTTTCTGTGTGTGGAGAAAAGCCCTCAATCAGGGGCTATAGAACATGAAGTGTTAACCAGAGTGAGTTAGGTCCCCCTGGAGACAGCAGGACTATTTTTTTGTTTGTTTGGTTTTCATTATTTTATTTTTTATTTTTTGGTTTTTCAGTAACAGTTGTCCCCTTTTACCCCCATTTCTCTCCCCCACCCAGCCCAACCCTTCTCCCACAATCATATCCCTCCCCGTTGTCCATGTCCATGAGTCATTCATATACGTTCCTTGACCTGACCCTTCCCTTACTTATCCCCCTTCTCTCCCTCCCCCCTCCCCCCTATTGACTGCTATTCTGCTCTTTGTCCTACTTAGTTCGTTTGTTTGTGTTGTTCTTTAGTTTCCTGTATTAGGTGATATCATATGGTATTTTGCTTTCTTTGCCTGGCTTATTTTACTAAGCATAATTCTCTCTAGTTCCATCCATGTTGTCGCAAATGGCAGGAGTTCCTTCTTTCTTTCTGCTACATAGTATTCCATTGTATAAATGTACCACAGGTTTTTGATCCACTCATCTACAGATGGGCACTTAGGCTGTTTCCAGCACTTAGCTATTGTAAACAGGGCCGCTATGAACATAGGGGTGCATAAGTTCTTTTGAATTGGGGTTTCAAGATTCTTTGGGTATAATCCTAGTAGTGGAATCGCTGGATCAAAAGGCAGTCCCATATTTAGTTTTTTGAGGTCATTCCATACTGTTTCCCATAGTGGCTGCACCAGTCTGCATTCCCACCAACAGTGCACTAGGGTTCCCGTTTCTCCACATCCTCGCCAGCATTTGTTGTTTGTTGATTTGTTGATGATGGCCATTCTGACAGGTGTAAGGTGGTATCTCATTGTGGTTTTTATTTGCATCTGTATGATTGTTAGTGATGTTAGTGTTCTTTATTTTTTCCTTTATTTCTCTTGCCTTAGGAGATATATCCATGAAGATATTGTTACGTGAGATATCTGAATTTTCCTCCCTATGTTTTCCTCTAGGACTTTTATGGTGTCACGGCTTACATTTAAGTCTTTGATCCATCTTGAGTTTATTCTCGTGTGTGGTGTAAGTTGGTGGTCTAGTTTCATTTTTTTGCAAGTCCCTGTCCAGTTCTCCCAGCACCATTTGTTAAAGAGGCTCTTCTCACTCCATTTTATGTTCCTTCCTCCTTTATCAAATATTAGTTGATCATAGAGGCCTGGCTTTATTTCTGGGCTTTCAATTCTGTTCCACTGATCTATTTGTATGTTCTTATGTCAGTACCAGACTGTTTTGATTACAATGGCTTTGTAGTATAGTTTGATGTCTGGTTTCATGATTCCTCCTGCTGTGTTCTTCTGTCTCAAGATTGCTTTTGCTATTCGGGGTCTTTTTTGGTTATATGAATTTTTGGAGTATTTGTTCTAGGTCTGTGAAATATATCGTTGGTATTTTAATAGGGATTGCATTGAATCTGTAAATTGCTTTGGGTAGTATGGCCATTTTGATGATGTTGATTCTTCCCATCCAAGAACATGGTATTTGCTTCCATTTATTTGTATCTTCCTTAATTTTTTTAATGTTACATAATTTTCAGAGTACAGATCTTTAATCTCTTTGGTTAAGTTTACTCCTAGGTACTTTATTTTTCTTGTTGCTATAGTAAATGGTATTTTCTTTTTTGTTTCTGTCTCTGATATTTCATTGTTGGTTTACAGAAATGCCTTAGATTTCTGTATATTTATTTTGTACCCCTATATGTTGCCAAATTCACTTATATCGAGTAGTCTTTTAGTGGAGTTTATAGGGTTTTCTAGGTATACTACCATGTCATCTGCATATAATGATAGTTTTGCTTCTTCTTTCCCAATTTGGATGCCTTTTATTTCTTTTTCTTGCCTGATTGCTGTGGCTAGGACTTCCAACACTATGTTGAATAGCAGTGGAGAGAGTGGGCAGCCTTGTCTAGTTCCTGATTTCAGGTGGAATGTTTTCAGTTTTTGTCTATTGTGTATGATGTTGGCTTCAGGCTTCTCATATATAGCCTTAATGATGTTAAGGTATGCTCCCTCTATTCCCAATTTGCTGAGTGTTTTCATCATAAATGGGTGTTGTACTTTATCAAATGCTTTTTCTACATCTATTGATATTATCATGTGATTTTTGTCTTTCATTTTGTTTCGGTGATGTATTATATTTATTGATTTGTGAATATTAAACCATCCTTGCATCCCTGGGATGAATCCCACTTGATCGTGGTGTATGATCTTTTTTATGTATTGCTGGATCCTGTTTGCCAATATTTTATTGAGGATTTTAGTGTCTATGTTCATCAGTGATATTAGCCTGTAATTTTCTTTCTTTGTTGTGTCTTGACCTGGTTTGGGGATTATGGTAACACTGGCTTCATAGAAGGAGTTTGGGATTTTTCCCTCTTCTTGGATTTTTTGGAATAGTTTGAGGAGGGTAGGAGTTAGTTCTTCCCTAAATGTTTTGTAAAATTCGCCTGTGAAGCCATCCGGTCCAGGGCCTTTGAGTGCAGGGAGATTTTTGATTACTGTTTTAATTTCCCTCTTTGTTATTGGTCTGTTGAGACTTTCTACTTCTTCTTGATTCAGTTTTGGAAGGTTATATGTTCTAGAAATTTGTCCATTTCTTCTAGGTTGTCAAATTTCTTGCTATACATTTGTTTGTAGGAATTTCTTTCTATCGTTCAGATTTCTGTGGTATCAGTCGTGATTTCTCCTCTTCAATTTCTGATTTTGTTTATTTGAGTCCTCTCTCTTTTTTTCTTGATGAGCCTGGCTAGAGGCTTGTCGATTTTGTTTATTTTTTCAAGAACCATCTCCTAGTTTTATTGATCTTTTGCATTGTTTGTTTAGTCTCTATGTCATTTAATTCTGCTCTGATCTTGATGATTTCCTTCCTTCTTCTTGCCCTAAGCTTTGTTTGTTGTTGTTGTTCTAGTTCTTGTAGCTTTAGGGTTAGATTTTTTATTTGAGATTCTTCTATCCTTTTCAGATATGCCTGTATTGTTATGAACTTCCCTCTTAGGACTGCTTTTGCTGTGTCCCATAGGTTTTGGGCTGTTGTGTGTTCATTATCATTAGTTTCTAGAAATTCCTTGATTTCTTCTTTGATGTCATTGTTAACCCATTCATTATTTAATAGCATGTTATTCATTCTCCATGAGTTTGAGTGTCTTTGATTTTTTTCTCTGAAGTTGATTTTTAGTTTTAAGGCATTGTGGTCTGATAAGATGCTTGATATGATTTCAGTTTTCTTGAATTTGTTGAGGCTTGTTTTGTGTCCTATCGTGTGGTCTATCTTTGAAAAGGTCCCATGTACATTTGAAAAGAATGTATATTTTGTTTCTTTGAGGTGAAAAGTTCTATATATATCAGTTAAGTCCATGTGGTTTAGTGTGTTGTTCAATGCCTGTATATCCTTGGTATTTATTTGCTTTGATGATCTGTCTGTTGTTGATAATAGAGTGTTGAAGTCCCCTACTATGAGTGTGTTGTTGTTAATATCCTTCTTGTGGTCTTCTAGTATTTGCTTTATGTATTTGGGTGCTCCTATGTTGGGTGCATATATGTTCATCAGTGTTATATCTTCTTGATGGAGTGTTCCTTTAAGTATCATGAAATGTCCTTCTTTGTCTCTTTTTATTGCCCTTGCTTTGAAATCCGTTTTGTCTGATATGACGACTGCTACCCCGGCTTTTATTTTCAGGTCCGTTTGCTTAGAATATTTTTTTATATCCCTGAACTTTCAGTCTATATAAATCTTTTGTTTTGAGGTGTGTTTCTTGTAGACAGCAAATATGTGGGTCCTGTTTTCTTATCCATTCCGTTACCCTATGTCTTTTAATTGGAGCATTTAATCCATTTACATTTAAGGTTATTATTGACGTGTATTTATTCATTTCCCTTTGTACCTCTGTTCCTCTCCTCTTTTTTTCTTCTTCTTTTTTAGAACATTCCCTTTAGCATATCTTGCAATGCTGGTTTGGTGCAGATGTATTTTTTTAGTCTTCCTTTGTCTGAGAAACTCCTTATTTCACCTTCCATTTTGAAGGAGAGCCTTGCTGAGTAGAGTAGTCTTGGTTGTAGGCCTTTGTTTTTCATTGCTTGAAATATTTTTGACCATTCCCTTCTGGCTTGTAGTGTTTCTGTTGAGAAATCGGTCGATAGCCTTATCGGAGCTCCCTTGTATGTTATTTGCTGTTTTTCTCTTGCTGCTTTTAGGATTCTCTGTTTGTCTTGGAATGTTGCCATTTCAATGATGATGTGCCTTGGAGTGGGTTTATGGGGGTTCCTTTTCATTGGAACACTCTGTGCTACCTGAACTTGTATGACTTTTCTCTCATCAGGTTGGGAAAATTTTCTGTCACTATTTCTCCTATCAGTTTTTCAATTCCATGCTCCTCTTCTCCCTGTCTTATTCCGATAATCCTAATATTATTTCTTATCATGCTATCCTGTAATTCCCTTACATCTTGTTCATATTTTTTCAATCTTTTTTCATTTTGCTGTATTGTCCGGGAGTTTTTCTCTACATTATCTTCTAACTCACTAATCCGATCCTCTGCTTCGTTTAGTCTGCTTTTGACTAATTCTACTGTGTTTTTCAGTTCAGAGATTGAATTCTTCATTTGTTCCTGGTTCTTGTTAACAGTTTCTATGTCTTTTTTTATGCTGGTGTAGTTCTCTGCAAGTTCCCTGTAATTTTCTTGGAGCTGTTGGTAACTTCCTTGGAGGTTGTCATTGTTGTTTTTAAGGTTGTCAAGTATATTGAGCTTCTTCACCACCATTGTTTTGAGTTCCTTGTCTGAGATTTGGGCTATGTCTATTCCATCTACCTCTCTTTCTGTGGATTCCTCTTTTGTTTTCATTGAGAGGTTGTTTCTGCATCTTACCATGTTGGATTCTTCTTGTTTGTTTTTGTTTTTTGGGTTTGTCTGCTTTGACTTCCCACCTTTGTGGTATGAGATTGTTTATAGGAGATCTGGGGGTTTCTGTGGTGCAGTCTCTTTGATCTCCTGAGCCTGATGTTCTTGGGGTACCCTTTATGTCATTTGTTTATGCTGTCTGGTTATATTTCAGATGCTCTTTGTTAGGATCTTCCTTCTGGCTAGGTGATTGAGAGTCACTCTATCCACTTCGTCGTGAGTTCTTTTGTGGAGATGCTGTTAAAAACATAAACACACAGCCCAAGCAGGAGACCCACACCCTCAAATATATCCCCCACCCTCTAACCCACTATCGTCAGCCAATGAGACAGTATTAATATAAATGTAGCGAGATTAGAGCTTTTATACTATAAGAAGAATAGATAAGAGTTGTTTTTAGGGAGGAAAAATATGATTTTTGAGAGAGGGGATGATAGGTTAAAAATAGCTGAGACTATGCAAGACAGTAGGTAATATTTACATTGTATGTTAATAAAAATAAAAGAAAAGGATGGAAAAATGCAGAATGTAGTAAGAAAGTTGGATTGTATAGTATTGGATTTATATAGTAATTGTATTATATTTATTTAGAGTGAAAGGGAGGCTAAACTAGACACACAAACAAATAAACCGCAATTAAAGAGAAAGGATGAGAAGGAGAGATTGTATGAAACAAATTAGAGACACAGTTTTTTTTTTTTTTACCTTTCCCTTTAAGGAAGAAAAAAAAAGGAATGTTTTTACTCAGTTCAGCCTTTGTGTGTAGTCTTCTTTTTCTGCGTCCACAGCTGGTCTAATGAGGCGGGTCAGAGGTTCCTGTTCCTTGTAGCAGCGGTGCGCGCCCACGGTGGCTGGCACAGCGTGTTCCTTTGGCACCTGTTGGAGCTAGCCGAGGTCCCTTTGCGTGCGCGCGTGCGCCCCCTGCATGCACAAGGCCCCCGAGAGCTTGCCTCAGGCCTGCCTTCTCTGGCCTCTTAGGGCGGGGCCCCAGACACTCGGACACAGTGGAAGTGAGAGGTTGGCACCTGTTGGAGCTAGCCGAGGTGCCTTTGCACGCATGCCTCTGCGTGCGCAAGGCTGCCCGAGAGCTAGCCTCAGTCCTGCCGAGCCGCGCTCCGGGAGTTGGTCTCTCGCCTCTTAGGGCAGGACCCCGGACACTTGTGCATAGTGGAAGTGAGCGTCTGTGAGTCGCTGCCGCCTGCTGTTCCTGCGCCTGCCTGGGTTGACACTAGCAGAGCCTGAGCAAGTGGTCTGCGCTCTGGCCTGGCGCCCACTGGAGCTGGCTAGAGGTGTTTGCGCACGGTCTTCTGCGTGTCCAGTGGGCCCTCCCTGTGCCCACTGGGGCACTGATCTTATGTCTGTTGGGGTGTGTCCGAGGGGGACCTGGATGCGCAGTCCGGCGCTCCTGGGCCAGTGAATGAGGGCACTTCCCTATGCGCGCCCGCGCGACCCAAGGGGAGGGTTGGGGGGTAGACGAGCGCGCCTCTGCGCCTGCGCTCCTCAAGAATGGCCTACCACCCCCAAACTTTCCACCCCTCTCCACAGTTCACAAGAGAAAAATATAAAGGAAAATTACATTCTGACTTGCACAGCAGCACGCTGTCTCCTGTCCTTCAGCGCCAATGCCACTTGGTCGAGTCCCGTCTCTGCCAGCGGGCAGAGATCCGCTCTCCTCCCGACTCCTCTCTGAGGAAGCCTGTGGTCGCCAAAAATCCTTTGTGTACTTGTAGCTGCAGCTCAGGCAGCCGCCCCAGTCAGGAATCCTGTTTCGTCCCCTTTTCCTCCGCTATCCTCACTAAACAGGTTGTTCCCAGATGGATTTTCTCTAATCCAGCAGTGCCTTGGCTCGACTCCTGCCAGTGTCCAGCTGCTCACTGAGATGTTCTGTCTGCAATTTGCCCAAACTGCAGATGGGTCTCCGGAGCCTGAAAGCGCAGCCTCCCCTCACTCCTCCGCCATCTTCTCCCCCTTTAGCAGGACTATTTGTGATTGAGGACTGCTCTCTTTGTGATAGTATATGCCTTACTTTTATACCAGTAAGTTAACAATACATATTTAATTTAGCAGATTTCATAAATAAAATTAGAATGAGGTCTGAGGAGTAAGACTGAATTAAGGTAAAGAAAGCAGGGTGTAAACAGTGCTCTAGCAGAGGCAAAGCTGTCATGAGACAAGGATGTGAATAACTGAAAAAATATTTAGTACCAGCAACATGGTAAAAGTTGTAAAATAAAAACTATTGTATATTTGCAGATTCGGGTGCTGTGTTTACATTTGGAAAAACTAAATTTGCTGAAAATATTCCCAGCAAATTCTGGTTTAAAAATGATATACCTACATATCTTGCATGTGGAGATGAATATACTGCTATTATTACAGGTTAGTATTAAAATCCTAAATATTATAGATGCGTTGTGTTTTAAACATATTGCAAATAACATAAAAAGTCTTATTTTTTAAATTTTGTTAGAGAATTTTTGACAAATCCATCAATTGAATCTTAAATTATAAGTTTCCTTGGTGTATTTAAATATGAATTTCAATGCACACAACTTTCTTAGAAAAAATCTATTTTAATTATATAATCAAAAAACTATTACTGTATAATCTTTGAAACTCTTTTACACCCAACAGAGCCTGTCTACATATATATGGATGAGGTAACCTGTTTCAGCATGGAAACAATGACAGTTTTTAAGTGTAGCATTTTTATTAATTTGCAGTAACTTCATCTCACACTACATTGTGTTGAAAATGATTCAATTTATTTTCCTTTCCACCAGGAAATAATAAACTTTACATGTTTGGCAATAACAACTGGGGCCAGTTAGGATTAGGATCAAAGTCGGCTGTTTGCAAACCAACGTGTGTCAAAGGTTTGAAGTCTTTTCTTCTTTATCACTTCAAATACTTAACAAACTAAAATACTTTCATATTAATTGTGTGGTTTTTTATTTTCTGATATTTTCTTGAGTATTATTGGCATTTAACTTTATTTTTACGGTATTTAGAATTACTGTTACATGTTAGGGTCAAAAAATCACATTGATTTTAAACCCAGATACCACAAAGGAAGTAATGATTATAATATATTGCACTTGAACATTCTTTTCCCTCACTGTTTGTAAATCTCCTTAAATATTATTATTCTATATACAGAGAACCAAAAATATAATGTTAGAATTTTGGCCTTTGTTTCATTTGTTAGAGTTGAGGACGTTATGGTATTATAAAACACACTTGACCCTGCTGTATCTAGTGACTAGATGTACTAAACAAAACATCAAGACTAAGGGTATGATTTCACTTATTAGTGGAATTTAATGAACAAACTGAACTAACAAGCAAAACAGAGACAGACTCATAGATAGCAGACTGACAGCTCAGGGAGCTGAGAGGTGGGGGAGGTAGAGGGATCAAGCCAAAGAAAAGCAACTCATGAATGACATGGACAACAGTGTGGTTATTATGGTGGGAGGTGGAAGTGGAAGAGGGTATAGGGGAGGATAAATGATAATGGAAATAATAGAATAAAAATGAACTATTCAAAAAGTAAAGCCTAGGTGTTGATTAATATTACTGTTCTTACAAGGACAGGACAAAATATTTTAAATCAGGACTGTCCCAGAAAATAGGGGTCTTATAATACCTTTACAAAGATTTTTTGATGTTATGTGTAAAGCTTCTGTGCAGGTATAACCTATGAACATCACCTAGACTTGAATGGCGATGGAGATTCCTTGGGATGTGACAACAGCAGTGTTCTTTATCTTCCGAGTCAATTTTTTAATTTAAGCTCAAAATTTCAGTGTAATTTATCATACCCATGCTATTTATAGGTGGTGGTGTGGAATTTTGAAAATATTTTACTTGATCAAAAAGTATTTACTGGGTATAGTCTGCTAAACCTTTAGGTGTATCACAATGCCTATGACACTTATTCTCATATATTATCTAATAGACAAGCTAATGGTATTGTTTAGACTATGAGATCATTGACACCAGGGACTCTAGCTTAGTGATCTTTGCAGCCACTATGCTAAGCACTTAGGATATGTTCTATAAAGGTTTTTTGAATGTGTAAATGTATGAATGAAGAACTTTAGCAAAGGTATATACCTATGAATATTGTACTTAGTGTTTCATTGAATGAGGTAAAAGGTAAAATTGTTGAAATATTGGTCAGTTGAATCTCATATGCACCCCAACCAGGGACTGAACCTGCAGCCCAGGCATGTCCCCTGACTGGGAATCAAACCTGCCACCCTTTGCTTTGTGGGACTACACCCCACCAACTGAGCCACATCCCAGTCAGGGTTCTTTTGGTTATTTTGATGCACAGTTAGTTCTGAAAATTTTTGTCTTAGTTGACTTTGCAGTCAGACAGGCCTGGTTTTAAATCTTAGCTGTACCACTTATTTACCATTTGGCCTGTAGTATTTATCATTTTCATAACTATTTTGTGTTTTAATTGTCATATTTTTAGCTTTGAAACATGAAAAGGTGAAACTTGTTGCCTGTGGACGGAACCACACCCTAGTGTCAACAGGTATGGTATTCTATCTGTATGACTTCCTGCCTGATTTAAGGACTGAGGTCTCGTTCCAGTACATTTGTGACTTGGTAAAATTAATAGAAGTTATACCTTAGTAACAACAATAGGATTTTTTAAAATGTAAATGGTTAGTACAGTTGTTTGCCTTTGAAAATATGCAGATAAGTGGTGAATGGCTGAAGAAAAAGCTTGTTTCCTTGGATTATGTCAGGGGGCAGCATCTCCTTACCTGTGTGCATACCTCTTCATCTGGTGGTTCCTGTTCATGTTCTTCCTTCTTTTCTGAGAGTGAGTGGGAGCCACCCCCATCCTCACAGAAACCCCTATTGGTGTGAATCAGCACAATTTCAGTCAACATCTAAACAGGCTGTGTGTGTATAGAAATTAACAAGGTGATTCTTAAGTTTGTATGTGTGTAGTGGTTGACAGGAGTCTTAAGTTTATATGGAAAAGCAAAGGACCTAGAATAACCAAAACAGTGTTGAAAAGAACTAAATTGTAGAACTAACACTAACTGATTTCAAGACCTACCCCAACACTACAGTAATTGAGAGTGTGATATTAGCAAAAAGATAGAGAAAAGTTAATGGAACAGAATAGAATCCAGAAATAGATCCAAATGCATATGCCCAAATAGTGCTTGATAGAGGTACCAAGGCAAATCGATGGAGAAAAGGTAGTCTTTTCAGCGAATGCTGCTGGAACAATTTGATATTTAGGCTCTAGCCATTGGCCAGACCTTTCTTTTCCCTTCCATATAGTTTCTGTTGTTAGACTATTTTCACTGCCTTGGCTCCTCCTTACCTCTGCCCTATGCAGACTTTTCTTGCTTAAATGTCTTTTCTCTTCCTCAAATTCTTATCTTTTAAGATGCCGTGTAAATGTTACTTCTTCCATAGAGCTTTTGGTAACTATTCAGCTTTTTACTCATGTGGTTCTCTGAACTGTACTAAGTATTTCACAGTCCTTGTTTGCTCCATATTTGTAAATTGTGTGGTCCAATTCCATGTGGTTTTGTAGTCCCTCCCATTTGAAAGCCAGACTTATTTCCCTCAGTTAGCTTTTATCTTTTTAAAAAGATCTCATTTTTAATTTTTACTGATTCAGTTGGACTTTGCCCTCAGTTTTCCCTATTATTTAGCGAGGTTTTGACTTCATATGCATTTTTACAACAGATATCACTAGTAGTTAATATGTGTGTCTCAAAAAATCTTCATTACTCAGAGCTTACTGGTAATATTTATTATGTAGGCATGTTATACTTATTTAATAAGTAATTAACAAACATTTATAGTACTTCCAGTGAGCCAAATGCTGTTCTAAGAATTTTATAAATGTTAACTAATTTAAACTTTATAACAGCTCTATGAAGTGCGTACCATTATTATTCCTGTTTTACAGATGAGAACAAGGAGACAGGGAGAGGTTAAGTACAGCTTGACCAAGGTTACACAGCTGATAAGAGGCAAGCCAGAATTTGCACCCAGGAAATACAGCTCTGGAGTCCTTTCTCCTAAATACAGTGTTATACTGCCTTTCTAGTTAGCTAAAAAATTAGAAGAATTATAAAACATAGACTTACCACGTTTCTAATTATGTTATTGGATTTGCCTCATTTTACTTACTTGTTACTTATTATAACTTTGCTTTAATGGGTATGGAAGTTAAAATTAACAAACCATATCTCTCTTAAAATGGTTTGATTTGGATTGTAAACTAATTTAGAAATTACCTTCCTCTTTTCTGCTCTTGACTTAATAAAGTGCTGCATGAGTAAGAAAATACATTCCATACATTCTGTGCATTTCAGTTGCTATTGGGACTGTGGAATGATTTTTAAAATCTCAGAAAGAAAAGTGTATAGCCTTGCTTGTTTTACTTCATTTTTGACAATGGAATGAAGTTGTGCACCAAATTATAGGATAATGTCGGCTTTCAACTTTCTTCGCTGTTAATAGAGGGAATATCTGGTATACACTGGCTTGTCTCATAAAGATGACGACTGTAGTTTACTGATGTTTTCTTTTCTATGTGCAGAAGGAGGCAAAGTATATGCAGCTGGAGGAAATAATGAAGGACAGCTAGGACTTGGTGACACTGAAGATAGAAACACTTTTCATCTAATTGAGTTTTTTACATCCCAGTATCAGCTTAAACAACTCTCTGCTGGATCTAACACTTCAGCTGCACTAACTGGTACGACTTTTCTATTTCAAGCTGGGGCACATCCCTTTCCTTTAGACCAGGATATACCAACTCAGTAAATTGAAGAGAGCATTGCCATTTAGTTTTCTTTGATTGATGATGTGTTTTCAGAAGGCATTTAAAAAAGAACTTTAAACGATGACATATTTTTCAATTTTATGCTTATTTAGAGTTAGATGTCAACATACATTTTGAAGGTAATTGTTAAATAAATTCTTAGTTATGCTATCTACTCGTGATCTCAAGTATAATTTTCATTGTATGTTTTGAAAAACCCTTGCAGCTTTAATGAAGTTACTTTCAGAAACATCATAGAAATCTTTCGGATATATATTGTCAAAATAAAGTTTGTAACAGCCGTGGTATCTCTCTGCCTCCTTATCAAAAGCCTATATGAGGAACTTCTTTAAAATTTGGAGCCAAGATAAACCCAGCCTCACTGAAGAAGCTGCTGGTGTGCTTCTGGTCCAAGTCTGGAGAACTCTGTAACTTACGGTGTTGCTCTGGCTGTCAGGAAAACCAGAGTCAGCTCTGAGGCTCCATCCTTCAATTCTGTCAGCAGCACAGTTAGCATTTTGACATCTTTCTGTTGGTTCTTACCTTCAATTTTTCTTTTATTTGCCTTATTATTAAATCAATTCAAAGGTAAAATTTTAAATTAATTAAAAGATAAATAAATCTTGATGATTTCTTTCTAAAATATTTTCCTCGTTTAGCTTTCCCAGAAATCAAAACCCTTATCAGAAAGAACATAAGTTAAACTGTATTTGAGATGTGATGTATGCTAATATATTTCCTGATTTTCTGAAGCTAGGTTATATGTTTCAAGTGTAAATTGTAAACAAAAAAATGTGGGGGGATACACTTCCTTTTCTTTATTTAAAGCATCATTCCCTCAGTGTTCTCAGAGCTAGGTCTTCTAGGCCCTTTTGACCTGGGACTAACTTGCTCAGGAGATGATGTCCATTGTGGCTTGTGGCATCATTTAGTTCAGTTGCAGGTAGACTGCATGAAAGGAAGAAACCATTTTTTGTTTAGAGGCATTAAAATAAGAGAAGGTTATTATAGGAGAGGACATTCTGTCATTGCTATTAAGATAAAAATATGGACATGACTGAAGTGTTGTACATAAAGCTAGTTTTTGTCCTATATCATTATAGAAGTATTTTGTACTAGAAATAGAACTGTTAAGTAGGTAAGTGGTATAAATGTCTTTGGAGTACTTTTCTTTTAAGCACATAGTTTTTTCTAAGTTACAAAATAAATGAGTCATTGGAAATATAATAACTTTATAGCCCTGCCACTTTTTAAAACCTTTATTCCTCCTTGTATTTTCTTTATAGAGGATGGAAAACTTTTTATGTGGGGAGAAAATTCTGATGGACAGATTGCCTTAAATAATCAATCTAGTGTGTGTGTTCCTCATCAAGTGACTGTTGGGAAACCTATTGCCTGGATCTCTTGTGGATATTACCATTCAGCTTTTGTAACAAGTAAGACTGAACATTTTGAATTCATCATGTTATCTCCCATTTCTAAGTTCTTAGTTAATAATAAAATGATACAACATTCTACAGTTCTATAGGAATAACGCCATGCTAGTCTGTGTAATGAAATAATTTTGGTCTGTTTTAACAGTATTTCTCCATTTGAGTAATGAGAGTTTATCATTTCAAACTCTCTTTGACTTGTTAACTTTTTGATGAATATTAGGTATATTAGAAAAACAAATTTTATGTTAGAAACTTTTAAATTTTGGATCTCAAACCGTTGGAATAATTTGGTTTGAAAAACAAGACCTGTAGCCCACTTTCCTCTGGATCTATTTGCCTATGTACTTTGGCCTATTCTACTCTTGTCCTGAAAATTAGTTTTATTATTTCAATAAATGAAGTATAAACTTTTATTGTGTGAACAAGGATAAAGACTAGATGGAAAAGAAGAAAGGTTGGTATTGGATATGATTTCCTTTGCTGGGATTTTTCTCAGCATCCTCAATTTCTCCCTTTCCTGGACTCACTGGCAGCTGTTTCTATCTTAGTTAAAATATTTGAAATATTGGACTCTATTATAGTCTAAATCTACACTAGTAATAATAGAAGTATGATCATGGCTTTCCGTCCTATTGATGGTTTTTCTAACAGTAAAATAGCTGGAGGAAACAGTGTTGTGGGCCTTCTTAGACCCCTCTCTCTCTAAATTTTTGATTTATACATTTACTCCTTATTCCATGCACCTTGGATTCAGTTTTAGAAAGTTCCAGTTGACTTATGTCAGTGCTGCTCAGACTTACCAGTGAATTGGTAGCAGTTTGGTACTAAGAGACAGCAAAATCCACCTTGGTTGGTATTGTTCACCACTGTATCAGTTTGTATCTTGAACGAACTGTTAATCAATATTGTCAAAGGAGGAAGTAAGTGAATGAGTGACCAATTAATTGCGTTTCTTGGGGCAGTACTACCTACCAACTTATTAGTAACTTTAGGGTCCTGAGTTTGGTGTAGTCTGTGCTCACTTTGTTCATAAAACAAAACAAAAAAGGAAAGAAAAAAGATAAATAGGAAAACAATAAAAACAAGCAAAAGCCAGAGTGACTCTTAAGACTAAAGTCTGCTTTAGCCAGTAGGGGAAGAAATGGAATTGAATTGTTCATCTTAACCAACAAGTGTTAAATTGAGCTTTTTTGCTGTTTCATTGTTTTTGTGCCTTAAAAAAATAGCTTTATTGAGATATAGCACACATATCATACAATTCACCCATGTTAAGGTATGAAGAGCACCAGGAATTTATAGACAGAGGTGGAATGGGATGCTTCTGTACTTAGTAACTTGTTTCATATGAGGCAAAAGGCATGGGAAAAGGGGAAGTGTGCTGACTTACTGAGTACCTCTTCTGTGCCAATGTTTGCTAAATACTTCCATTAAAAACATGTGGAAAACCATTATAGCTATGTTTTCAGTATTTGACCGAGTTTTTAAAATTAAAATATATTTGGCATATATTATGTTAGTCTCATGTTTGACCAAGTTTTAAGTAGTACATACCATGTGTATTGGATATCCCACAACTTCCCTGAGTTCCGTGATTTGCTGGAAGGACTCTCAAAAGCTTCAGTAGCAGATTATACACATGGCTAAGATTTATTACAGCAAAGGATACAGAACAAAAGCAACAAGAAAAGTATATGTATCGATGGAGTCTAGAGAGGTCCAGCATAGGGTTCTTAGTTCTTCCTCTTCCTTGGTCACATAGGACATGCTTTCTCTTTGGCAGCAAACTTCAGGGACATGTGTGGAATGTCTGCCTGGGGAAGCCCACTATAGTCTCAAGGTCTGAGGCCTTTATGCATGGCACTGATTAAGTAGGCACATCCTGCTAGCAACTGGCCACAGCATCTGAAACTCCAGTCCCTCAACAGTGAAACCAGGTGTACCTCATCGATGTTGATGTTTGTGCACAGTAACCCTAAGAAGCTAAGCTGGCATAGGTGTGCATAACAAAATCATCAATTGCTAACATAAAGAATATTTCAGGGGCCGTATTCCCAGCGGTTGGTCACTGATCAGTCATGGTTCTCTTAGAGACCGGCAGTTAATAAGCAACAAGACATGCTGTGTTACCTCTTTCCTCACACCAATGGTGATATGTTCTGCATCATTTAGATTAGATTATATATTTACAAAGGTTTTTAAATTCCTACTTTATAGAACTCATTTCAGTTCATAGAAATGAATAAGAGAAATTTCCTACTTTGAAGAAGTTCGTAGTCATATTATAGTGCAGTAACTGTAATAAGAGAAGCAAGTCTGTAGCGTTGGTATTGACAAGGCAGTGATTAAATGTCAGGTTCCTTCATAAGAATCTGGAGAAAGTACCATCTAACAGTAAAATCTGTTTTCTTAAGATACATAAGATATATTTACTCAGTTTTCTGAACTGAGTAAATATATTGAGTTTACTGAGTTTTCTGAAACAAATTTAATAGAAAGGAATTATTTATTCAATTATTCAACAGCTATTCATTACATGCTCAGTGTACTAGATAGACACTACTAGGTTTTTGGAATACCTTAGTGAACATTACAAAATGTATGTCCTTATGGGAGATTAATGTCTCGTCATTATGCTTTATTAAAAGGAAGCAGAAGTAAGATAGCCTTCTCTTTCGTTAAACAGCTAAAATAATTTCCTAGTTGTTTCTTAGTGGTGATGGTAGTGAATTATTTGTGAAGATTTAGGATTATGATAATCAAAGGGAAAATAAAATCTGCCTTTATTGCCTCACCATATAGTAAAAATATCTCAAGAAGTTCAAATTTATTAAGTTGTCATTTTCTAACTTTTTTGTTGAACATGAGAACATGTACTTAAAAAGCGAGGGTCTTGTTCATATTAATGTCATCGTTGATCACTTTTATTTTTCTTTAATAGTGGAGGGAGAACTGTATACATTTGGAGAACCTGAATGTGGGAAGTTAGGTCTTCCCAAAAAGCTACTGATGAATCACAGAGTACCCCAACTGGTACCTGGAATTCCTGAGAAAGTGATCCAAGTAGCTTGTGGTGGAGGGCATACAGTAGTACTCACAGGTATGTGGGAACGCTGCTGATCCGTTTCTTGCTTTCTATGGTAGCTAATGAAAAAAACACTTTAATATCTTTTTTTATCATGGTATGAACATTTATCATCTAATTTACTCATTAAGTGATTGTTATTTTTATTTATGTTTATTGTTTATGCTATTACAGTTCTCCCCACTTTTTCTCCCTTTGCCCACTTCTACCATCCCCAACCCTCCACTCCCTCAGTCAATCCCCATATCGTTGTCTATGTCCATGGGTCATGCATAAATGTTCTTCGGTTAATCCTTTCACCATCTTTCATTCAGTTCCCCTCTCTGGCAGCTGTCAGTCTGTTCCCTGTATCTATGCTTCTGTTTCTGTTTTGTTTGTTAGTTTATTATGTTCATCAGATTCCACATATGAGTTTATATAATACAGTATTATCTATAGGCACAGTGTTATATGGCAAATTACTAGAACTTACCTTACATAGCTGAAACTTTTATACATGTTGATTAGCAACTCCCCTGTCCTCCCTCTCAGCTCCTGGCAACCACCATTCTAGTCTCTTGATTCTGTGAGTTTGACTATTTTAGATAGCTCATATGAATTGACCTTGGATCTTTTCCTGTTAAGATACTCACCTTTTATTCCTGTATTTAATATACATTTCTGGCCTATGGAAGAATTTCTTAAGTAGAAAAAATGAATTTTGTTGAATTGTTTTCACTAACTGATATTTTCATGATCTGAATACCTTGAATGGCAGCAAATGACATTGCTTTTAGCTCAGTTTCAAGGACAAACTTTTCCATATGTATATAGAAGTATATGTTTTTCATTTGTATTGGAAATATATAGGTTTTCCATATATGCATGTATATACATTCCATATTTACCTAAAATTGACACTTTTTCTGAAATATTTTGTTTTGGAGAAGCTCCCTTTTCATGTTGTTTTGCACAGTAATTGATAATTCTTTTCTTTGTGGCATTCACCATGTATAACTTGGTGATTTCTGTGTTATTTTTATGTTCTGTTATAGTAATTCATTAAAAAGTGTTAAGGTTTTAAATTACAGGTAATAAAAGAAAGTTAGAACCTTAATAGTAATGTCACTTTTGGCTTCTGAATTTTGCATCTAGTATGAGATGTCATTTCTCAGGATTCTAGTTAATATATTAAGATATACTTACTACTTGATAATATACTTACTAAATTGATGCTCCCAAATTTGTTCAGCATTACCTTTATTTTAGGTGAGTAGTATAGAGGTAATATAGTTGGGTGGTGAATTATGATTTCTTTTTGGATAAAAAGAAGTAAACAGTTTCTGAAATCACTATTAATCTTCAGTAACACAAAGCCAGAAGTATTCTAGATAAATTTTGAATAGTATCCAATTCCCAGATGATATGCTTAATATTGCAAGGTGATTGAACAATAGTTTATCTTTAGATTTTTCCCTCTAACCTAGCTTTTCCTTGGCTTTTTCTTTCTTTGTTATTTTCTTAATCTTCACCTGAGGATATGTTTTACTGATTTTAGAGAGAGAGGAAGGGTGGGGCTCGGGGGGGGGGGGGAGAAAGGGAAAAAGAGAAAGAAACATCAATGTGAGAGAGAAACACCAATCAGTGCCTTCCATATGTGCCCCAACCAGGGATTGAACCTGAAACATAGGTATGTGCCTTTATAACATTTAACAATGTAACTCGATGTTAAAAATAATACTATATTGGAAAAATAATTTTATTAGTTGGCTTCAGATCAATAGTACTATAATTTCACAGAATACATTTGATCTCGTGACTAGTAATTTGTTACCCTGGAGAGATCTTAGTTTGCACAAACACAATCTGGAGAATTTAAGTTCTTACTTTTCAAGGGATCCACATTTCGTTAAGGACCCTACCTTATAATCAGCCTTTTCTTGTCTTTTGGTAACTGCTGTGGCTGACATACAAGATGACATCTATCACTCTGCCTCACTTAGTGTGTCCAAGTTCCAGTCTGACACTTTCTCAATAGCAGTCCATTATTTCCCTGATTCTAAGGAGAAACTAATCATACTATCACTCATTAATACAACCAGTAATTGTATTTTCTAATCTACCATAGTCATATTTAAATATTATGTTTTAAATTCATCAGCAACAAACTAATTTAAATTACCTTTGCAGTATTTTAATGAATGATACCTAAATAGATTTTAAGATCAGAGTTATAGCTACAAGGAAAAACAACACTGGGGAAGACCCCATTAGAATCATCTAATCTAAAAGCCCTTTGCTTTAGTGAAGGGTACAGTTTAGAACAGATACTCCTTAAAAGGTCTTGCAAAGTGTTCTATAACTCTTAGGTATTCAATTTAATCCTTAGTAAAAGTACTGGTCAATACACTCATCAGGTCAATTTCTTCTCAGGACTAAGGATCTGTTTTGTTATTGCTTTATTGTGGCTTCATATCCTTGACACAGCATAATTTTTAAGAATTAATGTCTACATGTCTTATTTATGAAATAAACATAACTTTTCAGACAGAAAAAAATGTAAGGTCATCATAGTAGATAGCTATGTGTTCAGCAATCAGTATCTTCCATTGTCAGAATAAGATGAGTTGATTAGGTAATTACTTTTTAGAAAAATATTCTTTTCTAATTTATTTTTTATTGAATTTATTGGGATGATACTGGTTAATAAAATTATATAGGTTTCAATCTGTATATTTTTTTATGTGTTTACCATCCCAATTCAAGTCTCTTCCATCACCATTTTATCTCCCTCTTTACCCTCTTCTACCTCCCCCTACGCCCTCCCTTTCCTTCTGGCAATACTGTTGTCTGTGTCCTTGAGTCTTTCTTCTTTTCCTTTGCTTAATTCCTTCACCCTTATCACCAAGCCCCCAACAGCCCCCCCTCCCTGCCTCTGACAGCTGTCATTCTATTCTCTGTATCCATGAGTCTGTGTCCACTTTGTTGGTTTATTTGGTTCATTAGATTCCACATATAAGTGAAATTATATGGTACTTGTCTTTCTCCACCTGGTTTATTTAACTTAGCATAATATTCTCAAGGTTCATCCATGCTGTTGCAAGAGGTATGATTTCCTTCTTTTTTATGGCTGAGTAGTATTCCATTGTGTAAATGTATCACAGAATTTACATCTGAATGTCCTGTGTTTTAAAACCTGTATGAATGTTTTCTCATTTAATCCTCACAGAAACTCTTATTAGAGAAGGATTATAATATCAGAGAATTTAAGTAACCTTCCTACTTGCCACAGCTAGTAATAATAAGGAAGGTTTGGGTTCCTGCTTGAATCCAAAGCTCTTTTTCTTCTTTGTAGCAGGAGAGTCAATGTACTGAACTCTGAACAAGTAAATTAATATCATAAACACTGTTTCCTAATGCAGTGGCCAGTGAGAGTTGTGTGTCTAAAATAACCCTTTCATTCCCACTCATCTTGTTTTTGTGTTTTTCCATTTCTAGAGAATACATGAGCATAATATTTACCAAGTTATTGAAGGTCCTTTGGAATCACTTAAAAGTATTAATACAGATGAAAACATTTGTACCCTCCTGTCATTATTATTGCATTTCCTAGTAAATGTGTTTCTGTTTTTAAGTTCTCTTGCAAATTCTCTTATGAAATTGTTTTACAAAATAGACTTCTATTAAACTACTTTTGAAAATAAAGGCTTTTTCTACAGGAAACACTTTATTTTTTAATTTATGGCATTGAAAGGAATTAGCTTAATGCCAATTGATACCTTTTAAAGAACTGAGTGGTAATTATAGAGACATTTTAGGTAGTTCACTGACATGTATTTTTAGCAGTTTCTTTTATTGGTTATATGTAAAGATGAAATCAGGCCCATACCATAATTTTTACAGTTGTGTACCTTGTCATTTTCCCTCTTCCTTCATTATTGAGAAATGTATACATAAGTATTAAGTATTCTCATATAGGTATTTATGTCAGAGATACTTAACCTTCATTGTGAAAGGTTAAATATCACAATTTTTCTAGATATATGTAATGGTGACAGTGTCTGCTTCTCCGCAATCCTTTTCTTATATTCGCCCTTTCCCTTTCAGAGAAAGCTGTGTACACCTTTGGGCTGGGACAGTTTGGTCAGCTGGGTCTTGGAACTTTTCTTTTTGAAACTTCAGAACCCCAAATAATTGAGTCTGTTAAGGACCAGAAAATAACTTTTGTTTCCTGTGGAGAAAATCACACAGCTTTGGTAACAGGTACTGATGATATTTCTGGAATGTATTTATAGAACTGGATATATTTTAGTACAAAATAAATATGATGTGAAGTTAATGTATCTAATTTAAACAAGGAATTAATAACTGAGAAAATTGAATTCCTTGTTTAATATGCCAAAATATAAAGTTGTAAACCCTTTTAAAATTTAAATTTAATTTAAAATCAGTGTACATGATCCAAAGATTTAGAACCTCAGAATGTGTCAGTGGTGTCAGAGATAAGACTGTAGTATTTTACTTTGGCAGAAGGGTGGAATCTTTTTGAAACTTTATCAGTTTGAAGGTTCTTAATTCTGCTCAGGCCAGAGGGAAAAGTCTTACAAGAAAGAAATTTATTTTGTGTATATCCACATACCTATTATTTTTATTACTATTTTAATTCTTATTGTTTGTTGTGAAATTGGTTAATAAAATCATATAGGTTTCAAATGTATAATTCTGTATTCCCCAGATCTGTTTGCTAGGAAAAAAAGGAACTTATTTTTATTTTTAAGTATATTTTATTGATGATGCTGTTACAGTTGTCCCAATTTTTTCCCCTTTTCTCTCTCTGCCCAGTACCCCCCTTCACTCCAGCAATCTTCCCCCTTAGTTCATGTCCATGGGTCATGCATGTAAGTTGTTTGGCTTCACCCTTTGCTATACTATTCTTAACATTGGCCTGTCTATTTTGTTCCTACCAGTTATGCTTCTCGATCCCTGCACCATTTCCCCCTTTCACCCTTTTGCCTTCCCAGCTGATGACCCTCCAAATGATCCCCAGACCTATGATTCTGTTCCTGTTCTGGTGGTTTGCTTAGTTGGATTTTGTTTTTATTTTTTCGATTCAATTGGTGATAGCTGTGCATTTGTTGTCATTTTAATGTTCATACTTTTGATCTTCTTTTTCTTAAATAAGCCCTTTTAACATTTCATATAATAATGGCTTGGTGGTGATGAACTCCTTTAGCTTTACCTTGTCTGGGAAGCACTTTATCTGCCCTTCCATGCTAAATGATAGCTTTGATGGACAGAGTAATCTTGGTTGTAGGTTCTTGCTTTTCATCACTTTGAATACTTCTTGCCAGCCCCTTCTTGTCTGCAAGGTTTCTTTTGAGAAATCAGCTGACAGTCTTATGGGAACTCCTTTGCTTTTCTCTTGCTGCTTTTAAGATTCTCTCTTTATCTTTCATCTTTGGCATTTTAATTATGATGTGTCTTGGTGTGGTCCCCTTTGGGTCCATCTTTTTTGGGACTCTGTGCTTCCTGGACCTGCATGTCTATTTCCTTTACCAAATTTGGGAACTTATTTTAAATCATTCTCCCTGTTCAATCTGACACAGCTACATCCAGGCTAAGTTTTTTATGATGCTTTTGCCTCCAGGAGGCGTTTTTAAGAGTGACCCTTTCTTACTTGCTCCACAGTGATGGAAAAGCATCTCAGACACCACTAAATGAATATGTGAGTCCTCTAGATCTTTCACTCTGTGTTTTCTCCTTTATCCAGAGAAATGCTGCATTGGGCCAACTTGAAACCTCAGAAACGAGGTGCTGCTAATGTAGGACTTAATAAAGATCTTTTCCTAAAATTACTGATTCAATTACTTGTAGGTAATTGAGATATTCCACAATTTTAATTGCTTTAGAGCAAAAGGCTCTGTAATTTCCCTATTTCCAGCTCACATTTCTATCTAAATGAAACATTAAAAAGTTAGAAACCATAGTGTTTTAGAATAATCTACATACTGCTATTTCTTCTTAAATTTAATCTTATTCTTATTTATTATATTACAGTTGTCCCAGTTTTTCCCCCTTTGCCCTTCTCTGTCCCATCCTCTGCTCCCACAGTCCAGATACTGCTATTTCTATATTTATTCCCCTTTTAAAAAGCTACTGCTACAGTGGAGCTCATCTATTGGTGTGTGGTTAGGGGAACTAGGAATCAGCAAATACAGGGTCCTACAGTACACTGTCTCTTCTTCCTAAAGAACCTTTCAAAGAGACATACCTGCCCATTTTCATGTATTGATGTCTTTGCTAATATAGCATGAAATTGAGCATATATATACAAATATATATATCCAATTGTATGTTATAACACAGATAATTGAACAGTAACTTTGGTTGCCTTTTTGCTCATGAATCCTCCCCAGTGGAGGATTTTTTTTCTCCAGGATTAATGAGAAGTATGTAGTAAGTTATCTATATGTTCTTGCCAGTTCCCCATTATAGCCAGTGGCTCATGTTTTAAAAAGCTCTCTGAGATTGAAAGTGGAGTCAGGTGGCTTGTATCAGAATTTGTCTTTTTCTGGCTAAAGATAATCAAATTAAAGGGGCAAACCTTAAGAAAGTGTTTTGGATAAAGAAATCAGGGTCAAAGGAAGGAGGAGAAAGGCAAAAAGATGATAAGGAATATATATATATATATAAAGAAGGGAAATAAGTAAGAATTGTAAGAGTGTACATTTAGAGCCTAAACACTGATTATTGCTGAGTTGGTAGGGAATCTATTTATTTTTGTACATTAAATTTTGAACTTCCCACTTTATTGAATTATGTTATCTCTTATCTTTCAGTCAGTTCTCTTGGATTTTCTTAGTATGCAGTTACTTTGCCATCTTCAGCTAGAAGTTGCCAAATGTGATATTACAATTTTCTGGCTTAAAACTCCATTTAGCTTATTATTGCCCTAGGATAGAGTTCAGAAATTCTTAAGATGAACTAACAGGATTTGTGTTATGGTTCCTTCTTACCTCTTCAGACTCATCTTATACCACTCTCCCCTTGTGCTTCAGGCACGTTGATTGCCTTTCAATTTCTTAACTATGCTATATATATATATATATACATATATATACACATATGTGTGTTTATATATATATATATATATATACACACATATATATATATATATATTTTTTTTTTTTTAAATTCAGAGCCTTTGTATGTACTACTGCTAACTCTGCCTGGAAGATTCTTTGTTGCCTTTTTCTTGCAGCTAAACTCTGATCATCATTTACGCTCCAGTTTGAAAGCCCTCCCTAGTCCCCAGACTATTGGGAGATCATCCCCCTCCTCTACCCATACTAGCACCGTTCTGTTTACTTTTACTTTCATGGCACTTACCCCACTTGAGATGGAGGTTATGAAGGAAGGGCTTGAGGATGAAGGTTCAGAATCGCTGCTACAGCAATGGAGCAAAAGAGTTAAGAGAAGCAACAAGATTATTCATTATCATTGTTGGGTCCACCTATATAGGGGACCCCCAGTATTGGTACAGGGATTAGTCAGCATGGATAGTTTATGGCATTTTCATCAGCAGAGTTCCACCGCCCAGGAGCAGAGCTAGTAAAAAAGGCAGCTGGATTGATCTAAGCCAGTAGTTTTCCACCCGTGGTGATTTTGCCCCCTGCCCCTCAGGGGACACATAGCATTATCTGGAGATATTTTTGATTGTCACAACTGCAGAGACAGGGTTGAGAAACCCTGATCTAATCAATGAATGGAGGAAAAAGGAAAATGGGTAATATTTGGATGTAAAGGGTAAGAATAGAAATAAATCTCTTTCCCCCTGAGAAGATAGTGTGTAGCATGAGATCTCATGCTGGATGGCTGCTGCTCCACACAAGGCCTCACACAGCTTGGTTTCAACTTTACAAACCACCAAAGGCTTAGTGATTTATTCTCAGAGTATCTGTTGTCTTAATATTATGTGCCAGATCACAGAGACAATAGAGAGTATGGAAACATAAACAAATCAGGGTAAGTTCAATGCATAATATGAGGGGAAAATTACAATTGCATTGTAAGTAATTATATTTGTTTATTTACAAATAAATTCATACAGCTAACACTTTTATAATTCTCTCTCTTTTGCATTTTAGATATAGGCCATATATATACTTTTGGAGATGGTCACTATGGAAAACTAGGGCTTGGAATGGAGAATTTTACCAATCAGTTTGTTCCTACTTTGTGCCCTAATTTTTTGAGATTCAGAGTTTCTTTGGTGAGGGTTACTTTTTCCTGTTTATATTTTCATATTCCTTAATTTTAGTCTTTCAGTATTTTATAGAAAATAAACACTTTTATGTTTACATGAAAGAATATCATGACTATATCTAATAAATATACTTATTTCCTAAAAGTCAAATGTCAGACATAATGTCACTTGACTGGAAATCAGTCCCTTTCCTAATTTTCCTTCATAGTATCTTCCTTTGTGCCCTAATATAGAGTCTCCTATTTTATTCTCATATGTCTCTTGAAAGTCTGGACTGTGCCATGCTTGAAAGC
This sequence comes from Furipterus horrens, assembly GCF_987537825.1. Taxonomy (NCBI): domain Eukaryota; kingdom Metazoa; phylum Chordata; class Mammalia; order Chiroptera; family Furipteridae; genus Furipterus; species Furipterus horrens. Next base: position 93,137,163 of record NW_028327187.1, read on the forward strand.
TCTGTGACTCCTATAGCACCCAGCAGAGTACCTTACTCACAGTAGTCATCTATAAATATTTGTTGAATTAGATATTACTAAGACTCTCAAATTGTGCACAAGAGAAAATCTGATAATTAATGAAGAGTTTTAAAATTATGTTTTTTTGGCTAAATGTTATTTAGATAGGAAGATATTGTTTCAAGTGTTATCCCCAGCAGGCATCTCGTATCTGTTGATTCTAACGCTTTTGCTGATTAAGAACTACAGACTTGAAAAATCTATTCCTTTGGTGATGATATCACTTGACATTTTTTTCTCCAAAATCTCAGTGCCTATTACTATAGAATATTTCCATTCTTTGATACCCACTTACTGAACCCCTACTTTGAATAAGATACTGAGTATAAGGAATAGAAAGCGTATAGTAATGAACAAAATAATCAAATCCTCATTCACTGAGCTTATGGTCTTATAGGAAAGATCATTTTTAAAAGTGCTGTACAGAAATATATAAATTTTAACTTTGAAAATATAAGGGAAAGGTTCAGAATATGCTATCCTTATGCTACTATGTACACTATAAAGCTGCTAAAAATCTGTGTACTGCAAATACTACACAATGGTTTTTAAGTACTTTATTGAAAGTACGTTATTTCTCAAAATCCTTTGACTGTTTATTTTTCATTATTCCATCATTGTGTGTGCTTGCATTTTGCTCTAAGGACTTAAAAAATTTCATGTAAAGAAAAAGGCTTCGAGACATAATTAGCTCAGGAGACTGATTTATTATTGGATTACCTTTTTCCAAGTAGAATTTCTCTGAGTAATTTTTTCAAGTAATGAACGTGTTGCTTTCAGATTAAAATAACATGTTCTAACTTGTAAGGAGAATTGTCACATTACATCTGGTTTTATATCTATACTATATCAAATGATTTTTTTCTCTATACTATCTAAAATTGAAAGTAAAATTGTATGTTAAACTTGTTCTAATTTTCAGTGGTAGGATTTAATGAAAAGAATATGCAGTTGACTCTTAAACAATGTAGGAGTTAGGGGTGCCAACCCAGAAAGTAGAAAAACTATAACTTTTGACTTCCCCAAAACTTAAGTACAATCATCTCTCAGTATCCACAGGGGATTGTTTCTAGATACCAAAATCCACAAATGCTCAATTCCATTGTATAAAATGATGTAGAACAATGCATACAGTCAGCCCTCTGCATCTGCAGATTCCCAACTGTGGTTTGGAAATACTGTTTTTGATCCATAGTTGGTTAAATCCACGGATGTGAAACCCAGGGATATAGAGGGCTGACTGTTTATTTTTTTAAAATGAGCTTGGTTGGCTAGAGCATTGTCCTGATACAGTAAGGTTGTGGGTTTGATTCCTGGTCAGGGCACACACAAGAATCAACCAATGAATACATATATAAGCGGAACAACAAATTGATCTCTCTCTCTCCCTCTCTCCCTCCCTCCTCCCCCACCCCCTTTCTTTCTCTCTCTCTAAAAATCAACAAATAATTTTTAAAATAAAAAATTAACATATAAGTAGATCTGTGTAGTTCAAACCCATGTGTTCAACGGTCAGTTGTATAATTCATGTATGTGTGTGTGTCTATAGATAGTCATTCAATATAGAAAGTCTGCCACTAAGTAAATGTTTTGTAGCTGAAAACTGTTAAAAACATATTTGTGTTTGAAGCCAGTATCAATTAATTTATCTGTGGATTTATGCTGCAGGTTGCCTGTGGTGGATGTCACATGATAGTTTTTGCCACTCCAAGACATACTATAGAAAGATTTCAACTTGAGGAAATGTGTGATCCTTGCATACCTGGAGCAACTTCTTTGCCTGTCAGTAACCTGACCTCAGGAGACGTACTGCATAGATCTTTATCAGCACGTGTACGTCGAAGAGAGAGGGTACAGTTGTGTCCTATTCTATATAATAATATTGTCTAGCACTGCAAAGAAAATTGGAAGAAAAAAATCCATTTCTTAAAAAAATTAATGAAGGCTCTTGCCGGATACATTTACTGAATAAAGTTATTAAAGTTGAGGCCATACAAACTTTTAAAGGAAACTCAGAGTTAAGCTATTAAACATACAAATTAGAAAATTCAAATTATAGTGGATAACGTTGGCTTATAGACAATGATACTTACCACTATCTTATTACCTCAGATTGAATACTGAGTTGTTTTCTCAACTATATGTGTACTGACTTTTACTTTGCTTTTATCTTTTAGTTATACCTCATGAGCAGTGGAAAGTTATACATTGTAAACAATGAAACGTGGAAAACAAAGAAATAAGGCCTTCAGTTTGAGAGAGGGGATATTTTTTCTCAATTAAATTTAGAGCGTCTAGTTCTGTGCTTTAAAATTATTTCAGTGATACTAATTAAAAATAATAAAATGCCAGATTTTTACAGAGAACATTCCTCTTTTTTAAAAAAATAGTTTAAGCTGTAAAACATATTCCTTTTGAGGTATAAGTCTAAATTTGACTTTTTATTATGAAAAAGTAGCTATAGAAAGATTGAGAAATATCCCATAATTATTTTGTAGCTGTTGTTTATGTCTCATGAATAATTTTTTGTTAATTAAGGAAGGCAGACAGAATACACATATACTTTTCCCCATCGTGTGAAAAACAGGTTTCCAAATTGACAGTTTAGAGCAACTTATACACATAGACAACAGCAACAGTTTTAGCCCTTGGGAATTATAAAAAGTGGATTGTATGGGACATTGGCCAGCTTTGAAGTCTCTCAAATATATTTAGCAACCACAGGGTAGTTGATGTCTATATTAAATATATAACACCATCTAGCAGTTTATTTAACCTTTTCTTTTCAAGGAGAAATCCCCAGATTCTCTTCAAATGACAGAAACACTACCTCCAGTTAAAGGGACTGTTGGGCCACCTATTCATTTCCCCCTGACTTCAGTTTCTTTATGTACATCTACAACTAACCTGCTAGAGAAAATAATGACTGAAAAGCAGGGCCACATGGAGCCTGTGGAACCAGGTAATATTTGATAGACACTCTTTCTGCTCTCAGAAAAAAAGAGGTACCTTTATTCCTGTTTTCATATTTACCTTAAGATGTTTTTTACAATTAAATTGTTTTCTTCCTAATTAAAGACTTATATCTCTCATTTGAACTCAAATCCAGGAATGCTCTTTCAAAGAGCAAGCCTTGTCACTGACCCTAAAAATTCCGATAATAATAGCAGCATATCTTTACAGGGTGATATTTGACATACATAGTGCCTTAATTTACATTATCTCCTTTAAACCCTGAAGTAGCTCTGTGAATTCAATCAGAGTTATATTCTTTATTTTTACAGATGAGAAAAGCAAGGCTTGAAGATTGAGTGACCTGTCCAAGGTTGCTCAGCTTATAAATGAAGTGAATAGGTTTGAATGCCAGGACTTCTGGACCTATGTGATGTTCTGCATTTAGGCAGCATACCATAGTGGTTAAGAGCCTGGTGTATGGAGTTAAATTGATCTGGGGCCAGATGACAGCTCTGACATTCATTAACTATGTGACTGACTTCGGGAAAGTTGCTTAGTTTTTCTAAGCCTCAGTTTCCCTATCTTTGAAGTGAGTTTAATAATACCTACTTTAGAGAGTGAGTGTGACAGTTAAATAAAGCGTATAATATGTTTAGCATTGGGCCTAGCAGCTCTAGAAACTCCATAGTAAATATAGTCATGGTTATTAATACCTCTACCTCACTACCTATTAGATATAACTTTTATGTTTTAAGTTGTAATCCCAGGTCTTTAGTTCTTATATATCTTATAATTATTTAGAAATAATTTTGTTTACAGACATTTGTATATCTTAGGAGTATGTATATATTACTTCAGGGCATGTGCTTGGATGATAGGGGCAGGGCGAGAAGCCAAGACCAAGAGATCAGTGTAAGCAGTAGGTTTGGAATTAAGAAAATCTGGGCATCTGGGATTTAAGACTGTGGTGCAAAGAATTTTCGGTATGTTAGGGGTCAGGAACCTAGACAAAAAGTTGAAGTAATGAAAGATCAGGAACTCAGGCAAGAATTTTGGGCCATGGTAATGGGGCGTTATCTACAACTACGATCTTGATAATGAGCTGTTTCCTGAATCTCACCCAGCACCTTTGGATATTTCCTTTTGAGATAAAAATCACGGGCACTCTTCCACCTTGTACACAGGAAAAGTAGATTCTGACAACAGTGTGTACAAGGGAAAGAGAAGTTTATGGTTTGGGAAAGTTATTTCCGACTTTAAGGTTTGATTGTGAAGATATACAGAATTTTGTAGCTAGATCAAAAGGAAAATCTACCCCTTATCTTTTTGTGACTGTTTGCTAAAACTGTCTCAATAAAAAGTATTTTGAAAGTTTTATCCAACATATATGACTTTTTTTTAGTTATTTGCAGATTTCAGTGTTTATCACAGAGGGAAGGTAATCAGGGAAGACCTTGTTGAGAAGGTGACAATTAAGCTAAAATGTAAACGATAAGAAAACCACACAAAGAGAGGATTTATGTACTCCAGGCAAGAAAAATGATATATGTAAAGATTTGGAGGCAGTTATAAGAAAAGAAAAGACAGCCCTTGGGGCTAGAAAGTGAGGGAAAAGGCAGGACAAGATGATGTTGGAGAACAAAACAATGACAATTATTCATGGTTTTATAGGCCATGACAAGCCAATTTTATTTGAGTGTTTTTTAAAAATTCAATAGAATGCCATTAAAGGATTTTAAACAGTGGGGTGAGGTGCTTCAATCCAGCATACATTTTAAGGTGATCACTTGCCTTTGTGTGGATTGTGGGAGGCCAGAATGGAGGTAGGAAGAATAACTAGGGGCTTTTTGTAAGAGGTAATGATGTATGGACCAAGGTGTTTACAGTAAAAATGGAGAGAAGGGGGCAGATTGAAAGTACATTTACAATCAACTGAATTTGCCAAACTTGTTAATGTGTTACATATAGATGTGAAGGAAAGGGGAGAATCAAGGATGATTCCTAGGCAGGAGGATGGTTGACAGGTTTGAGGGGGAAAAATTAAAATTGTGCTTGAGATACCTGTGAGAGAGACATCAAAGCAAAAATATCAAGCAGGCAGTTGAAAATGCAAACATAAAGTTAAGAAGAGAGGTCTGGACTAGAGCTATAAGTTTGGAAACTATCAAAACAGAGACAGTATTTACAAGCCATGGAAGTTTATGATATCACCTATCAGAGAGTAGAATTGGTAGAGAAGAGAGCCCAGGATTTAGCCCTGAGGACATTAACATTTAGAGGGTAGGGGAGGAATAGCTAGCAAAGAAGCCTTCCTCAGCCTCCTCAGCCTGTTGGGTAGGAGGAGAGAAATTAGGAGAAAGTGGAGTCATGAATTCAAACTACTTTGCAAACATCAAGGAAAAAGAGCTCAAAGGAATAGCTCATGGATTTAACATCATGTAGATTCCTGGTAGTCTTGACAAGAGTAGTTCCAGGGGAAGATCGGGGCAGAATCCAGAGTGTTAAGGGTTGAGGTATGATCCCTGGCTGGTGTGGCTTGGTGGATTGAGTGCCGGCCTGTGAACCAAAGGGTCAAGGGTTTGATCCCAGGTCAGGGCACATGCCTGGGTTGCGTGCCAGGTTCCTGTTTGGAGACATAGGAGAGCCAACTGATTGATGTATCTCTGGCACATCGATGTTTCTCTCCCTCTCTTACTCCCTCCCTTCCCTTCTCTATAAAAATAAATAAAATAAAATAGAGTTGAGGTATAAATGGAAGATGAAGGAGTGAAGTGTAGATAGGGTGTGAAGATATGTAATTCTCTTTTGCATAGTTTGGTCATGAAGAGAAGGAGCACAGGAATCGACTGGCAGATGGTGATGTGGGGGTCAATGGCAAATATTAGAACATATTTTTATGCTAGTGGACATAAGCCAGTAAGTATTCCCAGAGAGATTGTTAGCACATGAAAGAGAGGGCATAACCACAGATGCAAAGCTCTTTAGAAGATAGGAAGGGCTCACATTCAGAGTAGTCTTTGGTAAGAGGAAAGACATTCTACATTTTAACAGGAAAATACAGGTAAATGTGTACATTTGTTGTTGAGAAGATAAAGCATATCAGATATGATGAGTACTAATTTCTCAGTTAAGTGTAAGGCAAGGCCATGAGCTTAAATGATCTACCATCTATTTTTCAAACCTCCATTCTTTGCCCTCCAGTCTATCCTGCTTAACACTTTATACATTAATATTCCTCAGGTGCAGTTTAGGTCTTATCTGCTCCAGTGTCTTCAGAGGATCCTCAGTATTTTTTTAAATAAGTGTAAATTTGCCTATATGACTCCCACCTGCTTCATCTTTCAATTGTCTTTTTCTTATATCTTAACATCTGCAAACTATAGGCCATGACCCTAGTCTAGCCAGCCCCCCTGGTTTTGTAAAGTTTTATTGGAGGTCAATCATGTCCATTCCTTTAATGTGTTTTCTATAGTTGCTTTCACACTATGGTGGCAGAGTTTGATTAGTTAGGGCAGACTGTATGGCTGCAAAGCTTAAAATGTTTACTTTATGGCTTTTCACAAAGTTTGCCAACCCCTGATTTTGGTGAAACTGAGCTCTTCACAGTCAGAGTTTGGAAAGGCTATGAAATTTACACACACCAGAGATTGGCGCTTGGCACCAAAAGGGTCACTGAACCTTTATTTATTTATTTGTGAAATCAAGATTTAATACTTAACCTCTTGTTGTCATGGGATTAACCTGACATGTATAAAAACATATGTTCCCAGCACATGGTAACCCTTCAATGCAAGCAACTCTGCTTCTGTTAGCACTGACCTTCATTTTCTTCCTTGTCCATCTTCTTCTGTGCCTCTCTGAATTCTAGTCATTCTTCCCTGTACCTCCTTAGTGAAACATTTTCTGATTCCCAACATTCAGATGTGATTTCTCTTTGCTCTATGCCATATGATTTATATTCCCTTATAGATTACAAGTCCATTAAGTATGGAGCCAGGTGGATACTTGAAATATTGGAGGGACCACTTTGTAAAGTACACGATTGTCTAACCACTATGCTGTACACCTAAAACTAATACAGAATAAATTGCTTATAAACTGTAATTGAAAAATAAGTATAACACCCAAAAAAATAGAACTAATAAATTAATATCTCCTGCATATTATGTCACATGGGACAAACACCACCTGATTAATTTGCTCATTTGAATTGAATGAATTTACAAGGGAGAGATCATTGTGGACTAGCATTTTTAGTGAAGACTTCATTAAGGAGTTTCTCTCAAATAAATACACATGTTCTAATTTGGGGGTATAATAATGGAGAAAAAATGTGAGCTATACAGAGCTTATAACTTCTGATTATCTTTATTATATAATAACTTTTCAGTTTTCCATAAAAGTGTCTAGGTGCTTATACTAGCTATCTGTTGCCAAATAATAAATTACCCTAAAATTTATGGGTTAAAACAACAAACATTTGTTATCCCACACAGATTCTGAGGATTCGGAATCCAGGAGCAGGCTAGCTGAGTAGTTCTGACTCAGGGCATTTCATACACTTATAGACTGTCAGATGAGGCTGCAGTCATCTGAAGGCTAGATTGAGGCCATTGTCAGGGGCCTTCACTTTCTCAGCACATGGGTTTCTCCTTAGGGATGTTCACAACATGGCTTCCCCCAGAGCAAGTGATCCAAGAGAGAGACAATATGTGGGACCAAGACACAAACCATAATTACATCACAATTATGTCTGCTTTATTTTATTGGCCATACAGACAAATCTGGTAAAATGTGAAAAGGAGCTACATTGGGGTATGCATATCAGGAGGAGGAGAGTTGCTGGGGCCCTTTTTGCAGACTGGCTTTCACCGTGCTGTAGTATTTATCCCAAAGGAATGGCGTTTGTTCATAAGAATGAAACGGTTGTTATCAGTGTCCAAATCTTCAAATTTTCAAGAAGAAATTTTAAAACCTGTTATCACTATGATTCAATAAAATTATATCTGTACTTTATATTACAGAATAATTTCTGTTTATTGTCCAGCTGTCTTTAACTTTTCCTTTGAAATTTGGTTTTCTCTTTTCCTGTTTAATCTTTCAGAAAAATTTCAAGATAAAATGACCAAGGTGAAGGATACAGACAGTTCTTCATCGGCAGATTCAGAAAGCCTTGGAGAAACTACTGATGTCTTAAATATGGTAAAATGGGTTTTTTTATTTATGTATCTAAATATAAGTTTGAATTTTAGTTCATCATGTATTTGTGTGTATGTGTTTGTGTATGTATATGCTTCTATACTGTTATATCATAAAATGCTTTTTGTTTTGGTTTCATTTTGTTATTTTTAATCAACTTTATTGAGGTATAGGTTACATGCAATAAAATTTATTTCAATCCTCACATAATAAGTATGCAATTGAGTTGATTATGTTACTATCCGAACTGTTTTGTATTGTTTATGTATATTTTTAGAATGTATAAGTGATAATCATATGTATAGCCTTCATTGTTTTTTTAAAACATATACTTTTTAAATTTATTTCAGACACATATGATGAGCCTAAATGCCAATGAAAAGTCTTTTAAATTATCGCCAATTCAAAAAACAAAGGTATAATAGAGTTATTTTTATCATGGTGGGTAAGAACAGTTTAAATTGTTTTCTTTGAAAATTTTCTGGAAGTAACATAAGAAAGGTAAGCATTCACTTACTTTAGAATTGAAAAGACAGGAATACAAGGTAGATCACCTTAATTTGAGCTTATTCTGTTGGTGTGTATTTTCTGCAATACAACAAGATTGACAGAATTCCAATGCTGAAATTTGCTCTTTCGAGTTACTAACAAGTTAGAATAACCATACTTTCTTGTCATCACGGCAAAAAGATTATTGTTGCAGTTTTTAAGCATTGGAAGAGGCTGTTGTTTATCAGAGTGGCTTTCAGACTTCACTTGAGTATCACTTTGGATAAGTAACTGTGCTGACCTTACAGAATGATATTAACATCTTTTCTAGTCTATAAAGTTTTGTTGTTTCAGTGAAAATATTTAATAATTGCTTTTCCAGTGTTTGGAATGGGCTTTAATTTATGAAGAAATTGCTAACATAAAAACAAGATTAAACATTATGAAATTAGTCAGAAACTCTGCATGGTTGATAAAAATAGACCTTTAATAAATAGCAAATGAATAGCAAGAGGAAGGAATAATCTGGTTTTCACAACCCTGGAGAGATAAAGGCCTCACCTAAAATTCTTTGCTTTTCCTAGCTTTACAGACCACTGGGGAGAAAGTATGATAAGTTTGGGGCTTAGAAGAATAAATTGGAGAAACGTAAATTGAAGGAAGAAAGCTATAGAAAACATTTAATTTATATTTCTAGTGCCTTTTCTACATTGTTAAGCTAAAAATCTTTAAAATCAAAGTCACTGAAATGCAAAAGAATCTTGCTAAATTATCAAATTTAGTGCCAATCCTAATTAGTGTTATCTTTTTTTTACTGAGAGTCACGGCGAATAACAGCTTTTTTAAATGTGGGAGAGCTGTTCTAACACAGTTGTGGAAGCTCAGTGAATGTTGTCTGATTATTGACTGACTTTACTTCCAAGCAGACAGCTTTTCTGTGTCTTTCCTTTCTCTTAGACTCCGGGCTCTGCCTCTGCTGCTTTATTATGCTAGGGAAATAAAGGCATGTACATTTAGGAATCATATCTGGCACCTGGGCCTCTGTCTCTCTTGGGGTTCTTGAAAGGATCATGACTTTTAAAGGATAGGACCTAGAATAAACAGAAAAATACAGCATTTCCTTTTGAACTGGAAGTATATTTTATACTTCACATAATCCTTTTAAGTAGAAGCCTTACCAAGCTTACTTTGGTGAATAAAAAATAGTTATAATATTTCTATATATTTTAATGTGTTTTATAAATAATTTCTTTAGCAAAAAATTGACTTCTTCCTGGGTGTAACACTCATCACAATTTATAAAAGTTGATTTAGTGAGGTTTTACTATCCAGAGACCTAAATTTATTGAATCTTTCAACCCATTAGCTTGCAAAATTTAGGTCAACAATTTGATTTTTGCCTTATTTTGCCTAGGAGGGAAATTAATTTCATATTAAAGTATCATTCAAATCTCAATGTTTAATTTCATAGTTTTTATTAAAATAATACATTTTACCTTAAGTATTTTCCTTGAAGTGCTTTTTATGTATGCAAATTATTATAATTAAAGAATACAATAGATAAGAGGGTCAGAATTTTGAAAACCCAAGATTCTGTTTTGAAAAGAAAAATGTATTCATTATTATTTAATATACTGATAAACATTTTATTTTCAGCTTTTATTTCAGTTATTTTCTTCTAGAAATAAGCTATTCGGTTTTTCAATTTTTAGAAATTTCACATTTTAATTTATTTTCTTTAATTTTGTGAATTTTATGGAATTGAAGACCAATTAAAATTGACAATTAAAACAATAAGACAGGAAGAAAAAAATTAAACTGAACTGCACTCCATAAAACAGAAGTACACATTTTTAGTAGTATTTTGCAAAATCAGCCAGGAAATGTATTATATTTGATCATTTAGATTTAGAAAAGGGTCAGAGACTAAATATTGATGGTACTGTGAGTAATGGCAAAATTGAGGCAAGTAGTAAGAATTTGAAAGTTAAACACAGACATGTTATTAAATCAAAATTAGGTGTACCATAAACTTAGCAGCATAAATTATCCCCAAAGAAAACAAAATCTGGGCACAATGTTTGGTAAAATTGAACATTTTTGTTCTTTTAGTAAAACTGATAGCAGTGCAAGTTCTCAACAATTTTTATACTAAATAAGTTACCTTTGTCAACTAATAGTAGTATGACTATTACTTCAAAAAATTTACAGAAACAAGAAACAATTGAGAAACTGAAGCAGCATACAACTCATACTGAAAATGATGATAACAATGAATATGAAGAGATGTCCCAAAAAATGAAAGAAGGGAAAGCAGATAAACAAATTTTGGCTAAAGGAACATACATGGTACCAACAACTGGGAATGTGGAAGCACGTTCAGATGAGGATGTAGGTCACGACTCAGGCCAACCTGGGCCTCAGGTTGACACCAAAGATAAGGGCTTACACAAAGAAGCATTTAGATTTAAAAATAAGTGTGCTATTTATCCATCTGATGCTAAGGAAATACAAAATAAAGGTGATGGAGAATGCAGTCAGAAAAATTCAAAAGCTGAAGAAATAGTCTCTGAGAAGGAAACTAAGCTGGCAGAACTAAGAAAAGGTGAAGAGAACAGAAAAGATGTTGACAAATCCTTTGGCAGCTTACTAAATAGAGCCATGAATATTGATAAGAATTTTGAAGAAAGTGTTGTTGTTAAAGAATGGAAACTGACCAAGCAAGATGAGATCTCTGACAGTGAAAAAGAATCTGTAGAGGAGCCAGGCAGTTACATGGAAGGTGAAAGTGGAAGTCAGCCGAGTACAAGTGATGACTTCGAGCCGCTTGAGTCAGTAGAATTTAGTGATGGTGAAAAAGATGATGATGAAATAGAGACTTCCCCAAACTTATGGTATAGCAGAAAATGTATTGAACAAGAACACAAGGAAAGACCCATACTATCTGAATACATGACAAAGTATGATTTTAAATTTGACCACTTGCCAGTAATTCCAGAGGAAGAGAAAGGAGCAGAGGATTTAGAAGGAAGTGGAATAGAGGAGCAAAAGGTAGAGGAAAATATGGAGATGCCTGGAGGAAAAGAGAAGGAGGAAGCAGAGATCCTGTCAGATGACTTTACAGACAGAGCAGAGGTGAGTGAAGGCAATGGAAAGTCAGAGGGAGAGGCAGAGGATGTGCCTGAAGGTGGATTTGAGGGAATCTGGAAGGAGGGTAATTCACGAGTGGAACAGAGGCAGAGTGAGGGGGGAGAGGAGCAGAAAGACAAGGGAGAAGAAATGGAGAGCCAGGGTAAGGGAGAGAAACATTTAGAAGAGAAGAAACAGGGGCAAAAGGACAGGGAACATGACCATCAGGAGGAAAGAAACAAAGTGATAGATGAAGGAGAGGGGAAAGGAGAGGAGGAGGAAGGGAATGAAGAAGGGGGACAAGTGGAACAAGGTGGGGGAGGCAGAGAAGTGGAGGAAGAAGGGATAGAAGAGGGAGAAGAGGAAGGAGATGGGGAGGGAGAGGGGGGTGAAGAGGAAGATGAAGGGGAGGAAGTAGAGAGGGAAGGAGAAGGAGGAGAAAGGGAAGATGAAGGAGAGTGGGTAGAAAAAGAAGGAGAGAGTGAAGGGGAGGAAGGAGAGGGGGAAGAAGAGGAGGAAGGACTAGGAGAGGGTGAAGGGGAGAAGGAAGAGGTGGAATGGGAGGAAGAGGGAGAAGGAGAGGAAGGAGATGAAGAGGGAGAAGTGGAGGAAGAAAGAGAAGGTGAAGAAGAGGGGGAAGGGGAGAAAGAGGGCAAAGGAGAGGAAGTGGAAGAAGAGGAAGAAGGGGGAGGGGAGGAAGAAGAGGGAGAAGGGGGAGGGGAGGAAGAAGAGGGAGAAGGGGAGGAAGAAGAGGGAGAAGGGGAAGAGGAGGGAGAAGAGGAGAAAGGAGAGGGCGAAGGAGTAGGGGAAGGGGAGGAAGGAGAGGGGGAAAGGGAGGAAGAGAAGGAGGAAGACCAGGAAAGGGAGAGGAAGGAAGGGGAATTAGAGAAGAGGGAAGAGGAAGAAAATGGGAGGGGAGAAGAGAAGGAAGAAGAGGAAAATGAGGATGCCGAGGGGAAATACCAGGAGTTAGGTGATGAAGGGAGTGAAAGGCTGGAAAGACAGGGTGGAGGAAAAGAGTCCAGAAAAGTTACCAAAATCAAAGGATCTGTGAAATATGACAAAGATAAAAAATATCAAAGAAAACTTATTACTAGCACAGAGGGAAAGGGGAAAGAACATGATGTACAGAGGTTTAGAATGCCAGTGCAGTCAAAACAACTTTTAGAAAATGGTTATAAAATTTTTGTGAAGCCACCAGGTCCCAAAAAATTCTGGAATAATGTCTTACCACATTATTTGGAACTGAAGTAAGAAACTAAATTTGACCTGATTATGTCCAGGCAAACAATTTGATAGCTTACGCGTAGTAGACACCCATTATATTTTATTAACTTGATTTTATGTCATGGTTACTTTACGTGTGGCACAATGACAACTGATAAGACAACACAAGGCACTGGTAAATTTTGGCTCCTCTTAAACTAATATCTTGGTGTATTTTCCCCCCAAATTATTATTCTATAACTAGAAAGTATCAAAAGGTCATAAAAGATAATATTCCTCATTAAAGATATACTTAGGAAATAGGACTATACTATAAGAGTATTTAACTTGTGTATACAAAAAAATGACACAGATCCTTAAGAGCTTTCTGTTTTATATGTTAAGCACAATTGTTTTCAATCTGATTAGGTTACCTACCACATAGAATAATTTATAAGAATGGATGGCATTTGAAAGCTAACATGAAGAATTCACATATTAAAGAATTAGTGCTGTCTTTTCTACCTTTTATGTGTCCTTTTTGCTACAATCTACCAAATGATGGTTGAATTCAGAGTTCAGATCTTAATGATGCAGTCTTTTTTAGTTACTATTCAGGCAAATGGCAGTGTATATAATAAAATGGAGATTAATTTAAATCTGTAATTTGTAAGTATATAAAACTTTATTGGCCAGGCCAAGCTACTCATTAGGCCTCAGTTTTCTCATCTGCAAACTAGAGTAGATTAGATGATATTATAACTACACTTCTAACTCTTAAATTCTTTAATTCCCAAGCTGATTTACTCTCATATTTGTTACTTGCATAAAAAATTTTAAGGAAGAATTGCACTTTAAAATTAATCTAGTTTTCTATAAAATATTGTTTTCTCTTAAAAAGGTATGACAACTTCAATGTCTCTTGTCTTCTGTCATTCTGTATTTCTGAACTCCTATAATTTCCATGCTTTCACTGCACTGTGAAAAACTTCATTCTCATTTTATATTTTCATGTACCCTCAATGTATTCTTCACTGACTATTCTGTAATTCTGTTTGTTGCTAGTCAAATGTTTCAAGTAAAATAAAAATTAAATGTATACAGTCACTTGTCTGTAAAAAGAGAAACTAATCTTAGATATTGAATTTTAGAAAGGCTAGATTTCCACTAGTGCAATTTAAGTCTTCCGTTAACATTTTCAATTTATATGATACAGCTAGTTTGTTTGATTTTTCTTTATTGATAGCTCCCTTTTCAATTGGTTTACTGGTCCCATATCTTGGACATAAGGATTTCTTATACATTCTTCTATCAAGGAGGATGCTAAACTTCCTGTGAATTTTGTGTACTTGAATTCTTTGCACATTTAATTCTCCTTGAGTGAGAAAGAATATGAGGAGGAACACTAGAACATGAAGTGAAGAAATTCTTAGGAGCAACTGTAAATTTTGTTTTAGCTGCAAGGATCTCTGGTAGCTTCCCTTAACTAACCAAATGTGCTGATTTGACATTGCAGTATTCTTCCCAGTTCTACCACATTCATTGTTAATAGAATATAATTAATACTTTGATAAAGATGTGTGTGCTGCGTTGTTAATTCTAGTTTAAAACATGGTTATTTAAAAATCAGGTTTAAGATGATTAAACAAGTTCAATGACAGAAGTGGAGTTTATGATGGAAAAACCTCCAGGGAGGTGAGAAACTCTTAAACTCAAGTTATTCGGCAGCAGCCGTCCGTCTCGAGAGACGATGGTGTAGCTTCTTAAGAGTCTATCTGCACCGCCGAGAATGGCTGTGCAGTCCGACTCGGGAGTGACACGGTATCTGTCTCCTCCCGTGTTGAATCGACATCTTACGATGACGCTGGAGTGTCCTCTCCAGTGGAGCTGAAGCTACAGAGCCTGGGCAGGGTGATATGGAGGGTCTGCTGTTGCCCATGCAGCAGACCCCCCCTCTCTTCGCAGCTGAAGGGTCCAAGGGAAAGACGGAGTCGATACAGCTTGGCTTCAGGTGCGCCGCAGGAGTTGCCGGTGTTGACTACAACGTCAAACCGCCTTAGAGACTCCGGCTCCGGATTTTCTGTCGGGGTTTACTCCCTTAGCCTTTCCCCTGAAGAGGTATGCCGCAAGGCAGCGGAGGTTTTTTGGAGTCAGAGTTTTCCTTCTCTGATGTGCCCTGACTGGAAGATCGAACCAGCGACACTTAGCTCGCAGGCCGACGCTCAATCCACTGAGCCAAACCAGCCAGGGGCCAAAACTCAAGTTATTAATGTGAAAGATATAGGGATTCCTCTCCCACTGAAGAGATAATCAGCCAGCATTAATGAAATGATGTATTTAAACTGTGTCTACCTAAATATTTGAACTGGTCTAGATAACATTTTTTAATTATCACTTCTTACCCATTTCTTCACATTTCCATGGCCAAAAAAATTTTTGTGCTCTTTTAGGAGCAGTAACTTGTGTGGCATAGTCTTCTTGTCAAAATACTGGCCTGGTAATTTTCAGACCTGAATTAGTACGTGGTTAAATAGGTTGGAATAACTGGCTTCTTCTTTATGATCCTCATCTGTTGGTCAATCAGACTTTTACTGTGGTTTATCAGTGATCATTTCTGAGGCAAGTATGAGTGCACATTGTCAGCAAGAGTGAGCTCCAGGAAGTCTGCCTTGCAGAGAAATAGAATCAGAACTAGACTTTGAAAATAAATATCAAGGAGTGCCACTGACATATTTCTGAATTTAGGAAGGGAGATGTGTATTCAGAGGCTTTGGTGTTCTGGAAAAAGAAAATCCTAAATGCTTAGTTGCTGTTACTATATACAATGGTATATAAGAGTAGGATGTTATTGAAGTAAGCTATCAACGTAAGAGTCTGCAGTGCTTTAAATATTAGTGTGGGGTGGTGGACTCTGGGGGCAGGTATTATGGTCTTTAATTTATCTGAGTGGAGTTGGGAAAGAGCATGGGCTCGGATCTAGTAAGCCTAAGTTCAAATCTCAGCTCTTCATTGATTAGCTGTGTGGACACTTGAGCAGGTTTTTTTTTTTTTTTTTAACCTTTCTCAAGTCTTATTTTCCTCTTTTAGTAAAGGAAGGGGGTGTCTTTTGATAATTAACACATGAAATATGTTGTTGGGTACTCAGCATATGGTGATCTGTACCACTCTGTCCTCTTTGACCACATTAAGTCAGGTGCAGTGCTACCCTCCTGAGTTGCCAAGTCACTGGCTAATGTGCATGAGTTTTTCTATGAACCTCACTTTTGTTTAGATATAGCATAGTAACTCCCAGGAAATTGGCTTATGGAAATACATCTGTGGGAATGAAATGGATTACAATAACAATAACCCTTAAATATGGGGTGGAGTGAAATTCTACCATTACACACCATACATGGGTCAAATACTGCCCCTTAACATTTGAATCATGATGAAAGGCTGATGGCACTCATATAGCCTAAAATTTAAATGTTAGTGCTGTTATAGGGGCCTTAGATTTCTCTGTGTCCTTATGTTTTTATCAAAATAGTTAAAAATAACGCACACATAAAGTGTAACCATGTATTATACATTTGTTTAAGGTAAAGAAGAAAATAAGTTTTCTAAGGAGAAAGGGGGAAATAATAAAAGAGTAAAAGTAAAAACGAGAATGTATATCAGCAAGATGTTCTATACCCTGAGCATTACATTCATTTTTGCAAACCTACTAATGAGAGTCAAATTGTAATGTATTTGATAGTAAAAATACGTCATTAGGAATGAAGTAAGGAATTGGTACATAGAAAGAAGGAAAAGTTTAGAAATGATAAAGTAGTGTCATTGGAAGCCAACAATTGGGAAGTCACAACTGGAAGCTCATGGGTGCCTGTAGATTTATTTTGTTTGGTATATAGCATGATTTTTTAAACATGTAATTCTCTTGCCAGCATTGAAATATCAGGAGATTTTACATTTAAAAATGTTTTGTGGACTTGGAAAACCTGAGAGTCTGGGAGCATCATGCCCTGTGATAACACTGTCCAGCCAGAAAGGGCTTTCCTCCACTTTCCTGCCATCCTGGGCAGTCCTGACAGGAATGCCACCCTCTTCTCTTGTTTGCTCTGGCTGCTGGGCTCCTGGCAGAGAATAAAGGGATGTGTACAAGAGGGTAGAACAACTAAGTGAACATTTTAAATGAACTGTTTTCTAGTGATACGATCTGGGACATTATGACAAAAAAAAGTGTCAACACTAGGGATCCTATCTTTTTATGGAGGGGCTTTTACAAAATTGCTTATATTTACATACAGATACTGTTTGCTCATGTTTTTTTCTTATGTCAATAATCTTTTTAATTGCTAATGTCATTTTCCCATTTTACAGATAGACTGTAAACTATATTAGGCACCTTGCTCAGGCAGTGACTAATGGAGAAAGTCTTGGAAAGCAGTACAGTAGTCCCTCTCTATTATATCATGGTTCATTTATTATGGCCTCACTGTATCGTGGGGATTTTTAAAAATATTATATTTAATTATTTATTGCGGATTTTTCGCTATATCATGGGATTTTGCGGTACTGTATACATACGTTGTTAAAGTTATGTAGCATTAAGAGTGTAGAATAAATGTAAGGTTCCTACTTCACAGGGGGTCTAGAACATAATACCCATGATAAGTGACAGAATACTTATATCTTTGTATTTACTGCCCTTCCCACTCTACTGCCTCAGTGATTTCTAGTGTAATTAAAACATGAACTTACATATTAGCTCTTTTTGTCCTAAAGAAACCTTGAGATTGAGATTTTAAAATATGTACTTTCCCACCTGATGTGTCTTAGATATAAAGTTTTAGGCTCTATTAGCCTATTTGGAAAGCATTTTCTACCCTGTATGACCTTAGCATAAAATTTTACACTTTATAGTTCTTTTTTTAAACTTCAAAACCTCTTTTGAGGTTAATACACACATAGGAAAGTATATATATCATACATGTATAGTTCAGTGTATATTCCACAAACTGAACACACCCATACAGTTAACATTCAGGTCAAGGGAAAGCATGGTATCAGCTCCAGAAGCTCCCCTTCAACCCCCTTCCACTGTTTCCCACCCCCCTCTCCCAAGGTGATCACTAGACTGACTTCTGATAGCAATATGTAGGTTTTAAAGCATGCAGTGTGATCATATTCTTAAGGAAACTGAAACCTTATGAGGAATGTTTAGTTCCATGATATTTCCCATAAGAAATGTAAAAGGCAGTGCCCTGGGCCAGACCAAAGACTGCAGCACCCCATGCTGTGTCTGACCAATGAGACAAGGGTCCTTTTGTGGGAACCAGGTCCATTCACTTCTTTACTGTGGTCTTAACACAATATGCATTTCCACTGTCCACTCAAGACTACCTCTTTACTTATGCAGTTCTGGTGATAAAAATGTTTTTAAACTTATCCTTTCTTTTATAAAATGACAGTATTCTGCCAATCTCTCCTACATTGTTTCAGTTTGAAGGTAAGTGCTGTATGTGATTTAAAGTAGTTGTCCAGATGTGTATAAATTAATTTTAAATGTGCTTAATGAATACAAAGTGCTATAGTTGATGTGATTTCTAGTGAAAATGTCATTTTCTAAGAGCTTTCTCAAATTTAGAAAATGATATAGCGCTAGCAGTTCTTCATTGTTACAGATTTTCATAACGTTAATGAGTAAAATTATAGTTTATTATTAAAGAAATAAGTGTTTTGCTTATTTCTGAAATAAAGTAAAATTTCATGTTTTATAATAGCATGATCTATCCTTGTGGTTACATTAGCACCTTAGTTAACTAGCACAATTATAGTTGACCAGGTGCTACATTAGCCAAACTCTCTAAATAATGAGGACTGCCAGAACACAGCTCACTGACTCTCCCTCTGGGAGATAAAAGGGCTAAGTCTGAAATTCTCTGTGTCAGGAGCATTGTAATTTCTACATTTATGTATACATCTGTTTATCAGCAAAAGTCTTAAATCTAGCAATGTTGCTTCACATTCCCCTCCAAAGTCAAGCTGTTTCTGATCATTTTAGCTACCCATAACATGCAGCGGACTAGGCCTAATAGATAAGTCATTAGAGGAGAAATCATGCAGAAAAAAATGAAAGTCTTAGAAGTTCTTGGTAAATAATAGCTACCTTGTAGTTAACCCTACCCATCCTAAACATGTCTACCTTTGTACACTATTCCCCTCTCCTGTGTTCCCTTCTTGCATGCACTGCCTCATGACCTTTGATTAACCTAAGCAAGCCTTCCCAGAGTAACTTCTGAAACTTTTTTAAATATCAATCAAGGCTTTACTTCTGGATTGCTTGTCTTTAGTGGGTGTTGCTATTAGGCCATAACCTTAGTGCTGCTGCTGGCCGGAGGATGCCTTTTAGATCTGTTACTAAGATTTCAGATATAAACATATCCTCTCCCTAGCTTGAATTCTCTCACATTTTTTTTCCAGGAGAAATATGAGTTAATTATTAGAGGTATTGTTTTCAAACTACCCACTAAAGAATCTGTTGGGTGTCAGGCTTTTCCTTAGCCAAATGACCACTAGGTGGCTAGTTACAGTATTGAAGATATATAAAGGACACATATGGTCTGAGGCAAATAGGGCCAAGGTGAACTTTGTAAAAATGTTCTTTGAGGGAATGAAATGGCCCTGATTTCTTACTGCCTTGCCTATTTTATTGTTAGTGAAGTGCATAAATGAAAAGCCTAGGAAAAAATCCAGTAAGGAGCCTGATCTCTTCGTGACAAAAAATAAGTAGTATTCCATCCCAAATATGAAGCTGGAAAGAAAAAAAAAAAAACCTCAATATAGGAATAAAGATAAAACTAATGTTTTCTGCCTGTACTTAACAAGCATCACATGATTTATTTTCAGTCAAATTCATACACAGGCTGTTATATAATTTGGATTAGCAGGACAGGAGTCAGATTAAGTTCTGCCTCGGTTTACTATTCCCTTTGTTGTAAATAACTAAGAGCAAATCATTTAAACTGCTCTTGTCCCTTTGTCTTTTCCCTAGAATATAAGTAATTATATTTACCTCTCATGAAAAAGCGAATTGTACTTCTGAATGATTTTAACTCCTTATGTTTTGGAAAATAAACATAATATATAGATATGATTGTTACATTGTGACAGTAGATAAAAAGCTTTTTAATTTATTTAAAGTTTAAAAGCATTTTTTGAGACAACCCTGATGGCATATTTAATTTTCTTTCCATTTTAATCTTTTCATAGGTGCTAATAGAATTTTGGGAATTCTAGTCATTAAAAATGAAATAGAGTAAGAGGCATAAAAATCCGTGGTAATAGAGTAACTTAATATGCAGCCTGGGTTATGCAGCTTTTATTTCTTTGACTTCAGTATTTGAATTTATATCCATGTGTTCATTGAGATGATATGAATTATTTATGACAGCAGTACAAATCTCTCTTTTTTAAAAAGGAGAATCGATGTCTTCCCTGATTATCAATTTTGCCATAGGATTGCAAATTGTCAGAAAATGAAGAACCAGAAGACAAGGAAGAGACAATTGATGAACATCTTGAAGATGAGAACAAAGCTGTGGGAGACGATAAACATGTTCCTGAAGATGGCCACAGTGAAACCAGAGACGACTCAGTTAAAAAGGTATTGACGGCCATTGAAAAGGTATGATGATATGCGCTTAAATACTGAGATCCTGCCTAAGAAAAAGCATATGAGTACCCTGGTGTCTGCAGAGGGCAGATTCCAATTTCCTTTGGGAGCAGAAATATTTCTGTGAAAAACTTTGTTCATGCAAATTTATGAATGAGACACATTTTTTTTCTAGCTCTCTTTCCATACTTCTTGGTAGCATTCTGTTTCTTGCATGAGGAATGAACTGATATGGGCCAATATACTGCTGAGAAATTAATAATGAAATTCAGCACTGGGTCTTTGAAATGATGAAAATACAGAGTTAGGAGTACTATACTGGTGGTAGAAATAGGATGTGTGTGTGCCTGTATACATGTGTGTATTTACATGTATAGGGACAAACTAAAGTTGTCTAGAGCAGTATTTGAGGTTGTGATCAGTTCTTCAGAGATGCCGTCTAGAAGGAATTATTAATAGGACTACGAGGAGGTATCAATGAGGAAGAAAAAGCCATCCTAAATGTGAAGCTATGGATGTCAAAAACATTTCTTCCATTTGGCAGTTTTGCCTAAGTGTGACCCTGCTAGGAGACAGTGGTAGGTTTGAAATCATTCATTGCTAATACTACACTGGATTAATTTCACAAGTATGGAATTCAGAAACCCAAACTTAATGATTCATTTTCATTTTCGTTTTTTGGACCTCTTGTGCAAAACACTGAGTTAATCATGCTTTCTCATTGATGAAACACTACATTGGTCTGGGCAAGGCTCCTCTCTCATTATTGAAATTGATCCCCTTTTAGCCCCATTTCCATTCTCCCCAACGTAGACAGCCATTGAAAAATGTTCTTTTATTTGCCTTTGTATTTGTAAAACATGTTTGTTGTTTTGTGTGCATGTATTTTTAATTTACAAGATGCTATTGTGTTACAGAGGTCATTCTCTTTCTTGATTTCTTCTTTTTCTAAGACTCCTTATTGAGAAAAAAATGTTCTGTTATTGCGTTTATTTTTCAGATAGAGGGAAGGATTCTGTTTATAGGGCACATTTATAGTTAGGGTAGTCCCTAAAATTCTTTAATATAAAACTCATTAAATTCCAGTTTGACATTATAAAATATTGAGCTAAATCATATACCAGTTAATGTTCCTGAATATTCTTTTAGTAGAATTTGCAAATCGTATGATTTTTTGAATCATACAATGTTAAGCTAGGAGAGACCTTAACAATCACTCAGCATCTAAGGCAAGAGCCCAGCAAAGTGAAGTAATTTTCCCATGTTTATGTTAATAGCTAGAGGCTGACTTTGGAACCCTGCTTAAAAAGTAAGACTGGGTGTTCTAGCACAGCACAAATATGTTTTTTATTATATTGTTTCTTTATTGTTTATAGGACCAAGGGAAGAATCAAGAGGAACTGGCCATTTGTGAATACAGTGAAAATCCAAAAGGTATGAGCACATTTGACTTCAAAAGTATACTTTTAGAAAGGATAGATATATAACATACATACATATGTACACACATATATATGCATATATGTGCGTTTGTTGAGTGATTATAGCTTACACGCATGTATTCTATGTTATACTTTTTACTGTCTCACATGACCCTCATAGCAAGCTATGACATATATGACATGAACTTATTTGTTCTAATTGGTAACCACCACAGCTTCTTCACATAAGAATATTCATACTACTCCTACCTGTTCATATGTCAGTGTCAAGTGGTTTAGGACAGCCTTTTTACTACCTTTTAATTTTCAATCAGTAGTATTGAGTTGAGCTTTTGCCCCAAATTTTGATTTGTATCTCTGGTGAGCACTACCAGACCCTATTGCCAATGACCAGTCTAGCCTAGAGCCACAACAGGCCACCTAGTTATTTTGTTCAGAGCCCAGACCTGAGTCTTGGATCTTACTCTGCACATTTAAGAGGAATCCTTTTCCAGGCCTAGCTGTTGGTATCAGAGAACAAGTGCTATAGAATAGAGGAGACCTATATTTTCTACACCCAAATCATCGAGTTTCTGCTGTATGACCCCAAAATTACGTTTCCACACCATTGCATCACAGTGTGCCTTTTACTCTGTTCTGATTAAAAATAATTGTCATGATAGTAGATATTTGATCTGAACTTAAGCAGAGAGAAATAGTTCCATTAATAGTTTTTCCCTTCTAACTTCCATAGAAAGAGTAGTAACTTTTACAATATTTTAGGAAAAATGTAAAATATTTATCTCAAGTATTCTTAGCATATAGCCTAAAATGTTAAAAAGAAGTTAAATGTAATATTTTGGTTGATAATATAAATGAAAAGAAAGCATATGCTTCGTGAGTATACTTTAAAGATCATTGTTCAACTGTGTAACGTGTGGATTAATTTGAAACACAAAAAATAAACATGTCCATTTGAGTAAAAATAATTATAACTAGGTTAATTTTTAAAAGGTAATTTATATTTTACAGAAGTCTTTCCTAACATTTGCTGTTACCTTTGTAGCTGTATTTGGGTACTGGCTTTCTAAAGTTTTACAACACTGGTCAGGTCATTCTGGGCTTTTTGCCTTAACTCATCTTTTCAGGAAATATACAGTGTAGACCTTTTCCATTACTCCAGTGGTACAGTCTTTTATTATTACTCCATAATTCAGGGTTGATAGAGTTTCACTGAAAGCATCAGGACTTTTCTTTTTCTCATTAGTGAGGAAACATTTTTCTAAATATATTCTATTATAGGAGACGTGGGTGAATGTGAAAAGAGGTCTTTAGAAAAACCAGGCGGTAGTGTATCCACATCTGATAAAGGCATGAAAGTATCAAAGAAAGTAAGTGAAATGAACTTCTTATTTTAACATTAAGACCAAAGTATTGACTTGTTTCTTCTGCTTTTTTTTTATGGTGATCCACATGATTTAACTCCCTTAATATGAGTTTTTATGCTCAGAAATGTGAAGAATTTCAGGTGATGTTTCACATTTTTAGTGTGGGTAATTGTCTATTTACTGGACTTTAGATTGAGTCAGATTGTTCTGCCAAAATTTAATAGCATATTTCTTTCAATCATCACATCCATACCAATTCATCATACAATAAAAGATTCATAAAAGAACTTTATTGCTGAAATTATAAGAGTATAATAATCATGAGAGTCTAGAAGAGAGTAAGGTAAAGCCAAGAAATAGAGAGGATGAATGAAAAAATAAAGAAGGTTGTGCTTAGAAAACATTAAAACATGCTACTTAAGTCTCTCAGGAGATGAGTAATACCTGTTTTGGAGTTGTTAAAAGTCTGATGAATACATTTCTTTTCCTTGAAAGTAAATTGCTCTTTTGACTTTCAGAACTTTAATCATGAGGCCATATTCAGGGTACAAGAGGAAACATGGAAGAAAGCAAAAATGAAAGGCACTGTTTATTCCTATTCAGCCTTCAGGTCACAGCTTAAATGTCATTTCCATACACAGGCCTTTTGTGACCAGCATCACTTATATAAACTATTATATCCCATTATTCTTTCACTTAACACTCTTTTCTTATCCACAGTCAAGTATATCTATTTGCTTTATGTCTCTCTCTCCCCTCTGGCCTCCATAGTATCCTCAGCACTTATCACAGTTTCTGGTACATGGTAAATGCTGAGTAAATACTTTTGATTGATGATGAATTGTAAAATGTAATGGAATAAGACAGAGGAAAGGGTGAAGATATAAAACCAGGAGCTGTCCTTAAAGTGATAAACAGCTTGTCTTTTGGAATTATCTTTAGAATTATAAAAGACGTATCATCATAACATTTGCTCAAAGTTTAGGAACTTTTGAAATTATCTGGTAGACCAGATAGCACTCCTGTGAATTTTTTTTCCAGTTTAGGAGCTCAGGGAAAGTCTCTATGAAAGAAATTCAAATATGGGGGAGCAAGATGAAAAGTGAAAGAGTCAGTAGACATAAAAACCTAAGGAGAGGAAAAGTGAAGTGACTCAGCAAAAAAAAGAAAAGAAAAGAATATTGGAAAACACACCTCTGACCAAAAGAAAAATGCTTATTCCAGAATATGTGGTCAAGTTTCAGGGACTTTTCAGGCTCTCCAGTCTTCAGCATAGCCTGTAGGTGGTAGGATTTGGATATACTGGACAGGAGAGATGGCTGAGCCAGGGGACGAATGCCATGTGGGAGGCAGAATAGCACGCACCTGTGGGAGCAAACTTAGCAGGGCACCCGAGTGCGAGTGCCAGTGCCAGTGAATAGGACAATGGTAAGATTAGACTAGGATAAGGTCCAGACTAAAGAATTCAGTCTGAAACTTTGATTCCGCTTAAATTCTCATTTATACCTAATGGAAATATGTATTTCAGTAAATGCACATTTCCTTGGTTAAGGGAAAGAAACAAAAGGTAATAAAAATTATATTTTAAAAATCAAGTAGTAATAAGTATATTCCCTACTTAAGGAATATGCTGTTCTACATAATTAAATAATGAAACAGATGACGTAAGATTTTTTTTTAAATCATTGTTACGTGACATTTTTATCTAGAGTATCTCTAACCTATTTATACTATCCAGGCCAAACAAATCAAACTCTTTTTAAAACTTGGAAAAAATGGTTCATTAAAGCATATCAAAATAAACATGTGTTTTAGATTTTGCATCCCCACCCTTAATTAGACAGACACTTGAAGGATAATCTTAAAAAAACAAAAAGGAAGAATTGCACTCTTAGTGTCTACAAGACATAATTCACCACTGAATTTTGTTTTGATGATTTTAAATATTTCAGATAGCCAGGTTAGGAGGACCTGTGGTTATAATTGACAGCAGAAACCTTTTGGTAGGTGATTGGTATATCTGGAAATTAACAAATATTGCATTTTAAAATTACATGTAGTCAGTGCTGATTATTTGGACCTATGATTAGCCATTGGAAAATATTGTGTTATTAGCTTGATTTCCTTCCACCCAAGTAAGCTAATTAAAAAAGCAGTAAACTTTTCAGCTATTAAAAAGAATTTATTTTCATCATGGAATTAGTTCATTTGTGTATTTACTTAGCATATATTAACTGGGTATCTCTTATGTGACAGGCACAACGCTAGAGGCTGGAGATAAAGAGGTTAACAGCCTGAGATAAGAATTTCTCTGTCAAAAGTATGCCTGTGAATTCTTGCCTTACCTGGCAACTATCTTTTTTCTGCCGTGTTTCAGTTAGTTTCTCAAAAAGGAGTCATGATAGTCATTGGTAAAAGAAAAAAAGCTTATAGATGCCAAGAATGTACATATGGTGCCCTGTAAAGATATGATGAAATAATGTTAATACTTGTTGAAAATTATACCCCCAAATACTATTAAGTGAATATTTCATTTACTGAAATTCATTCTTTGTGTTTTTTCTAGACTTTCCTTTTTAAAAGAAAGAGTCTGAAAGCTATGCCGGATAGTAATGAGCCACTTCCAGAAATAAAATCAGTAGGAGATCAAATAGCTCTTAAAAGCAGTGAGAAGGATCCCAAACAGAACCACATTGAGCAAACTAATCAGGATACGTCAACCCCAAAAACTAAGAAAACATCAAAATACTGTGTAATACTTTAAATATATATTAATGTGGTCACTTAGCGCGTTGTAATTTATACTTGAAAAACATGACTTCTGAAGCAATGTTTCTGATAACAAACTTGAAGATATAAGCTAGTAATATGTTTTATTTGGTTTGAATAGTATGACCAGTGTTGATATTTATTTATGCTAATATTTTTGAGAAGCAATTTCAAAACATGTATATCTCAAACTCTCCAAGGGTTGTGGCCTTAACTGTTCAGTGTTCCATAAAAAATCTATTTTTCTATGTGAAGGTTGAATTAAGATATTTCACAGTTTTTACTAAACAATTTTACACATTGCAATTTCATAAGGCAATATTTACAACCTCAAGACACCAACAGTTTTAAGTGTATTTGCAATTATTAAAAACTGAGTCAAAACTGTTTTTAATAAGCATATTTTAATAAACTGTTTCTGGTCTGCTCCACTCTGTTTAAATGGTCATATATAAATAAAACTTTGGGATACTTGGAATTATCAGTTGACAAAATGGGGGCAAAAATCTGTCTAATTTTTAAATATTGAAAGCCATAAAATGCTTTTACTGCTGAGTGAAGGAAATTTCAGTATAACTGTGTAAACAGTTTCATCTTTATGGAGAAACTGTGTTGAATTTTTTTTTGCCTCTCCTTTCTTCAAGGAGATGATTTGGCATGAAGACATTGCAGAGTATGTAGTGTGATCTGGAGTGTTTGACCATACCATAGATCGCCATCACAGGAGAACCAAATAGCCAATCTTGCTATTTCAACTGTATCTAGCATTGACAGTGGTGACTAAGGTTGGCTCTGTTACACAGTGCTCTGCCACAGTAATAAAAAGGGTAAAGCTGTTAAGTCTACACTGATAGAAACATTGCTTTCCTGTACTCACAAATGATGCTTATTTAATGGTGCAAACTACCTTCATTTTACCCATTCTGGCTTCTGAACATTTTCTTCTTTAACCACAGTGGCCCTTGCTCCATTTAAACAAGGAAAAAGAAATATCATTTTTGTGTTTAATGCACAAGGCTCGTGAGGATGTTAGTCTAGAGCATATGGGATTTTGAAATTTTACAGAGTAGCCTTCTGTGTAAATATTACATTTAGTGGAATTCTAATTTTATTAAAGGTAAATTTAATAAAATGTTTTGCTATTGCCACTTATAGTAATAATACACTATTGCAACAATACTTTGCCAACATGTAAAGTATAGGAGCCAAGTGGAAATAAAGTTAACAAATAGGACTAAGACATGCCAGCCAGTTATGGTAGGCAGAATTCTAAGGTGGCCCCCACGTTTCCTTCTGCCTGCTGGTATACTTGCCCTAAATAATCCCTTCCCCTTGAGTGTGGGTGGGACCATGTATATGGCAAGATTTCACTCCATTGCTTACGTTATATTATATGGAAAAGGTGAAAGGTTCTATAGATGTAATTAAAATTCCCGATCTGTTAACTTTAAGCAAAAGGGAAATAACCCTAGGTTGGCCTGACCTAATCAGGTGAGCATTTTCAAAGTGGTTCTAGAAAGCAGAGATGGAAGAAGTCAAAGAAGTAGAGATGCTTTCTTATTGACCTAGAAGAAGCAAACTGCCACTTTATGGAGAGGGCCATGTGCCAAGGAATGGTGGGAAGCCTTTAGGATCTAAGGTCCTCCATCCTACAACTGCAAGGTACTGAATTCTGCCAACAACCAATGAGCCTGGAAGAGGAACCCAGTCCTCAGATGAGACCACAGCACTGGCTGATAGCTTGACTGAAGTCTTGCAAGGCTCTGACTAGAGACCCAGTTAAGCAGTGTCCAGGCTCCTGACACATGAAAACTGAGATAATAAATATATGTAGTTTTAATCCACTAAGTTAATGGTCATTGTCATGCAGCAGTAGAAATTAATACCAGTTTTATTCTGGGTAGAACCTCTATATGGCAGCTTCCTTCATCAAAGTCTGCAAGGGAGAGAGTCAGTAGAGTCTGATAGCAAGACAAGTGTCACAGTCTTAAGTAACAATCATGGAGGTGACATGACTTTTGACATATTCTATTTGTTAGAAGCAAGTCACAGATCCCACACACGTTCAAGATGAGGGTATGACACAAGGACTTGAAGACCAAGAGGCAAGGATCACAGGGTTCATTTTAGAGCCTACCTGCCATACCAGTCATTTGGCTGCTCATTGAAAAGAAGGGAAGGGTTAGAGATCAAAGAATGGATTAAATCAAATCACTTGGAAGAGGTGAACATGAGACAGGTATAACCAAACTAATAAAATATCCTGTTTTGTCAAAGGTGTCAGAACAATTCAGACTTTTTAATAAGGTGATTCACTGAGGATCATCAGCACTAACAGTTGTTTTTCATGGTATGGGTAAATGCTTTTATAAAACCACTAAAAAAACATTATACCAATCATCTGCCCTTGTGAATTCTTGTGTTATATTTCTTTTCCAAATTGGGTTTTATATTTGGCTTTTATAGTGAAATACTTATTGAATGCTTTCTACATGCCAGATACTGTGCCAGAAACTAAGAAAATAGAAGCACAGTTAACATGGGAGTAAAGTGAAGAAAATGCATTATAATTTGTAGATATTAGGGCAATTTAAAAACCTAAGTTTCCTAATTGAATGGGAAGGAGATTAATGAACACTAAACTTCAAACAAAAAACTAAGCTAACGTATTTGAGAACTCAAAAAAGGCAGAAAAGATCTGTGATATACTTGAATGATCAATTTTTACTAGTTTCAGAAATAAAGCTATAACAACCTTATAGCTTTAATAAAAAGTGAAATGATTGTTTTTTACTTTATTTTTATTGTTGACACTATTACAGATGTTTTCATTTTCTACCTCTGAAATGATTATTTTAATCCCTAAATTATCCCCCTGTGTTATCTTTGCCATTAATTCCTCTTTTGTCTCTATAGTACTGTTACTTTGGATGTTTTTTACTGACATTTTTGGGACCTGAAACTAGAATCTCTTGACTTGAGCCTTAGGGGGTAATTGACATTGTTCATATTATTATGGATCAAATATTAGATGGATATTAATTTACAGAGTTCCAGTAGTGATTGGATTTTAAGGTATTATAAAAGAGCATACAGTTCCATGTCAAAACATTAAAGATAAAGGAAAAATTGGTAGTCACTATGACCCTCCTTGTATGAAGAAGAAACTGTACAAAATTCTGAAAAGGTACTTATAGTAGTTTCCTCAGGCTTCTGTAACAGGACCATAAACTGGGAGGCTTAAAAACAATAGAAATTTATTGTCTTACAGTTATGGAGACCAGAAGTCCAAAATAAAGATGTTGGCAGGGCTATGCTTCCTCTGAAGGTACCAGGAATGTTTCATGCCTCTCCTAATTTCTGGTAGCCTCAGGCATTCCCTGGCTTGTAGATACATGGTATCGCTCCAGTCTGCGTCCTTACATGGCATTCTCCTTATGTTTCTTCACATTGTCTTCCTTCTGTACATGTC
Organism: Furipterus horrens; assembly: GCF_987537825.1. Taxonomy (NCBI): domain Eukaryota; kingdom Metazoa; phylum Chordata; class Mammalia; order Chiroptera; family Furipteridae; genus Furipterus; species Furipterus horrens. The sequence goes on from NW_028327187.1 coordinate 93,166,908, forward strand.
TGTCTCCATTTCCAAATTTTCTTTTTTTTATAAGGATACCAGTCATATTGGAATAGAACCCACCCTGATGACCTCGTTTTAACTGAACTACCTCCTTAAAGATACCATTTCTAAGTAACATCACATTCTGAAGTACTGGGGGTTAGGACTTAAGCATATCTTTTAGGGGAAACAATTCAACCTGTAACAGTGCTTCAGTTGGTAAGAATGTAAGAGACTAGAGTCTTAAAAATTGAGATTTTTAAAAATATGATTTGTAGCTCTCAAATGGAAGCACTGTTGTGGGTAGAATCAGTTTCTAACACTGAGGTTGAGAGTGAAGAACGGGATAAGTGACATTCTATGTGTGTGTTCTTCCTCGAGTACCTTGTGATGCCCATCCCACTGAGCACATCCAATTTATCATATGTTCTAATACATGTACACATGGCTATGGATAACATTATATATGCTATAAAATATATTTAATAGGATGCAACTCTGTGATTTTGAATGTAATTAAAGACTTCTCATTTGGATAACAAAAATTAGAAAGGCTCAGCCACACCTGGGTCACAAAAAGGAGATGGTTCTATTATAAATGCTTAACCAGGTTTGTCTTACCCAATCATTCCTTCCCGAGCCTACCACCAAAAAGGTGCTGAATGCTTTAAAGTAACACAGCCAAATTAGCTGTGAAAATCTATTAAATACAAACTCTGATTTGGTTAACAGCCTCTAGAACACACACACATACATGTACACATGTGCACAACTTCTACTGAAAATCATCCCAGATCCCAAATTGAGTCTGATAAACCGCAGTTGCACTTACCTGAATACCTTAGCTTTATTTACCTAAGAAGAAGCCTAAACTGAGTACACAGGGCAGAATTTAGAAGAGTTTTTTTTTTTTTTTTTAAAGACAGTTTTTTCTTTGTGATTATTCATGAACTGTGGATATATCTTTTCTAGGTCAGGTGTCCTATGTTGATAAGATATAAGTATATAGAATTATAATAATCAATGTTAATATGGTGTATATTTATTCAGACACTTTTTTGAATGGGAATCATTCAGCAAGAGGCACTACAGACTTGGTTTTCCCCATTCTGGACACTAGAATATTGCCTAGAACCAACAGGCAGAGGCACATAACACATAGAGAAAGCATTTCATCCAGAACTTGATGAAGACAGCTTAGACATTTACTGAGAATCATAAGTGTATAGTATTTTATTAAAAGGTTAAAGCATGCTTACATATAATAATTATAACATTATCATTTAATAAGAATTTATGCACCACACACTGTTCTAAAAGCATTTATTAACACATTTAATCTTCACATTAAGCCTATGAAAAAATATGTTTTATCTCCATTTTCAGATATAGAAATCAGATATAGAAATTATAAGTGGGATTTCTGACTATAAAACCTGTGCTCTTAACCACTGTACTTTAAATTATGTAGAGTACTGTAATTATTTTCATACATTCGTTTCTATTTTTTCTGTCTGAAGAATTGATGAAATTTCTTAGCCAGGTGTGACTAAGAAAATAGTCTTCATTTTGATCTTGTTTTGGTTTACTTGACTCCAATTCTGTCAATGAATCTTACTCTGAGTGTCATAGTGTCATCTCCTTTGAGATGTATTAAATTAGGCTATATGTATTAGCTTGAACTGTGTCAACTTAGCTAACCCAGAATTATGTTTTCCAGAATTTCCTTGTGTCGTTCTAGTTTCTGGTTGGCCACAAGAGATTTTAGAAAGTAAAGATGAATGGTAGTCATTATTTTCTGAAGGTCAGTGTTAGGTGCTAGCCAATACTGCAGTGTGCACATTGCTCATGACATGTTGGCTTACCTTGTTAGCACAAGACAGCAGCTGGGCGCACAGATTCTTATCCTTGTGGGTTTCTTTTTGTCCTTATTCTCACATGTCCTGTTCAGCTTTTCTGACTGCTAGCCCTGCTACTTACAGTGATTTCAGGCTCATCCCATATGTGGAGACAACAGCTCTTCATACAGTTCCTTACCAGCTTCCACAGTTGCTTAAGGTTTAATCCTTACCATAAATTCCAAATTTCATATCACATATTAAATGTGAGTTCATAAGATGGGTGTTGCAAGTGGTTCTGATCCACATAGTCACTTAAGGACACAGGCCAGTGGAGATCCTGACATCTCAACACTTGTGTTTTATGATTGCTGAGAGAGAGGTGCAGGGGAGGGGGACTGGATGACTTTTAAATGGTTTGGCTCAAAAATGACAAATGTTACTTCCTCAAGCCCTTTGGCCACATTGCCTCCATTTAACTGTAGAACGGACTTGGAAATGTGAAGAAACATATTCAGTGACCAGTAAAGGTCTCTTCCACAGTCCACACTTCTGTTCACCAAATATCCCTTTGCTTCCATCTTCCATTTAGTGAATGCTGTTGGTACCCCACCTTGATGTCTTTATCAAGCAGGTGCACACATTCCCGGCTGCTGTGTTGACCCACAGCTCATAGCTGCTCTTTCTGGAAAGTTGCCCCTAGCCAAAGGGAAGCCTTGAACAGAAGTTGATGCCTCTATCCCTGGGGAGTAGACCTCAGCCAATGACTGAATGACACAGAGTTCCAAATAATCTCCCTTGCTTCAGGGTGGGACTAATTCTAATGCTTTAGAACTATTCCATAGTATCAGACTGCATTTATTTTATACCTAATACCACATTTTTGCTTACATTTTCCCCCTGCTCCATTTTCCTTTCCTAAATTTATGTATCCTGAGAACATGCCCCCAGCAAATCACTTGAACAAGAATCTTAGACTTGACTTCCAGGCAATTTGATCTAAAACATTCCCTCACATTGCACACCTTCCGCCCTTCTCCAAGGGAGACCTCAAAGTACCATCTAATCAATAAATCTAACTCACAATCCTGCATCTCTGAATGATGCATGGTATTCATGTCAGGACCAGTCTTGGTTCTTTGTCTAGAAGACTAACAAAATAGACAAATGATCTGGCCTGCCCTCCAACACACACCTAACATATAATGGCAGAAATAAACACTCCTACTTAGAAAGGGGAAGAAGGGAGACACACAGATGTTAGTAGAAGGTAGCAATTTTAAAACTGTTCTGCAGATGTTTGTAGGCCCCTGTGCTGAGAGTGAAGGACCTTCTGAATTAGGCCCTGATTTTCTCTCAGGGAGGAACTTTACTGTCCACTGTTCTTTATAGTCCCTGGATCTGCCATCTGGAGGTTCTTCCTTTTCTATTTTACTCCTTCCCATATCTGAAATAGTTATTGAAAAACATATATGTGCTTCTTGAGTCTATCTAGCTTTCTCAGATGCCCTTAGAAGATTGGAAATTAAAATTAGAAGATTTGTTTTAATTCTTAAATAGTCAAAGACTTGCTTTGTTTTTGTTTTGTTTATTTTTGCTCAGGTTTGTGGCTTCCCAACAGTACAAGACCCTTAAAAACTCATTAGATTTATCAATGGATGAATAGGTGAATAAAATGAGGTACATCCATATAATATTATTTGGCCATGAAAAGGAATTAAGTAGAGACATAGGCTATAGTGTGGGTGAACCTTAAAAACCTTATGCTAAATGACAGAAGTCAGATATAAAAGATAACAAATTATCTAATTCTACTTATATGAAATATCTATAATAGACAAATCCATAGAGACATAAAGTAGATTAGTGGTTGCTAGGGGCTAGGAAGAGGAGAGAATGGCAAGTGACTGCTAATTGGAGCAATGAAAATTTCTGAAATTATGTAGTTGGGGAAATCATTGTACAACTTTATGAACATACTAAACAATAAAAATTACTAAATTTCCTGATATATGATTGCAGTGAACTCCATAAAACAATCACATCCACAGTTCTTTTTTTGGGACATAGTTAACAGATCTGGAACATTTTTTGCTCTTTTCTAAATCCTGTATCTTCCTCCTGATTTGATGGTGAGGGAATCTAAGAGGTTAGAGAAGGCCATAATCTTAATCATATCTTTTGCCTGAGTACTTTTATACAAGTGAGTAATTTTATTGAAGGCCACACCCTTAATCTGGTCTTTATCCTATACTAGTTTTGAAAAAAAATAGTTTTATTGAGGAGCAATTGAAATACAATACATATTTTAAAATATACAATTTCACATATGTATATATACATATGTATGTATGTATTTACTCAATGAATGTATCTATCCCAGAAGTTTACTTATGCATTTTGTGTAACCTCTCTTTCCCACCCCCTCTCCCAGGCAATGACTGATAATATTTCTATCACTATGAATTAGTTTTCATTTTCTAGAATTTATATAAATGGGATAATACATTATATACTCTTTTTATCTGGCTCAATTCACTCAGCATAATTATTCTGAGTGGAATGCCTGAGTTATTTGGTAGGTATATGGTTAACCTTTTAAGAAACTTCCAAACTATTTTTAAAAGTAAACGTTTATACCATTTTACATTTCTACCAGCAATATAGAAGAGTTCAAGTTTCCCCACATATTATCTAATACTTGGTAGATGTGGTTAATCTTTTAAATTTTACCCATTCTAAGAGGTATTTAGTGATCTCCTTATGGTTTTAATTTGAGTTTTCCTAATGATGTTGAACATCTTTTCTGTGTTTATTTACCATTCATATATCTACTCTGGGATATTGTATTTTCTAAATTGGGGGGCGTATTTATTATTGAATTTTGGAAGTTCTTTACGTATGTTGGGCATGTGATTTGCCAATATTTTCTCTCCATCTGTGGCTTGTCTTTTAATTTTCCTAACATTGTCTTTAAAAGAGCAAATGTTTTTTTAATTTTGATGAAGTCCATTTAACATTCTTTTCTTTTTTTTTTTTAATGTATTGTGCTTTTGATGTCATATCTAAGAAATCTTTCCTACCCCAGGGTCACAAAAATCTTTTCATTCTGTTTCTTTTTTTTTTTTTTTACTTTTACTTTTCTTTTTTAATATGCTTTATTGCTTATGCTGTTACAGTTGTCCCAATTCCTTTACCCTTTGTTCCCCTCCATCCAGTGACCCCCCCTCTCTCCAGTGCCCCCCCTTAGTCCATGCCCATTGGTTGTGCATATAGTTCTAATCAACATCTTCCTGTCTACTCCACTCCCTCCTACTATGCTTCTTAATTACTGTACCATCCCCCTCCCTTTCCCGCCTTCCCCCTCCCTGCTGACCTCCCCCCATAATGTTCCGTATACCTATAATTCTTTTCCCACTCTCATTGCCTACTTAGTTTGCCTTTGTTTCGATTCCCTAGCTTCTGTTGTTGGTTGTTGTGATGCAGTTTTCATTTTAATGTTCATAGTTTTGATCCTCTTTCTCCTAAACAAGGCCCTTTAACATTTCATATGACAGTGGTTTGGATCTGATGAACTCCTTTAGTTTTCCTTTGTCCTGGAAGCACTTTCTCTGCCCTTCTATTCTGAATGACAGCTTCGCTGGGTAGAGTAATTGTGGTTGTAGGTTTTTGCTTTTCATTACTTTGAATACTTCTTGCCAGTCCCTTGCCTGCAGAGTTTCTTTTGAGAAATCAGCTGATAGTCTTATTGGGACCCCTTTGTATGTAGTTCTCTTTTTCTCTCTTGCTGCTTTAAAAATTCTCTTTTTATCCTTAATTTTTGACATTTTGAGTATCATGTGTCTTGGTGGTGTTCTCCCTGGGTCCAGTTTTTTTTGGAATACTCTGTGCTTCCTGGGCCTGTAAGTCTATTTCCTTCCCCAAGTTAGGGAAGTTCTTCATTTTTTTCACATAATTTTTCAATTTCTAGTTCACCTTCTGGCAACCCTATGATTCGGCTGTTGTCCCGCTTATAACTGTCCCATAGGTTTCTGGGTCTCTCCTCATTTTCCTCACTTTTTGTTTCCCCTTTTTGCACTGGTTGACTCTTTGTTCCTTCCCTATGTTCTGATTCATTGATTTGATCCCTGGTTTTCTTTCCCTCCCCACTAGTTTCATATGTGTTTTCATTGATTTCAGCAGGACTAGGCTTCATTCCTTCCCCGTCTTTTTTAAGATCTGCTGTCAGGTCTGTAAGCATTGTTATAACCAAAGCTCTGAACTGTGCCTCAGAAAGGTTTCCTATCTGCTGCTTCGTTAGATTAGATATTTGCTGTCTGGTCAGCTGTGTCACTGGGATCTCTATCATGATCTGTGCCATCCTGACAGTATTGTGTTTACCTTTGCTTCCTGGGCAGGGCTGTCACACCTCCTATGCTATAGGGTGCCGAGCCCCGTGCACTCGTCACAACCGGGCGACCCTTCTCACCACACTGTGGCATTTTCTGCAGGGGTGGGGGTCCAAGATGGATTCCTGCCGTTCACTCTCTGCTGAGAGACTGGGAATCTCCTCCTCCGTCCCCACCCTCTCTGGGCCTCACAGTCCAAGGCAATGGGGGTCTTCCTTACCCAGCGTTGGAGTCATAAGCTGATGGGTCTGGTCTGCAGCCAGGGGTGCTCCCCAGGTGCTTATCACCTCCCCTTAAATACAGGTGTCTGTGCTTACCACCGTCCCGCCACCATCACTGCTATTGCCGCCGCTACCCGTACAGCTCAACCTCTCCACCCTGGCTTTGCCCATTCTACCCATCTGGATCAGCACCACTTCTTTATAACTTCATACATTGGACTTCCATTTATTTTCTGGAACTTTTGGTTATTTCTGGTTTTGTAGTAGATGTAGTCCTTCTTAGTTGTGGAGGGAGATGGAGCGTGTCAGTCTAGGCCTCCATCTTGGCCAGAAGTCCCTTTTGTTTCCTTCTAGATATTTTTTAGTTTAGTGTTTTACAGTTAGGACTGTGAGTCTTTTAGTGAATTAGTGAATTAAAAATCATTATTCATGATCAAGACAAATGAATTTTAAATTAATGTTTGTCTTTAGTGTGAAGTTTGGATCCAAGTTTTTTTTAATTGACATATGAATGTTTAATTGTTATAGCACCATTTGTTGAATTGACTGTCTTTTCTCCACTGCATTGCTTTTGCACCTTTGTCAGAAACCAATTGACATTATTATGCGTGGGCTTCTTTCTGGACTTTCTTCTCTGTTTTATTGATCTATCTGCCTGCTTTTATGCCAGTACTTTAGTGTCTTCATTAATGTAGATTTTTAATAAATCTTGAAGTCAAGGAGTGTTATTCCTCCAAACTTTGTTCTTTTTCCAAGTTGTTTTAGCTCTCCTGGGTCCTTTGTATTTCCATATTCATTTTAGAATCAGTCTGTTAATTTGTATTTTAAAAGCCTGAGATTTAGATTTGGATTGAGTTTAGTGTATAAATCAGTTTGGAGAAAATTGACATTTTAATAGTATTGAATCTGATCCATGAACTTTAATTTTTCTCAACACTATTTTATTGTTTTTTATATTCGGGTCTTAAATTTTTGTCATATTCATCTCTCAGTATTTCATAATTTCAATACTATTACAAATGGTGCTATATTTAAATTTAAATTTCCAATTGTTTGTATAATAGGATAGAGAACTCACTAGTTTTTATTACTTTTTTTGTAGATTCCATTGAATTTCCTATATAGACAATCATTTCATCTTTAGCCAGTTTTACTTTTTTCTTTCCCATCTGAATACATTTTATTTAATTTACTTGCCTGATTGCATTGGCTGGAACTTGAGCATAATGTTGAAGGAGTGGCAGCATTGGGCATTATGATCTTAGGCGGAAAACATTGAGCCAGTCACTATTAAGTATGACATCAGCTGTAGTTCTTTTGTGAATAAATGCTCTTTATTAAGTTGAAGAAGTTTCCTTCTAGTGTCAGTTTGCTGAAAATTTTTATCACGCATGGATGTTGAATTTTGTCAAATTTTTCTTTTGAGATTATTATATAGTTTTTCTTATCATCTGTTAATGTGGTGAAATACATTGATTGAATTTTGAGTGTTAAAGCTAGTTTTTAGTCCTCTGATAAACTGCATTTGGTCATTTATTCCTATGATGAAGTTCATATTATACTTCATATACAGTATTGTTTGATTCAATTTGCTGAAATTTAAAGAATTTTTATATGTGTTCATGAAGGAAATTAGTCTGTAGTTTTTTTGTGATATCTTTGTTTACTTTTGCTATCAGAGTAATAATGTTGGCATCATAGAGTGAATTGGGATGTATTCCTTCCTCTTCAATTTTCTATGATTTTCTGAGAATTGGTATTATTTCTTCCTGAAATGTTTGGTAGAATTCACAAGTGAAGTCACCTTGGCCTAGAATTTCTTTGTGGGAAGATTTGTACACAGGTTGGCTCTTAAATGCTAAAGCCTATGAATGATGCATCACAGTTATAGCCAGAATCAACCATATGGTTCCACCTAATTGCAAGAATGCTGAGAAATGTAAGGGAGGACATAGATATTTGATAATTTGTAAATGTCTATGCCATAGAGTGTTTTGGAAAATTTATTTTAAAATACGTTTACATGACTAATTGCTCGAAGTTTACTTTAAAATCTTGAGATGTAGCAACTATATTACTAGGCAGGTTTTTCCCCCCTCTAACACTCTGCAGAAAGCCCATTGCTTTTATCGTACAACTCTGGAAATAAGATCACATTCTCTGTGCTGTGGCTCTGTTCTCTGTTCAGTGGAAACTCAGTTTTCTCCTCCTATGGCTTCTGTTCCACATTGGTGAGGGAGAGGATTGTATCCAAGTTAGACTTTGGCAGGAAAAATAATTTCTAGATTGGATCCAAGATGAAAATGGTTCCTTAGCCTTATGGAAACACAAATACTATGACTCTTCCTTTCTTACACTATAAATATTCCAGTGTCTGCAGCAGCTTCTCTTGGCTACAGAGCTGTTTAAATATTTCATGTCCTCCAATATTTGAACTGAAAACCCACAAAAGTTTAAATTTTGTTAATATTTTTGTTATTAATATTAATTTCTTAGGTATATCAGATAAGTTTGATCATACATTAGGAACTTATTGGAAATTATATCATTCAGGCACATGCCAAGATACTCTGACAGAGACCCATTCTTCAGTGGCTTATTCTAGGTATATGTCTCTCTCGGACTGTACAATTCAAAAATGTACAGTCCAAGGCCAATAAAGCTACTCTGCAATCCTCAAAGTGGGCCTTCCATTTATTTCATGGGTCATGATGGCTTGAGTCCAGTTCTCATAATCACCCAGTCAGGATTGAAGGGACTCAGGAGAACACATCAGCATTCCATTGTAGGGGGGGCAAGTATGAAATAGCATACATTACCTCTGCTTATAGCCAATGACCAAAATTTAGTCTTATATAGCTACATCAGATTGCAAGAAAGGCTGAACTGTTATCCTGAGCTAGGAATTCAGGTGCCTAGCTAAGAAGTTCAGGAACTCTATTGTTAAAGAGAGAGACTGGATATTTGTGGAAAGTGAGTTGTGTTTCAGGAGTGCACAATATTGGCAGGAAGGTAGAAGAAAAAGATTTTGAAAGAAGCAAAAGAAGGGCAGCTTTGGGTTGCGGGTGGGGTGCACAGGCACTATAGGATCAGTCAAGACACTGCTATTGAGTTAAAAAAATACTTGAACCATTTTGTCATTTTTCTGTCACTTGTTCTAGATTCAAGGTCCAAATGACCAAGAAAAGGGGCCTGCTTTACACTATTTTGGGGAAATAGGAAGAATCAGATGAATGTTACCTCTGAAACTCCTTGGGTATCCAGAGTTGGAGAGGGAGCTATTTGAGTTCCTCATACCTGCCACCAAGTTTTTCACAGTAGGGAGAGGTAGTTTCCCAGAAAGGAAAGAGTGTTAGGCTATCACAAAACACATATCTACCGTATCAATAACTTCAAGTATTTGCCAGAATATTGGTCCCATCTAATTTATTTGGCCATTCCAAAAAACAAGGTTGTGTCTACTATAAAACAGAAGTCACCACTGTACCCCATATGCTGCCAGGATCTAGGTTTTATTGATGCTTTCTTTGTATTTTCTTGGGTCTATGCCTTCTTTCCCATTCTCTATGTTTTCCAAGCCTTTTATATCTGCTGCATGAACCAAGCCTCCTTGGCTAGGATGCTTGGGATAAAAATGAGAAAAAACTCTAGGGAGTCTGGGAAAGCTTTCCTGAAATGTCATTTAAGATAAGATCTGAAAATAAGGAGATGTCATCTAGAATAAGGAGTTGGAACAACAAGCAGAAGGAAGAGTATGTGCAAAGACCCTAAGGCAGAAAGGATGAGAGCACAAACAAAAAGAAGGTCAGTGAGACTGCAGTACAGAGAGTGATGGGAAGGGTGGTGAGAGTTGAGGCTGGATAGGTAGATAGTATGCATATCAACAGAACCTTGTATGCTGTGCTCAAAATCTTGTTCTTTCATCTACTCGAGCCAGAAATCAATCAAAGGGTTTTAAGCTGGTGAGTGACAGTATGCTCTGGATGCAAATGGTGAGTATACTGAAGTTGCAGGGGAGATGGGAGTGGAGCAGGAGACAACTTAGAAAGTCTTTGATAGGAGGAATCTAGTGTGTGGTAATGAAGATGGAGCAACATAGCAGAATTCAAGCAGAATAAGGAGGAAATTCAACTGAACTTAGGGATGGGTTGGGTGGAATGGAAGGAGGGAGTCGAGGATGAATAGTGGTGCCAGTCATGGAAACAAAGGCTGTTAGAAGATAATCAGTCTTGCAGGTTACAGGTCTTGAATCTGTTCCATATATGTAGAGTGGGAGATGCATTTGAACAAACAGGAGAAGTTATATAGGAGACTTACGAACACATAGAAGAGCCCAAAGATACAGATTTTTGAATTTTCAATATGTAGCTGGTAATTAAATCTATCTGTGTCAATGAGGTCACTTAGGGAGAGAGTATAGAGATTCTCATGGAATTCAACATTCAGTGGTTTCCCAGAGACTGATGGGTGGTGAAAGGGGATAAGCAGCATTCAGAGAGGTCAGAGGCATGATGGTGTGGTGTCCTGGAAGGTAAAGATTGTTAGTGTTACTTGAAGTAATAGGTAGTCATTAGTGTTGAGTTTAAAGGTGACGACTAACACATGTCTATTGGTGCAAATGACATGCAGGTCATGACAGCAAGAATTATTTTGGAGGAAAAATGTGGGCAGACCCAGATTGGAGTTGGTTGGTGGAGGCACAGTTTAGACAACTCTTTTGAAAGTGAAAAAATGAGTTGGAGGAAAACTATAACATGACCATCATGCAATAGCATTCATTTGCGAATTAAGATATACCAAACATTGGGTTTCATTGTACCAGATCATATACTCAAGAGACATATCACTGTGTATTCTTCTTTTAAAGAGGAGAGCATAAGGCAAAGTGCCTGTATTTTATATGTCCAGACAAACAGAAATTGGACCCACTCTGGCAGAGAAAAGGACCAGAGCAATGCAGGAAAGTTTCAAGCAGCCACCTGAAAATATTACTGTAGAATCCCAATGCTGATAGCTCAGAATTTTTACTCAGCCCGGATGTGTTCAGCTCTTGTGTGCCTTTGTGCAAGCCTTATATCTTTTCCATGCAGCAACTTTGCTTTGGCTACCTACCAGGGTCAGAGAAAGGCTGATCCTTGAAAAGAGCTTGGAACAAAAAAAAAAAGTCCAGTAGGATCTAACTAAATGAAGCATTTGATTAGTTATCACTAACAGCATGATGCAACCCAAGAAGAACTATTAACTCATTGTTTCTAAAGCTGGCTTGTTTTTGTACTTGGCTAGAGCCCTCAAAACTCTGGCCAAACAGCAGGGTTTCTGCATGTGCTCTGGCCTCCCTGAGGACCTCACAATGAGCCAGAAACTCTCAGTATCCAAGAAAGGTCTTTAGGAAAAGGAGGAGAAAGGGCATGGGTACAACCACAGGGAGAGGCATCCTATTCAGTGCACACACATACGGGGGATGTGTGTTAGCTGTTCTTGCAGCTGGAAGCCCTACTTCAGCCTCCAGGACTAATTTTCCAGTCTAAGTCCTTGGGATGATGCCGACCTTTGAGTTGCTTATAAGAGAGTGAATTAAAGCTTTCCCTCTCTTCCAACACATCCTTCTTTGACAGGGAACATGTGACAAGGCTGTTACCTCCAGCAGATGCTTTCTGGATGAATCAGCATTCTAAAAGACAGAGGCTCTAGGATGTGCCAATAACAGAATCAGCAAGAAGAGAGTGGGTAGATAGTTCAATGGATGTAGGCTATCTGCAGGGTGTCAGTTGCCCCATTTTCAAAGTTGGCAGCCCAAGAATGTTATGGGTAATAAAGGGAGAAAGGGCCAGAACTACCTCTGCAAGGCCCTGAGTGGACCCCACTGGGCCAAGGACTGGGTTCTTCTTTGGGAAATCAATGTCATAATAGTTCAGTGTCTCTGAGGATAGTTTTGATGCAAAAATGCCCCAGTCTCGTACTAGTTATATTCCTTTTCAAATGCACAGCCTCTAGGATACAAATCGACTGTTTTCTCATTACTACATTAAGGCATTCCTGCCTCAGAAGTGTCCTGGCCTCTTGCTTCTCTGTCAGGCTGGGAGATTAGTGCCACAAACCACATTACAACCCAAGGTGAGGGCTTTGGAGTTTTGGGCTCAATCCTTATACAAAAGAGATTATGTCACAGTATCTAACAGATGTGTCCTCACTTTGTTCCATTTTCTGTCAGTCTCTAGTCTTGGGGCATGTTCCCTTGTACATATTTCCACAGGTTTTATCTGGCAAACAAGAAAATGTCCTACAGATTCAGATGTCCCTTATCAAGATCCAGAAGCTGATGTTTGTTGTGGTTTCCTTCACTTTTCCATATATATATATTTCCTTTTATTCCCTTTTTTCCTATGTCCTCAAGGATCTCATCCACTGCAATGCCTTCAGCTTTCACCTCTATCTAAGCATTCCAAATCTATAACCCTCTCTTAATTCTTCCTACTGAATTTCAAAGTATTTTAACACTAGGCATCTTTCACATTGCCATTTCACCTGTTCAAAACTAAATTCATTTTCTCCCCATACTGGCTTCTTGCTTGTATTAGTCCAAGTTCAACCAGAACAGCAGAATCAGTAGGGGATATATACTGCATAAGGCCAATATGGATTTGTTACAAGGAATTGCTCTTATGCAACTCTGGGACTTTGCCAAGCAGTTTCTGTACAGCTGTTGCCTCTGAGTATAATAGTGGAGCTTAAAGGTCATGGGGCAGGCAGTAGGGCAGAAAAGATGTAAAGTGGAGGGGGGAAATCCAGGGCAGGCTGAAACCAACAAGCATGAACTGGAACCCCATAAGTAAGAACTGAAACTCATCTTAGTTCCTGTTGCCACTGGCCTTGGTGATGAGGGTATCCTGCAGAAGAGGAGCTCTTTGTCACATCGCTAAACACACGCAACTGGCCTAGGAGTGGAACAAACTGAAGGAGGATCAGGGGAAGGTGGAGCATTTGTAGTCTGAGTTGCTGCTTCATACCAGTGAGGCAAGTCAGCAAATCTGCACCGTGTGTGAGTTAAAAAGTGGCACTGCTTCCCTTCCAGCCTCCAACTCTTCTAAGAATCCCTGTGCTGATTTTAACTGGAAACAAACAAGAGAATGAATTCTGGGAAATATAGCTCAGTCTAGCCAAGCTGACACATTACAAAGCTGTTAAAATCCACCCCTAGCCAACTTGGCATCCATACACATCTCCTAAAAGTATACTTAATCTCTGAATAAAGACAATACCAAAGTCCTACTTCTGCCTAGCATGAAACAACTATCATGCATACAAGTAAAAAATGCTAACCTTTTTCCCAGAAGACAATGCAAATTTCTTTATCCTTGGGTGATTTTCATTCTTTCCCAAGCCGATTCACACACTTCCTTTGATATCTTATAACTGAGATATAACATTAAGTATTATTAAGATATCTTGGTTAGATGATAAAGGGATGAGAAAAGAAAAAATGTCTGATATATAAAAATATATTTGTGTTATAAAGAAAAATACCCATTACTACAATTTTCGTCTCAGCAATGGTCACATGGTCATAGCTGATATTTATAATACCTTCTTCCTATATTCTACCATCACATATTCTTTTTTACATCTTTTCTTTTTTACTTTTATTAAATAGCATTTTACATTCAATATTATTTTGCATTAGTTTCAGGTCTATAGCATAGTGGTTAGACAATCATACTTTACAAAGTGGTCCCTTGATATTTCCAGTACTCAGCTGACACCATATGTAGTTACTACAATATTATTGACTACATTTCCTGTGACTGTTTTGTGATTACCAATTTGCACTTTGTAATTCCTTCACCTTTTCACTCAGTCCTCAACTCCCCTCCCTTATCAGTGTGTTCTCTATATCTATGAGTCTGCATCTGTTTTGTTTGTTCATTTTTATTGTTCTTTAGCTTCCACATATGAGTGAAATCATATGGTACTTGGCTCTGTGACTGACTTATTTCACTTAGCATAATAACCCTCTAGGTCCATCCATGCAGTCACTGTTCTTTTTTATGGCCAAATAATATCCCATTACATATTCTTTTTGCTGTCAGCAAGTACCTCAGCTGATGGTCATAGTTATTTGCTTGGTGGAGTGATGCTAATTTTCATTTCTGAAGGCTCTGGGATATTAGCAGCCCTGCCTGAATTGGGTTCTTGTAGTTTTCTGTTAACTTTAATTCTGGTACATGGGAGTATTAAGAGGCATCCTTGAGCATTTTTTGCTTTCCTGATATTCTCATTCTTACCCCCATTATGTGGTGGTAGCAGCACTATTTCTCTATAGCCAGTATTAATCACCCTAACCAGACAGTAGCCCCCTTCTCCACCTGTGCATTCAGTGGTACAAAGTACCCAGAGTGTCCAGGCAGTAGTCTCAATTTTCAGTGGACTCATCATTGGGTCCTTCGTGAAAGCATTCCTGCCTTTGGCACTAAGACTGCTACGCCAACAGAGCCTATGCATCACGGGAATGGGAAGTAACAGTTTCCTAATAGATCACTTGATGTTATAGTGAACAGTGCTACTCTCATTTTCAACATCGTAGTCATGGATTTATGAATATTGGCCACGGAAGAAGCAGCACCATATATCAGATGCTGACTCAGCACCCAGGAGGATCTTGCCCCTGTACGGTGTTGCCACTTAGCTGATATCATCCCTGTGTCTTCAAAAGGCGATTCCACTTCTATTAACCTGCTTCAGGATGATGGGGAACATGGAAAGAACAGTGAATTCCATGAGCATGGCCCACTTACCTCACTTCAGTTGCTGTGAAGTGAGTTCATAGATTGGAAGCAATGCTGTGGGGAATACCATGATGTTAGGTAAGCTATTCTGAAAGACCATGGATGGTAATTTTGGTAGAAGCATGTGGGCAGAGAAGGAAAACCCATATTCAGTGTGTCTTATTTAAGTAACCAGAAAGACTACTCAAAGCCTTGCCTACTGGGAGGATTTCCCCGCACTGCTGTCCTTCAGGCCTGTACATAGGGTAGGGCTGTAGTACTACACTTTCAGGGGTGTCTTCATGCCATGCAGAACTATGTGTAAACCAGGCCTGAGGATTTTCTTCCTCAGTCAACTGGTCACAGGAAGTGCTCCATCAAGACGGAGATCTGGGCTGGAAGAGAAAAGGCAGTGTAGCAGCAGTAGGGGCCATGAACATTTAGGCCACATCCTAATGCAACCTACTTGTGCCTTCAAGACTTGCTTAAGCCTAATTACATGTATATACCTTCCATTTGATGATGGAGTGCCACTACGCACACCCAACTCTATGGCTTAGCCAGTTGGACAGCACTCAGTTCATGATGGGCAGCTCGGGTTGCATGGCAACAGGGTATGACGCATGGGTACATGTGCAGTCTATTAACACCCGGTAGCAAGCCAAACGTTGCTTTTTAAACGGAGAGTTGTTACTCACGAAGGATGGCAGGGATTTGCTACAAAATTCTCAGGGTCAGGTTTTCCTTCACCGATAGGGTTTTGCCAGAGACTTATAAATGCATCTCTATCTGCCACTGACATTTGAGCACCACTAGATGGCCTGAATCGTATGGTCCAGGTGGCAAAGCAGCTTGCACAGAAGCCTAGACATAATGCAGAGTTCTCTCTTGTTCTGAGCTCGATGCAAAACTAGCATTTCTTGGGTCACATTCATACAATGCCTAACCGAAGAGGAAAACAAAGGAGATTCTTTCAACCAGCCTCTCTTTTAAAAATCTCTGAGTAAGCCCCTGATTGGCCTACATGGAACCTGTGCTTACTGCTCTAATTACAGTGGTTTGAAGGAAAAGTTCAATTGACGCAGCCTGATTCACTGAACCACACCAATGACCAAGGTTTGGAGTGTCTGTGGTTGACAACTCTCCAAAGCCAGTTCCCCAAATGATGTTTTCTTGGGAATTCATCATGAAGACAAGGAAAATGTCCCTTTCGGGGTGAGATGAGGCTCTGGTGAAGGCTTTTCCCTTGTAGAGTAGTTCTTTTTAATGGAGAAGTCTATGAGCATATTTCCGAATGACAAACTCTTCCCCTCTTCCTGAGGCAATATAGGGGAGAAAGACCACTGGATAGACAACGTGGACCTGGGATTTGGGAGGCATGTTAACCTTTGCTCATGTATCTAAAACAGTGGTTCTCAACTGGGGGCAAATTTTCCCTTAGGGGACATTTGACATTTTTTGATTGTCACAACAAAGTAAGGGGTTGCTCTTGGCATTTGGTACGTAAATGCCAGGGTTGCTGCTAACTATCCTTCTATGTGCAGGGCAGGCACCCTCCACAACGAAGCAGTATGGAGCCCCAAATATTAATAGTGCCTAGGCTGAGAAATCCTGGCCTTGGATTTATCCTGTTCTAAAACCTGCACCACTGAGTGTGGGCAAACAAAAAATATGGACCAGGGCAAACTCCAGGCTGCATCCCTAAAGACTCTAGTTTTGGTCTGGGGTCTAGCCAGGATATGGTATTTCATGAAGACCCCCTCCTCCCCTTGTGTGTGGACAGGATTGAAAACCACTACCTGGAGTGTCTGATCTAATGGAGGCCACAGATAAAGCTGACCTTCCTCATTTTTCTTGAGGATTATTAAAGGGTTGTTGGCTCTATGAGGAGGTAG
Organism: Furipterus horrens; assembly: GCF_987537825.1. Classification (NCBI taxonomy): domain Eukaryota; kingdom Metazoa; phylum Chordata; class Mammalia; order Chiroptera; family Furipteridae; genus Furipterus; species Furipterus horrens. The sequence continues at coordinate 93,183,994 of NW_028327187.1, forward strand.
CAGCAATGGAGAAACTCACAGGAGATGGAGAAAATCCCCAGAAAAACTGGCAAGGATAAGATGGAAGTTCAAGTTGGGAGCCTTTGTGTGAACTGGGAAATGGGCACGCCTTCTAGATAAAAGAATTCGAAAACGTTCTGATGGATGTTCCCAGGGCCCTTAGACTAGCCTAATGGGCCAGACTGCTGTGGCAAGTAGAAAGGAGCCCCTCCACAATGGATGTTGCCCCTGCCAAGGCACAGGGCTCCCTGAACTCAGAGGCAGCTGAATTCACACTCCCATTTGTTCCTTTCTCTAGGTACCTTTGTTCAGTGCCCAAATTGCACAATCTACTGCAGCAGTCCTGGTCAGAATTTGCCTTAACTAAGATGATCTCCTTCAGACAGGAAAGGGATGAGGTTCTGCCTTGTGGATTTAAAAAAAAAAAAAAAAGCATTTGAGAACGTCTCAAAGAAACTAGATCCATCCTGCAGGCAGCCTAGAAACCATATCTTGATGCCAGATAACAAGGTGGAAGTTCCAGGCCTGTCATTGTGTCCTTGGGGTGGTTGAGAACAACCCAGGAAAGGGAGAAATCTGGTTGCAAGAAACTACAACAGCTGGATTTCCAAGGCTGTGACTGAGACAGGGAACTTTGCCTTGTGCTCACCCTGGAAAGAGCCTGAAGCCCCATTCCAAACCTCAGTTCAGTAAGCATGCACCAGGTCCAACCCTTGATTCATTTCTTTACGAAAGAGACACAAACGCTGAAGTGTGGACAACAGCGTTGGCAGAACCATGCACCTACGTTCAAATCCCCCCTCTGCCCGTAAAGGTGAATCTGTGCAGTTTCTAAGCATGGGTTTCTTCCTGGAGAAAATGGACATAGTGATGCAGGACTTGGGGTGTGGCCATGAGGGTTCTGGATAAAAAAGGGGCCACCTATTAAACCTGATAAGCTCAGGGGTGGCCTGCATGATGGGCCTTACTCAGAGACCAAAAGTAACCATTTAGGATGGTCTGAACATAAAAATTCCTCACTAAAAGTGAGTCATGGCAGGGAGTCATGTCCTAGGCCTGTAGCTTCCTTGACAAATGTCAATCTTTACCTTAAATGACCCTGTCTGTTGTCTACTTGCATCTAAGATGGCATACCTTTTTTTTTTTTGTTTTTGTTATGATGTTAGATTGCTTTTTATTGCCGTATTTTGGAAAACAATACCTTTGAACTGTCCGTAATTTTTTCTAGAAACCTCGAGGCAAAATGAAGGACACCAGAGCAGAAAACCACAGAACCCCTCATTGTTGTCCTGTTCCCCAAATATCACCTCTAAGTGCTGTAAATGCTAATTGTTAACTATCCTGTGCCCATCGGTATAAAAGAAGTATGTGTTTCTCCATTTTACTTTTGATCCAGTCCTACAGATTTCCCCACTTTGCTGTCTCCCACCCCCCCCATTAATATACCAGCAATGGGATTTATGTAACCCTTTTATGTAGTCCTTTTAGTATAATGTATAAAATAGGCTGCAAAACTACCATTCTCGGGAGCATTTTCTCAATCTGTTGATACTGTGTCCCAGCAATTGTCATCAAACTCAAAAAATTTGGCTCAAACTCATAAAAATTCTCCACAGGTTTGGACTTTCATAGACAGGGTCAAACCAGCCGATGTGGCCATCATACCTGCAGCAGTGGGCCATTTTGGACCCTCTTGATTGCCCCTTTTCTTTCTATGTGACTCATGCATGCAGCTTCCTACATAAATGACGCATTGGGGGCCCTTGATCTGGGAGGCAATTGGGCCACCAGTATGTGTATTCCGGTGGGAAGGCTCACAATTGGAGAAAAGAAAGATATTCCTGTCGCGCTTTGGTCCTGGGGGGTCAGCCCTGCTTCCAGAAGAAGCGCTGGCACAAAAGAAGAGGGTGGGTGGGATCCCCAAACCGCGCCAGCATTCCCGGGAGGCGGAGGAAGGAGGGCAGGCCCCAAGCCACAGGGAGGGAGAGAGGCGAAAGAGGAGGAGTTTTCCAGCTCAGCGCTCCCTGCTCTCTGTGCAGCCCCTCAGTCTGGTCCCTCTCCTCCCGCCCAGGGAAGCGCGCTGCCCTGCGAGCTCCGGTGCGCCATGGGGAGCCCCGCACTGCGGCTGCTGCTCCTGCCGCTGCTGCTGCTCCTGGTCCCACCGAGCCACGGTTTCCCAGGTAGGGCCGGAGGCGGGGCAACCTCCCCAGCTGGGCATTGGGAACTTTCCGCTCGGGATGAAGGGAGGTGTGGGGGGCGCCCTTTGTTTGCCACGGACTCTTTTTTTTTTTTTTTCCGCCGCCTGAGGAGGTGCTGACGCGGAGCGGGGCTCACGTCTGGGCACAGGGAGGGGAGAGCATACTGTCAGTCCCTCGCCAGGCTCCGAGAGCTTTAGTGGCACCTGGAGCCCGAGTACCCTCTGCGTCTGGGGTTCCAGGGGTCCAAGCAAACCTACATTGGCGCAGTAGGCTACTCCGAGAAGATTGGCCGTGGGCTACTTTCCCACCACCCAGAGTTTTGCCTCTCACGCGGTTGCTCAGGGCCAGGGCCCAAGGGGCTGGCAGATTATCTTGAAAGGAGCTCCTACCCCCTCCCATATGAGGTCCCAGGCAATACCCTGGGCTGCAGGCAGTCACAGAGAAGCGACTCTAGCGGACAGCACACACAGGGCCTCTCTCCCGCTCCCTGCTTCTAGGGACTCTGAGAAAGTCTGCGCTTCTGGGAGAGAGGTGCCAGCCGAGAGTGGTGACATGTGGCATGCGTTCGGGTAGCCTCAGGGAAAGAGGGCTGCACAAGCGTGGCTCTGCTGGGAGCGGCTCCACTGCCCGAGAGGGTGTGGCTTCTTCTTGCTGGAGGGCGTGGTCTCTAGCATCTAAGGGAATCCTGGTATTTACTAGGGCTCTCCTGGTATTGGTAAAACCTTCTTTGGAGATGCCCTTTAAAAGCCTCCAGCTTATTCCTTCATGAGGGAGTCATAGGTTAGCAGAGTTTGAGGGGAGCAGGGCAACATGGATGCACCCATGACCCAGAATGGAGAAGAAATCCATGGTCTCACTTTAATTTAGTGTTAATGAGAAAGTGGTTGACCTGGACTATAGGGTATGCAAATATTTGGCTTTGCATTCAGCACCGTGGGCAATTTAACCCTGGGGTCTGAGAAACAAACCTACTGAGTTCTAAGTGAAGGATGGAGAGGGGATGGGGTGGGGTGTTTCCCAGATAGAGTGCTTGGGAGATGTAGGGATGGCTGCTGGAAATTCTCTGCACATCCCCCAGTGAATGAGTCAAACAAATGTGTGAAGTGATAAACAGGAACATTTGTGTTTTGAGCTGACTCTTATAAGTTTAAGCTGTTTGGTAGGAACTGATTCAGGGCAAAGTGGAAAGGGGACTGTTCTCAGTGCCAGGAAAGTGCCATTCCCATGGTGTGAAAAGGACCCCCTACCCCCTTTAGCAGGAGTCAGGTTAAAATGAACATAGAGGGGAAAGGGAAGTCAGTACTGGACAAGAAGCAGCTTTGGGGGAGCAAGGGGAAAAGTTGAGAAACTAGCTAGAGGCAGTCAGTTGTATTCTATGGATTAAGAGGCCTCTCTGAGCTGCTAGTACATCTGCTGGAGCCTTTCTCAGCCAAGGGGCCTCTTCTCATTTTCCATCTGACGACCATACCTCCTGTACCATGCCCTCTGCTCTTTTTTCTCAGCTTCTACCCTTGCATAGCAGAGCGTGCTGCCAGAGTCCAGCCACCCACAGAATCATGGGTTTGCCAGTTTGGGTGCTCAGCACTCTCAGTCTTTAGGGACCTGCCCCTTTCTGGCCTGGCTCCTCTGCCAGCCTGCACGCTGCCCCCTACTGGAGGCCACAGCCCTCCTTGCCACCCCCTACACTGATTCCTCACTGGCCCCAAATGAGCAGAAGCTGATTGGAGAGGCTTTCAAAGCAATGGGGTTTCTAAGAAAATGTGCTCCACTGAAGCTATTGAATTCAAAGGTGGGATTTCACTCCAAGCCAGAGGTTTTGGAAGGCTGGGGAGGGGAGATGCTCTACAGCAGGTCCTAAGGCAAGTCACGTCAGCCAACTTCACCCTAAGTGCTGGGTGACAGATTTTGAAGATCATTTCAGAGGCACCTTCTTAGCATGTCTTCAGTAAGAGAGAAGGTAAGAGGCCTGATCTAGGGTCCCAGTCAGCCTCCTAGTTATATAAGCAGCTGAGATTTAACAGCAAATCTATCAGAGTGAGAGTAAATCCTTCCCATTCCCACTTCTAGAAGGTGTCTGGAGTTCTTCCATCTTCAAATTTGATGCAGCTTTTCTGACCCTCTGATTTATTCTTTGCAGCCTAGCAAAGACACAGTATCTAAAAAAAAAAAAAAAAAAAAAAAAAAAAAACAAAACCATGAAATGTGTGCTAAGTCCATAGCCAAGTTGTCTGCATATGATTGTGTTTGCATGCTGATAAGGGTAGGAGTTTTGATTCTGTTCTTAAATGAACTCTTGAAACTATTTACAGCTGAGATTTTGGAGGATACTGCACCTTCTGTAAGCAATGCTGAATGAAGGTGGGAATGAGTTCTGCAGCCACTAAGAAAGGCTCCATGAATCTTACACCTGGAGAAGGGTGGTTAAAGTAGTGTGGTTTGGCCAGCCAGGAAAGCCAAGTGAGGTTTGCTAAAAACCAAACCAAACCATAGCAGCCAAAGCAGTCTTCTGAAATACTACATTTGGAGATAAATATTAGGAACTAAACACCTGGCTCAGGATATACAATTAAAGTCTCAGGCTAGGCTAGAAATCGCTCTTTGGTTTTAAAGCATATAATCAGATGACAGAATTACTCTGCATTAAAAAGGAGAATGCTGGGGAAAGCAGGACATTTTCATCTGGCATTTTCTTCACTGATAATGCTTTCAGTGTAGTATATCGGTATTGCTGCTTCTTATTTCACAGACTTGTGGTCTCTAAGCAACACCAGAAACCATTGTTAAAGCACCATCTTCAAACTTTCCCACCTCGTCAGTCCGCACATCACAATTGAAATACAGCCCCTCTTTTTTATTATTACTATAACATTCACACCTTTAGTCTCTGTCATTCTAACTCATTCTACTTTATTTGGCCAGATTCTGGCCTTTTAAGTATAGTTTTACTTTAGTACCATTTTTATCACTTTACTTTCCTACTCAAAGACCGAGAGCAGCAGCTCCAGGTTCTGTCCAAACTTAACTAGAAAGTTCTCAGCTGTTCTCAGGGGGCTGTACAGTTTGCTTCAGCCCTAATTTTCCAGTCTTTCTCACCTGGTTTTGTAAAATCTGACCAAAACAGTTTACCTGTTTTTATATAACTTGTGTCACATTTTCCCACTTCTTGGTATTACTGCTTCCTGCACCTGGACTGCTTTCCCCCAACCACCAGTCTGTCCAAATTCTGCCCATTGCCTAGTGACACCCCCACTTCGATGAAACTTTGCCTTGATCCCTTGAATGGGAAGCTTCTGCTTTCCTTTAAGCATCCACAGTGCTTTATGTATCTCTTATGGAATTTAACATACATGCCATACTATACAGTCATTTATGCACTCCTCTGTACATGCAGGCCTCAGAGATATTGCAGGTTTGGTTCTAGGGCACCATAATAAAGGATCACAATAAAGTGGGCCATAATCTTTTGCTGGTGTGGGTGCCTTGCCTTTAATTTGTAAAAAACAAAAACAAACAAAAAACCTGTGGAGCGCAATAAAGTGAATCAAAATAAAACAAAGTATGCCTGTATTTCTACATTCTGAGCTCTTGAAGGCAGGGCAATGCTATGTCTTACCCTTCTTTGTATTTCCCATGGTGCCTAACCAAATATCTTAAGCCAGGTGGGTGTTTGTGCATACAGAGTTAATAGTTACTTGTAATTTGGGTGATGGACCACTGGAAAGAAAAGGAACTGAGAGAAATACATGTGCAGGGAAACAGGGCTTTGTGCCACCATGAATCTACATACATAGGGACTATGGCTTACTGGCTGTAGAGGTTGCAGTTAAATCCATGATCACCCTCTGGTGAAACAATAACCTTCTCTGTTGGGGGCTGTAACATGAGAGGCTGACTGCAGCCACAGGCTAGAATTTGTATTTATTATTTTTGTTGGCCACTTTGCTATGGCCCCTTCCAAAGCAGTTGAATAGTTTCCTTAGTAAACGCAAACGTGTGCTACATCAATTCCCCTTTCAAAGAACACAACTAAAATGGGTAATTGAAAGTGAAGATTGAGTTTAAACAGAAGAAGGTTTACTTTTACCAGGCTATAGCTATAGCATAGTATAGAATTGCAGCAGCCAAGTTCTGATTAATACCCAGATTAAAGATTCACTTCCTCAAAAGCAGTGTGAATAATAACCTCTCCTGAGTTGCAGTTCGTAGGGAGTTTCTCAGGCCAGCTCCTTGGTTCTCGATTGTATGACTTATTGGCTGTCAGTTTTTACAGGCCATTGTTTCAGGGATTTTAAGCCTGAATCATTCTCGTGGATATTTGAATTTAGTACTGAAACAGAACTAATTTCTGCCTTCTCCAATGAAACCTGGACTCTACCCAGAGACTTACTTTTCAAAGTAGACACTAAATGATGGAGTGCTTGGGATACCAGGATGAGGAAGGGAGGGAATTCCTTCCATCAGTAGATTTCTGTCTTATGGAGAAATAGACAGTGAGTTAGCTAAGGTGGTAAATGTTATAACACAGACAGACAGGTTGACGAGCCTGGGAGTGCAGAGCGGAGCCATGCAGTGACATTGGGCCTGGTTATTGAAGAATGATGTCGATGGATGCTTATGACAAAGATAGCGGCACTACAGACCCATGGAAGGTTAAAGTAGGAGGCCTGTGGGCTTCTCTAAGAACATTTTGAAGTTGGAAACAAAAATCTGTGTGGATATTCTTTTTCTGAGAAGGCTGTATCCCAATTCAAAACCACTGCTCACTAGATCATCTTCGTGAATGCTGTGAGAGAATGTGCACTTAACGGGCACAAAAACCAACATACAAAGTAAGATGAAGTTGCCAGAATAGGGAAACTTTGATTGAACCAATGAGCAGGTAGCCCCTTGAGTTATAACCAGTGGTACAATTTCCTGTTCTTATTTAAAAAGCAACAGCAAACAGAGTAGACATAGTCATAGATTGGAATTGCCTTCAGGCCTGGGCTGGAAACTGGTTATACCCCCCACTTAGCACAGTTTATGGGGCGTGAGAGAGGATCTTTAGTCAATATTTGTGAATTGACTGATTAAGTGTGACAGGGAATCAATGCATTGTATTTCAAATATCCCTGTAGGATTTAACCAGAATTTCCAAGAGGATGATTCCCAAAGAAAATGGAATGCAGGATAGCAAAATGTCAGGAAATCTGTAGTACCCTGAAGAAAAGATCCATCTGAGCAGGCCACAATTCAGGGCATAACTAATTGCTGAGGCTCTGGGATTTCCAATCACCCTAGGAGACTTAAGAGACTCCAGGGAGTTCCAAGGACAGGATTTTCAGATAAAGATTTAAGGATAAAGCTTGTGCAAGAGAAAAGTTATTGGTAGCATTACTAAGCTCCCAAGTTTTCCAAATGATAATTGGTTACGCCTGGATCTTGCAGCTGCATGGCTCTCTGGCCTCGGAAACCTCTGGATCACTCATTCTCAGTCTGAATGATTCACTCACCCGTAATCCTTAGCTTATACTGGATGCCTCTTTATGTATTGTTGTCCAGGAAGGCGATAAATGGGTTTGGATATAATAGCTTGGATTCTCCCAGAGGCTTGGGGTTGTAAATTGAGTATGTTGGATTTAAAACTATTTTTGTGAGTAATAGTCAGACAGATCCAAACATAGAATTTGGGAGAGGACTTTCTGCCTTAGCCTTGAGATACCACTGCACTATTTCTTCTTCCCTCCTCTTACAGTGACCTGCAGTGTGATAGCTCATGTACATCAGCAGCTTGTTTCCCCTGCTATCACTGGTTGTTTGCAGTGTCTATCCAGTTGTGCCTAGGGAGCATCTATCTCTTCAATGCTGAGTTTACACCCCAGGATCCTTGGACAGAGGACTGTGGCCTGACATTTACTATGTGGGTGGCTGAGCTGAATGACCCTGCCAGTTCTAGGATCCAAAAATGTTCAAAAGCACTGGTTAAATTAAGGCCATGGGGTGTGAATTGAGCCAGGGCTTGGCAGGCTCAATGTGGAGTGGTGAAGTGTTGACATGGCTCACCTTCTGAGACTCTGCCCCCAGAGTGGCCATCCATGTGGGAACTCTGACTTATTGCCACTGATTCAACATTTGTCATTCTCTTTCCACTTAGATTTTAACTCAGCTTCCCAAGGGGCAGAATCATCTTGTTTCACCATTAGCTACTTACGGCACTGATGCCCCTGGCCATATGAGCAGATACTGGAATCTTGTTTATTTTGTGTCCTCATGGCCTAGGAGGAACCTGGCTCCCGGACAGCTCTTGGTGGATCTGTGGAATGAAATCTGCTGGGGAGCACACCTCTGGCTAGTCCTGACCTGCTGGTTGGATGTCTCGGGCTCTATTTAATTTCCCACAGGACTTTCTCACCCATATCCAGCTCCCCTGTATGGGCCACCTAATTCATGGGACTGTGTAACTTCAGGCTGGGAGGTGCACAGGAGATGTAATGCCCTGCTTCTTAGTGATGACCCTCCAAGGCTCAGCCACTTGAAGGGATTTCTCTGGGGTCACACAGGGAGTTAGAAGAAGAGCTGGGTTTAGAACTCAGTCTGCTGACTCCAGAATTCCATTCACTTGACCACAGGCAGGTATGGAACTCAACTTTTGGGTGGCCACTACATGTAAGCACCATGCTAAGCACGAGGGATAGGCATGCAAAAATTAATATACTACGTGCACTCACTGAGCACATGTCCAGGGTGTATTTCAGCATGGTTGTTCATATGCACACGTGGCTACAATCCCAGAGTCTCAACCTGGGGCTGCTTGGGTATTCCTCAAGGGTTCTGAGAAATTGCTGTCCCATAACCAATTCCTGCCCCCTTTTGTCAAATTCCCAAACACTCCCTCCCTATGACACTTGCTTTGAGTTCCCCAACTGATACGTGATAACATTTTTAACAGCTTTATAGAGATATCATTCACATACCATACGACATTCATTTAAACCAATTCAGTAGTTTTTAGTATATTCACATAGTTGTGTATCACCAAAATTGTAGAGCATTTTCATTATAACCAAAGGAAACCCCACAGCCCTTCTCCATCACTCCCTACCCCCTTCAGCCCTAGGCAACCACTCTTCTGTCTATAGATTTGCCTATCCTTAACATCGCATATAAATGGAATCATACAATATTTGTCCTTTTCTGTCTGGTTTTTCTCCCTTAGCATAATGTTTTCAAGATTCATTCATGTTGTAGCAGGTATCAGTACTTGATTCTGTTTGTGATCAAATTATATTCCATTCTATGGATAGACCATATTTAATCTTATCCATTTATCAATTGATGGACATTTGTTTCCACTATTTGATTATTATGAGTAATGCTATAATGAATATCCATGTGCAAGTTTCTGTGTGGACATATGTTTTCATTTCTCTTGGGTATATACTTAGGAGTGGAATTGCTGCGTCATAATGTAGCTCTATGTTTAACCATTTGAGGACCTGCCAGACTGTTTTCCAGAGCAGGTGCATCATTTTACATTTTTACCAGCAATATATGATGATTCCAATTTCTCTACATCCTGAACAACTATTGATATTATCTGTCATTTTGATTTAGTGATGTCATTTTATCTTAGCTCATTAACTGTTTCCAGTCAAGGGCTGAGTGACAAAGCAGTGTCTGTTCTGCCAGCTGTGGCGGGGTCCTGGCAAGAGTCACTTAAGGAGGCCTGCCATTCTTTGCTGGCTGCAAGGCCACTGGTAGCCTATAAAGCACCTTTAGGAGAATTAGAAGATGCTGTCCAGGCACATGTAATTCTGTGGATACAGGGCTTGGTCAGGAGACAGACTTAAGGTAATTAGGAAAAGGATAGAGGCAGGCCTAGGACTCCACACTTGGAGAGTGGAGGCAGGATGATTTGAGACCCTGCTTGCTCTTTTGGTGGGTATGACGGTGGGCACTATGGTATAGGGAACTCCCTGAACAACCATATATGTTACAGTCTTGGATGTCAGTAGCTCCAGGTGGGACAGAGGTATGGACCTCATATTCTTTTATAGCTTATGACTATTAAAACAAAAAGCTGTGCTCGCATGCCAGCAGCATCCTTGCATGCTTGAATCCTTGGATCGCCTGGGAGCAAGTCAGAAATGCAGAAGCTCAGGCCCTACTCAAGACCTACCAAATTAGCGTGTACATTTTAACAAGATCCCTCCAATGATTCTTATACACAGGGAAATTTGAAAAGTACTGGTCTGATGAATGAGTTCAGCCCTTTGCCAAGACAGGGTGGCTTCCCCGCTTATAACTGCCACACTATAGCTCCCTTCCCCCCTCCCTCCCTTTTCCTGTTGGCTTTCCCTTCATCACTGTATCCTGTAGACTTCCTTTCCTGTCTCCGACATTCCTGAGAAAAGCATGTACAGCCTTTAGGTTCCTGCTCCCTTCTCTAACTCAAAAACAAACCCAACCCTCAGAGGGCCCCTGACTTCATCTCTTGTTAAGTACTCCTGCCAGGAGTGTAGCCCCTGCCTGGCCTGACCTCCAGCAACAGCCAAACATGTCTTCAGTGATTGGTAACAGAGTCCTTGTATGGTTTTACCCTGCAGCTAAACTGGACATTAGAAAAAACTTTAGCTCTTAAGAAAGGCACAGGAGTGTTATTAGAGCCAGTCCTGCCTCTAACAAGACCTAGTCCTGGGGCTGAGACTCACTGGAACAGACCAGCTTTTAAAGACACAGCAACTATACATCTTTGTACCAGAAACCGATGACTCTGGGACTAGGGAGGAGGCAGCACCTTGGAGGATGGGTGAGGTAAACGCCAATGGGGAAGTCAGGACAGCACACCTAGCCCTTCACATAAGCCACCCCGTCCCCACCCAGCCTCATGAATGGGGCAAGTCAGGAAGGGGGCCCTCCCACATTTTCAGGGGGTCCTTAAGTGGTTCCCAAACCAGCAGTGGTATTTGGACAGGCTGAATTTGGGTGACCTGAGGAGTTTGGTGAAATGGGGATTATCTGATCCCACCTCTGTGTATTCATTTTTGCAGATCTGGGATGTGGACCAGTTATCTAGGGCAGGGGTCTGCAAACTGAGTCCAGGGCTGACCACAGATGGCCTTCCTCCTGGTTTTGTATGACCAGTGAGCTAAGAATGGTTTTTAAATTTTAAAATGGTTGAAAAATGAAAAGGAGACTATTTCATGATGCACGAAAAGTATATGAAACTCAAATGCCAGTGTCATTGGCACACAACCACAGTCATTCATTTGGGTATGGTCTATGGTTACTGGATGATACAATGGCGGTGTTGAGTAGCTGTCACAGAGACTGACTGTATGGCCTGAAAGTATGGTCTGTAAGCTGAAAGTATTTATCTGGCTCTTTACAGAAGAGGTTTGCCAACCTCTAAACTAGGGTCTTGCTACTCAAAATATAGACAGATAACTAACCTTGGAGCTTTACAGAACTGTAGAATCTTGAAACTTACCTCAGACTTAATAAATCAGAGCCTACCTTTTAACAAGATCCCTAGGTGTTTGGGGCTACTTCTCCTTCACCATGAGATGGCCCAGGACTCAGCCTTAGCCAGGAGTCTTTAAAGATGCCTGGGCCAGCATGTTGTCACTAGCATTGTACACCATACTGTTACTTTATCTGACAGATAAGTGGCTAACTTGTTCTCCATGTTGGAGGCTTGATACCTGTTGATACCGCAGACCCCATAGAAACTTTTATTCTTGCCAATTCTTGGACAAGGCCTGTTGTCCTAATCCAAAGCTGGAGGTGAACTGACCTTTGCTACCTGCTGACAAACTTCCTTGATGCTGCCTGATTTCTGGGCAGATCTCCAGATCTGCTGCCCTGCGAAGAATTCTGCTAGTTGGTGTGGCCCACAGCCCTCCACTGCCCTTACCCTGGATCGCTGCTGAGGACTGGACTTGGACATTTGTCTTTTGCAGGTTGCTGTTCCTTCAGGAGCCTGTAATCTTGCTTCTGGTCAGGAATATCCCTAATAGAACACTTTCAAAACTGGCCTCCTTGAAGCACTGCTTCCTAGAGAGGTTCACAGATGTCCTATGGGCAGCAGAATGCATTGAAAATAAGGTGAGAAATGCTGGGTTAAGTAGGTTTCTTGATTGCAGTACTGCTCAGGGTCATTGATAGGCTTCTATACCTTGTTACCCTCTGGTAGAGGACAGTGAAAAATAGTAAGGACCACAGACTCTCAAAGTATGGTCCCTAGAGCAGCAGTAGGACATGGGTACTTATTAGATATATAAATTCTCGAGTCCCACTCCAGAACTACTGAATTTGGGGATGAGGGAAGGTGTCCCGGCAGTGTGTTTTCACAAACCCTCCAAGTGATTTTGGTGCACTCTCAAACGTGAAAATATTTCCAAATTTTCTCAGAGTATCTCATTAGACTAGTGTTTCCCACTTATTGTTTTTAAAAGAAACTGTGACCTGGCTGCTGTGGCTCAGTGGATTGAGCGTCAGCCTGCGAGCCAAGTGTCACTGGCTCAATTCCCAGTCAGGGCACATGACTAGGTTGCACATAAGGTCCCCAGTTGGGGGCGCAAGTGAGAGGCAACCACACAGTGATGTTTCTCTCCCTTTCTCCTTTCCCCTCTCTCTAAAAATAAAATAAATAAACAAACAAATAAATTAGTTTTTTAAAAAAGAAACTGTTTTTGGCTTCAGGACGATGAAGATGACATTAGATTTCCTGAAGCATTTACTGGTGGTAGTGACTATTGAGGGCTCAAGGAGGGATAAGGACAGAATTAAAAACAACTTTTGGGTAACATCATCTGTCCCACATCTGCCCTGCTAAACAGCTGTGGGCACACTTGGTTAGAAGTTTCCTCCAGTTGGAAGCCACCAACTCTTGGCTGTTGGAAACATGTGTTCTTTAAAATGTGTTTTTGTATATGAACATGTGAAGAAAGCTGGGAACAGCCTTTGGGATGCATTTCTCTCCCTCTGCACATTGTCTCCCTTCATAACACTCTTCTTTCTTCCTCTACCAAATTTCCTCACCCAACTCCCTAACTCATTTTTCCAGGGCAGCCACATCCAAATGGCTTTTGCTGGTGCCCTTGCCATTGGAAAGCCTCTGGAAACTTTCGGACCTGAGGCTGTAGCCTGTCCCCAGGCAGCACCTCTAAGTACAGGACATCTGTGCATTCCTTCTCAGAGCTCAGCTCACTCCCTCTCATTCTAGAGTTTCCTTCTTCCCCATTCCATATTGTTGCCAGTGGTGTCCCCACCATGGGTCTGGATGTGAATGCTTTTTTATTCTTTGCTGTCGGAGTTTGTAAATGCAGTGTTGTCACTTAGTTTGAAAATTCCAGCCACAGTGAGGCGTGCAGGTGAGGTGAAAGGAACCCCTAAGTTTCCTTGCCCAGATCTTTGCTCTGTCTTTGTTGAGGCCGTAAGACCTCAAGAGCTGATATGGATGGGTGAGTTTTTTATTTGTTTTTGCCTTCTGAATGTAACAGAACCCCTGGGCTGCTCCAATTGAAACAGAACCCAAGGACTCTTTAGTTAGGGGCCCGATTGCCTGCCGCCAGAATTATAACTCTCAATACCAGAGTTTGGTGAAAAGAAAAAGAATTGTTTATTTGCACATAGTTCTGCCTCCCCCTCCCAGACCTGGCCAGTCTTAGGAAAGTCAGAAACACCATTTCCCTACTTCCTAGGCACAGTTCAGCTTTACCAGTAGCTGCCAATCACTCAATTCTGATTGGGGAGGTCCTTTCTGTGCTGTGGTGCCCTCCAGCTCTCAATGCAGAACCGCCTGGATTCTCAGCCTCCTTGTAAACTGCCTTCTTTCTGTAAACTGCATGGATCTCCTCTCCTTCTCAAAACTGCATGGCGAGAGCCTCTTCTTAAAGCAGCCTGGAGGCCCCCTCCTCCAAGCCACATGGAGGGAGCACACCCTAAAATGTCCGCAGCTGCTTATATATCCCTGACTGCATCCTCTCACGCAGTGGGTGTTGCAAGCAGTTCTGCCCATTCACAGAACCCTACGTAGGCTCTGTCTGCTTCTTCCCTACCAGCCCACAGTCCAAGACCCTTCCCATCTTCCTGAGTCTTGGAAGTAAAGCGGATCTTTTTGCAACAAAGTTTCCAGCTACTAGCCCCAGGCATGCAAGGGCATCCCAAAAGCTGCTTCCTTTTCCCTGTCTCCCAGCCGCAAACTCTGGGGTTTGTTTTTGGACTCCCCTGTTTCTGTAACATGAACATAATTGAAAAGAAGCAGAATCACTTCATGGTCTAGAAAACAAAGGCAGTCTGATCACCCCCAAATATGAATGTGGTGCAAAATGAGCTCTTCTCCAGTTCAGCGTCTCCTTAGCATTCTCTAGAGTTCTCTGATGCCATGTGGCGTCAGCCAGTGCCTTGATATGGAACCTTGTGCTGAAGGTATTGCTACAGCCTCCCTCATTCCTTGGTAAGTTGACTGTGTCTCAGTTGACCTCTGTGGAGGACAGTTAAGACATCGGAGGACTGTGCCAATGCTTTGTTTTCACTGTGATTACCTTGAAGGCTAGACCATTTTTTTTGTTGTTGTTGTCTCTCTGTTGAATGCAAACAGTCAAGACTCCAGGGTTTTGGGAATGCCCTTTGGTGGGAACAGGAGTTGGCATTTATTGAGGGCTCCTGCTTTGGGATGACCTCGACTGATTTGGGTGCCTGTTTTTCATTTCTTCCCTCTTCCAGCTTTAGGCCATGGACAGGAACACACATTGGCCCTTCATAATATTAAACAATAGAGGGAGACTAAATTGGACAAAAAATAATATTTTTCCTTTGGATGAGAGTAATGCCTTCATTTATAAAATTATCCTTTTAACTTTGTTTCTGTTAGCTGCGTAAAATATGGCCACAATTAAAATTTCACAAGCCACATGCCATCTTAATTGTCTTTGCTCGTGAAAGCCTGAGTGCCTGGGGACTCTGGATGCCATTGGCTCTGCCTGAAGTTTCCTTTCAGGTCTTTTGCAGAAGGTTTGAATAGAGGAAGAACATTATCTCAGGTGAAGCAGCTGTAGAAGGACGGGTGTCTTAGAGCTCATGTCTAGCAAGGATCATCTTCTCACCAGTCCCCCACCTTGCCACCATTATCTTTTTTTCTGGCTGAAAGAAAGTTAAAACTGACATCTAAGAATAGCTTTAATGGAGAAACAACTTACATAAGGGTGGTGTTGGGATGCAAGTGAGGAAGAGCCCCCGGCAGGATGGAGCCCCAGCTGCCCAGAGCAGTTGGCCAGTAAGCAGTACACTTAGTGCCTTTCCTCCCTTCCCTGTCTCCTCCCCCAGTCCTTCACTGTGCTTCCTGGTATCTTCTCCCAAACAAATACTTGCACCTTGGCTTAGAATGTGCATTTGGGGGAACTCACACAAACAATGGCTAAGCTGAAATTGAACTCATGATTTTGGTTTCTGCTTCAGAGTTCTTTTTTACTGCTGAATTCATTCCTGCTAAACAGAGCTGTCTGGGTTCGTAAGTGAAGTAGAAGGCTGACTTCTATGATGGAAGCTTGGGGAGTGTTTTAGTTACCTATTGCTGGGTAAGAAACCATTCTAAAACTCAGTGGCTTAAATCAGCAACTACCATTTATTTGTTCACGATTCTGCAGTTTGGGCAGGGCTCAGTGGGGATGGTTCATCTCTGCTCATATGGGGCAGCTCATATGGGGCAGAAGGATTCAAGGTGGTTCCACTAACATGTCTGGCAGTTCATCTGGGATGACTGGAATGGCTGGGATGTCTGGACCTTTCTCACTACCTCTTAACAGTCTCCCATTCTCTAGGTCTTCATTATCTCTCCACATTGTCCTTTTCTCCAGCAGACTAAGTGGACTTGTTTACATGCAGATGGCTTCCCCGGGAATGACACCCAAAGCCGCCAGGACACTTAAAGCCAAGGCACAAAACTGTCACAGAATCACTCCGTGACATTCTATTTGTTAAAGCAAATTGCAAAGCAGGCCTAGATTTGGGGTGGTGGTGGTAGTGGACAGACTCCACCTCTTTAGATGGGGAGAATGGTATGTATATGCAGAGTGGGAGTAATTGGTGTTGGCCAGGGTTGCAAGCAATTAACTATAGGGCTGGTATGAAAGAGCATATTGGAAACGTGAGTCTAATTTCATAGGATATTTGATGGGTGCATTCTAATTAAATGCTGGACCCCAGCGGAGCACTCCAAGTGTATTAGACTGTTCAGCTACAGAATGTGGCAGACCCAGATTCACTGCAGGGTCATAGAATGGAGTAAATCTGTGTTCCTGGGGATGTCCAAGTTTTATTTCCCAATGCTTATTGGTATTAGGACCACCCCTACTTTGCACTCCCCCACACTTCTCTTTCTCATTTTCATCAAAGGCAAAGACTTTATTAAAGAAAAGGTAACTCAAAATAGAGCATGGAAATAAATATAAAACCTGTAACTGTAAAACTTTTTGATGATAATATGGGAGGAAATATTTGTGAGCTTGAGTTAGACAAGGCTTTCTTAGATATGACACCAAAAGCATGATCTATAAAAAGTACAAAATACTGTACTTCATCCACATTTAAAGCTTCCATCCTTCAAAAGGCATAGTTAAGAGGATGAAAAGACAAGCCACAGACTGAAGGAAATATTTTCAAATTATATTTATAATAAAGGACTTTTATCTAGAATATACAAGTATATAAGAAAGCTCTCTAAACTCAATTATAGGAAAGCAAGTAACCCAATTTAAAGAGCAGACAAAATATTTTAACAGACATTTTACTAAAGAATGTTATTCAAAAAGATGGTAAACACCATTATCCATCTACTAGTTGGACAAACTCATCCAGGTTAACTTCTACTTACATCTGCCAAATGTGAACAATGCCACTTGCTCTCCTAAGGTTAGTGATTTGTAATGTACAGTGTAAATATAAGGTATGGTTATAACCCCCCAAAACAACTTGCACACATTTGTGTTCCTTGTGGAAGGCTGACTAGCCATTTTCTGTCTCCCTCACTGGACTTTATGTGACAGACACCCACAAATTGCTGGCCATAACTGTTAGGTCACCACTGGCCACTAGCAATTTGAGGCAGATCATTTACTGTAAGCTCAAGTGGACGTGGGTGCCTCCTACTATGCTTTTCCAAGCCAGCATGGTTTTTAGGGCTTCATAAAAACATTTTAAAAACCCTCTCACTGCCTACTTTTTCTGCCCTCAAGTGTCCTAATGTCCTTTCATTTCAAGGAACTTGCATCATTTTGTGCCCCATAACAAAGGGCTTTAATGTTACTTGGTACTATCAGTACTGAAGAGATTTACTTTTACCTTGATTTTTCTCTTTGAATTCATTTGTAGTCAGTGGTAAAGTCTGAAATGCATTATTTTATATTCTCATAGATCTAAAGACTCTGATTACATGAGGAGTAAAGAGTAAGTAACAGAACATTTTTCATCTAGCTTCTAAATTTGGGAAAAGAAGCTTGGATGAACAGCTCCAGTGTCCCGAATAATTTTCCCTTTCTGTGAATCCCAAAGACCCCTCTTCATGCATTTAGCATTCCTGAAATTCCTGAAGTTAAAAAAAAAAATGCTGCGAGGGGAACACACAGTGTTTTTTGTTTTTTTTTTAATAGCTTTATTAAGGTATACTTGACATATAATAAACTCCACCGTATTACCTTTGCACCGTTTTCAAAAATTAATTGGCAGTTCTTTTTGCAGCTCTCTTTCTGTGTTCTTTATTCTAATCTATTGATTTATGTGCCTATGTCTTCACCAATACCCCATTATTTTGATTACTATAGTTTTGTTAATAGTCTCAAAATTGGGTAGTGTACTTCCTTGCTTTTCATCACTTTGAATACTTCTTGCCAGTCCCTTCTTGCCTGCAAAATTTCTTTAGAGAAATCAGCTGATAGTCTTATGGGAACTTCTTTGTAAGTAACTCTCTGCCTTTCTCTTGCTGCTTTTAAGATTTTCTCTTTATCTTTAACCTTCGGCTAGTTATGATGTGTCTTAGTGTGGTCCTCTTTGGGTCTGGCTTGTTTGGAATCTCTGTGCTTCCTGGACTTGTATGTCTTTTTCCTTCTCCAAATTTGGGGAGTTTTCTTTCATTATTTTATCAAATAAGTTTTCAATTTCTTCCCCTTCCTCTTCTCCTTCTGACATCCCTATCATTCGGATGTTGTTACTTTTGGAGATGTCCCAAAACCATCATATTCTCTCATTTTTTTGCATTCTTTTTTCTCTGTTCTGTTGGACTGTTTATTTCTTCCTTGTGTTCAAAATTGTTGACTTGAACCCTGGCTTTCCTCCCTTCACTGATGGTTCCCTATGGATTTTTCTTTATTTCACTTTGTGTAACCTTCATTTCCCCCCTTCTGCTTTTGCTGTACTCAGTGACTTCTCTGAGCATTCTGATCACCAGTGTTTTGAACTTTGTATCTCGTAGATTGGCTATCTTCATTTCGTTTATGTACTTCTTTTTCTGGGGTTTTGTTTTGTTCTTTTATTTGGGCCATATTTCTTTTTTTAAGTATATTTTATTGATTATGCTGTTACAGTAGTTTCAGTTTTTTCCCCTTTGCTCCCCTCCACCCTGTAACCCCCTTCCCTCCAGCAATCCCACCCCCCCTTAGTTCATATCCACGGGTCATGCATATAAGTTCTTTGGCTTCACCCTTTCCTATATTATTCTTAACTTCCCCCTGTCTATTTTGTACCAACTGATTATTCCTCTTAATCCCTGCACCATATCCCCATTTCTCCCCTTCCACCCTCCCAGCTGATAACCCTGCAAATGATCCCTATACCTGTGATTCTGTTACTATTCTGGTTTGCTTAGTTGGATATTGTTTTTACTTTTTAAATTCAGTTGTTGATAGTTGTGAGATTGTTGTCATTTTAGTGTTCATAGTTTTGATCTTCTTTTTCTTAAGTAAGTCCCTTTGACATTTCATATAATAATAGCTTGGTGATGATGAACTCCTTTAGCTTTACCTTGTCTGGGAAGCACTTCATTGGCCCTTCCATTCCAAATGATAGCTTTGCTGGATAGAGTAATTCTGGTTGCGGGTTGCCTTTCATCACATTGAATACTGCTTGCCAGTCCCTTCCTGCCTGCAAAGTGTCCTCTGAGAAATCAGCTGATAGTCCTATAGGCATCCACCTGTAGACAACTCTCTGCCTCTCTCTTGTTACCCCCAGGACTCTGTCTTGATCTTTCACCTTTGGCATCTCAGTCATGATGCGTCCTGGTGTAGTCCCCTCTGGGTCCAGCTCGCTGGGGACCCTTCGTGCTTCCCAGACCTGTATATCCATCTCCTTCATAAAATTTGGGAAGTTTTCCTCATTTTTTTCAATTCTTGATTCCTCATTCTGTACTGGTTGACTGTTTTTTTCTTCCTTATGTTCCAAATCATTGATTTGAATCCTGGTTTCCTTCCCTTCACCATTGGTTTTGTGTGGACTTTCCTTCGTTTCACTTAGCATAGCCTTCATTTCTTCTCTTAGGTGTTTGCCGTACTCAAGCATATCTGTCAAGCCTGTGAGCATCTTTATCACCAATGTTTTGAATTCTGCATCTGTTAGGTTGGCTATCTCCTCATCGCTTAGTTCTCCCACTGAAACCTTGATCCGTTCCCCCTTTTGGGCCATACTTCTCTGTCTCCTCATTCTGACAGGCTCCCTGTGTTTGTTTGCCTCTGTGTCTTCGGTAGAGCTGTAGCTCCTGTTATGTTGTAAGGGGTGGAGCCTTAGGGATTTGTCAGTACAGGGCGACCCATTTCACCACATTGTGGTGCTGTTTGTGGGGGAGGGGCCTGAGAGGGAACAATGCCTCCTGTCCAGCATTCGCCCCTTTTCCAGGCACTTCTCCCACTTGCGCACCGGTTCTAGCTGCTGCCCTGGCTGTCATTCCCAGAGTGAGTGGGTCTGTGGATGTTCTAGGACCTTTAAACAAGAAGACTCTGCTGAGAGACTGGCAGTTTCTGCCTCTGCCCCAGCCCCCACTGGTCTGCACACTCAGAAGCAATGAGGCTTGATTTTCCTCAGTGCTGGGACTGTGAGCTGCGAGGTCTGGCAAGGAGCTGGGAAAGCCCCTCTCTCCTGACTTTTTAAAACGTGTGACTGCAGTTTTCAGCTGGCCTGCCGCTGACCCTGCTGTTGTCACCAACACACCGCATCCTATCAGCCCCTCCTACCTGTCTGGATGAGTATTTCTCCTTTATATCTTTGTTCACTGGACTTCCATGCAGTTTGATTTTCTGGAACTTCTGGTTGTTTCTAGTTTTGAGGTAGTTGTATTCCTTCTTAGTTGTGGAGGGAGATACAGTGTGTCTACACCTCCATCTTGGCCGGAAGTCCGCCATATTTCTTTGTCTCCTCAATTTGGCAGTGTCCTCGTGTTTATTTCTGTATATTAGGTAGAGCTGCTTTTACTCCCTGTCTTAGTAGCGTGGCCTATGTAGAAAAGGCACCTGTAAATTGTGTGGGGTGGAGCCTTAGGTAATTGTCAGGGTGGGGCAACCCATTTCACTGCTTTGTGGCTCTGTGTTGGCAGGAGGGAGGACTTGGAGTGAGGACAGTGCCACTACCTGGTTTCTGGAGGTTTGCGCAGCACTTGTCCCATTTCAAGTCACTTCACCCACTTCCTGTATACAACTGGCACCATTCCAGCTGCTGCCCTGGTGGTAACACCCAGATTAAGTGGGGTTTTGTATGTTTCAAGTCCGTGCAGGCTGTTTAAGTGGTGAAAATCCAGCAGTTTCTTTCGTTCCCCCCCGTCCCACACACACACACAGCCAGAGGTAATGGTGCTGGAACCCTGGGCTGTGGTGGCCCAGGGCTGGGATCACTAACCCTTCCAATTTTTATCCACCATACATGAATGCGGGACCGTCTGTTCCACCACTTCTCCGTGTCACACCACGTCTCCACCCATCTCCATGAATCTGCCCCTCCTATCCTTCTGGATGAACATGTCTTTAAATCCTTGGTTGTCAGACTTCCATATAGCTCAATTTTCTGATGGCTCTGGGTGTTACTAGTTTTGAGATATGGTTGTAATTCTTTCTATCATTGCATGAGGAGACAAAGCATGTCTATCTACACCTCCATCTTGACCAGCATGATTAGGCTTAAAATCATAAATTAACATATATCTATCAAAGTCAATAACAGTAATAATTATTATGGTTGTAGAAATAAAGCTTCTTCTAGCTTCCTCCTTCTTGCTTTGCCTTCATTTTTTTGCTCTTTATCTAATTTGTTAGGGTGGAAGATTAGATTACTGTTTTGAGTTCTTTCCAATTTTCTAATATGTGCTCAATGCTATAAATTTCCCTCTAAGCACCCCTTTAACTGCACCTCACTACACTCTTTCTCCTCTCCTTCTTGAACTCTGATGCCTTGAATGTTAGACTGTATGATCTTGTCCCACAAGTTCCTAAACAAGAGAAAAAATTGAGAAAAAAATTAACCAAGCAAGGGGAACAGAGAGAAGGACAAAAAGCCGTGGGTGCTCTCCTCACTCTCTTGAGAGCACAGCTTTTCCAATCAGAAAGGTTCCCCTTACTCAGTTTTAGGTGACAGCAGGCCCCTGCTGCTAATGCTATAGCTGCCACTGCTATCACTCCTGCCCTTTGCTATCTCAAGATTACCTGGGGACTAGAGAAAAGAAAACAAACAAAAGGAGAACAAAGAAAACTGGAGGATTTTCCTCACTCACTGGGAGCATCAGGAGTCCCCTTTCCCATTCTCTGAGCTGCAGGTAGAGAGCTGCTTCTGAAACTCTCTCTCTCTGCATCCAGTATTTGGGCTGACTTGAGTTCAGCCCATGGAAAAGTCACCACCAATTCAAATTCTGTCTTCTCCAGTCTGCCTGCTAATGTTTACTTTTCAGAGTCTTCAGATAGCTGTCAGTATATTGTTCAGGTCTTTTAGTTGCATTCAGTAGCAAAGACAAGGTAGAGTGTGTTTACTCCATCTTACCCAAAACTGGAATCTTGTGACCTTTTTCTTAAAATGGTACTTGATTTTTTTATGGTGGTCAAATAGGTGCTTTCCTTCCTCCCTTCTTTCTTTCTCTCTTTTCTTTCTTCTTTCCCATATTTTCTTGACTGTGGTACCAAGTATATTGTTAAGCCTTGATAAATGACTTTTGACTTTGTTGAAGATGGTACAATTCTTTTGCATAAAGTTTTGTTTTTTAAGTATATTTTATTGATTATATTGTTACAATAGTTCCAATTTTTTCCCCTTTGCTCCCCTCCGCCCAGCACCCCCCTTCCCCAACCATCTCCTCCCCAAGTCCATGCCCATGGGTCGTGCATACAAGCTGTCCTGCCTCACCCTTTCATATATTCTTCTTCTTTTTTTTTTAAATAATTAATTAATTAGTTAAATATTTTAACAATAAAAAATAACAATCCCTCCCTCTCAGACTTAAGACCCTTTACAATCTTATAAAGGACAATGGACGAAGGTCTCGAGCTCCTCTAGCTGCTTCAAGCTGGACATGGTCGTCGTCCTACCTACCCTTGGGTCAAGAAATCCCTAATAAGAGTGGGGGTGTAGAGG
Organism: Furipterus horrens; assembly: GCF_987537825.1. Lineage (NCBI taxonomy): Eukaryota > Metazoa > Chordata > Mammalia > Chiroptera > Furipteridae > Furipterus > Furipterus horrens. Next base: position 93,206,766 of record NW_028327187.1, read on the forward strand.
GGAGGGTGGCCATCCCACAAGGGGAAGGATCGTGCAGACTCCAGGTTGGTTGGCTGTCTCTGGACAACGGCATGCTTGGTTTAACAGGCTGGAATCCTTGTTGTATTCTGGGGGCAACAGGGTTAAAGGACATCATTCAATCCGTAACCACTAGATGACAAAAGACAGGTATTAATTTTTCAATGTCTCACATTAGGGAAAAGAAGGGCTTCTTTGGAGGAAGGTATGCCAGGTACATCTCACCTGTCCAAAACCCTTTTGCCCATTATACTTAGTTTGAACTGAGGGAAATATTTTAGGTTTCCCCCCTCTCAGGCCTCTGGGCTCATTCTGTCCAAGCCATTAGGATAGAAAAGAGAAACCAGTTTTAAAGTGAAGCCCACAGACCACCCCATTCTTTACCAACCCAGCCATTTAGTTCAGCCAAACCATTGAGTCTCAGGAGGCAGCAATGCAGACAGGATTAAGTGAGGCCTATACGTACAGACAATCACTCAGGTAATGAGATCGTAGGCTTATGCCCTTTGAAAACAGAAAACACATGTTAATTTATGTAACATAACCCACATACAAGTCTCTAAATCTGTAGGACTGTCTTATCGGAAAGACATCCAGTTGCAAGGCATTTGACATTCTTCTTGTCTCTGGTTCAATTTTGCTCATTTGTTTGTGTTGTTCATTAGTTTCCTGTAACAGGTGATAGCATAAGGTAATTTTCTTTTGTTGCCTGGCATATTTCGCTAAGCATAATTCTCTCTAGTTCCAATCATGTTGTTGCAAATGGTAGAAGTTCCTTCTTTCTTTCAGTACTTATTCATTGTCATTTTCCCCCTTTGTACTCGTGTTCCTCTCTGTCTCTCTCTGTTTCTTCATCTTAAAGCAGACCCTTTAGCATCTCTTGCAATGTTGGTTTGGTGGAGATGTATTCTTTTAGCCTTCTTTTGTCTTGGAAACTCCTTATTTCACCTTCCATTTTGAATGAGAGCCTTGCTGGGTAGAGTATTCTTGGTTGTAGGCCTTTGTTTTTCATTACTTGGAATATATTTTGCCATTCCCTTCTGGCTTGTAGTGTTTCTGCTGAGAAATCTGATGATAGCCTTATTGGAGCTCCCTTGTATGTTATCAGTTGTTTCTCTCTTGCTGCTTTTAGGATTCTCTCTTTGTCTTTGAATGTTAGCATTTTAATTATGATGTGCCTTGAAGTCGGCCTGTTGGGGTTCATCTTCATTGGGACCCTCTGTGCTTCCTGGACTTGCATGATTCTTTCTCTCTTCATGTTAGGGAAGTTTTCTGTCATTAGTTTTTCAAAGAGGTTTTCTATCCCTTGCTCTTCTTCTTCTCCTTCTGGAATTCCTATGATACGGATATTATTTCATTTCATGTTGTCCTGCAGCTGTCTTAGAGCCTCTTCAGTCTTGTTCAGTCTTTTTTCGTTTCGTTGCACTGTCTGTGAGTTTTTGTCTACATTGTCCTCCAGCTCGCTGATCCGATCTTCTGCTTCCTCTAGCCTGCTTTTAATTCCTTCTACTGTGTTCTTCAATTCAGAGATCGTATTCTTCATTTCCTCCTGGCTCTTATTGATAGCTTCCATGTCCTTTTTGATGCTGGTATAATTCTCAGTAAGTTCCTTATAGTTCTTCTGGAGTTCACTGTAGTTTTTCTGGAGTTCTTTGTAGTTTCCGCTGAGCTCATTGAGCTTCTCCATAATCCATGCTTTCAATTCCATATCTGATAGTTTGCTCCCCTCTATTTCATTTAGCACTCTTTCTGGGAACTCTACCTTTCCTTTTGATAGGGGGTTGTTTCTCTGTCTCCCCATTTTGTGTCTCCTATTGTTTGTTGGTGCTTCTTAGAATGATCTGCACTTCCTGGATCTGCCCCTGGTGGCGTCAGATCCTGTACCAGTCTGGGCCTAGGCAGCCTGTTGGAGACTTCCAGGGATCTACTGCCTTTGTCTGACTCCTTTAGTTGTTAATCTATTCAATCTGTGATTAGCCGTCAGGCTTAAGGACTGTGGGTGTGGCAGCTTAATTCCTGTAGGCAGGGCTTTTGCTTCCCCTCAGGCTGATGCCACTTAGGCTGATGCCACTTGGCCGGGAATGGTCTGCCTGCAGCACTGGGGATGAGTCAGCACTGGGACCCGGCCGGCTGTTTCCCCAGCTCTCCCCTCAAAGCCACCACACCAAACTCTCCCCAAGCATTTCCTGTCCTCTCTGTCTTCCCTCTGCTTGTGCCCAGGGTAAGTGGGGGCAGAATATTTTCATATGTGATCCGCTTAAGAGCTCTTTTTCTCCAGCTGTTTCTCTCCCGCTAGCAAGAAACCCTGTGGCTTTTCGCTTTTCTCAGCTGGATACTATTTTACTTTCCACTCTGTTGCTGTAGGCTGGGAAGCTCAGCTGGGAGTTTAGACCCTGCCTTTCTCAGGGGGAACCCCCAGCTGATGAGCTGTTTCTCAGTCCCTTCAGCTGCTACCCGTGTGAGCCCATCCAGCCCCTTCCACGTCTCCGCACTCCCTACCGGTCATGTTGTGATGTAGCGGCCTTTTCTGTCTCTCCGTGGTTATAGGACTTCTCTCCAGCTAGTGTTCAGTTGGTTATTCCAGATGATTTCTCCAAAATTACGTTGTAAATCCAGACTAGTTCTGGGAGGAAGTTAGTGTAGCTTCCACTTACTCCTCCGCCATCTTGTTTCTATCTGCATTAAGTTTTATAAATATTACAATTTAGAGAAATGATTGGAATGCTCATCGTTGGAAAACACTTTATGCTTTTCAAAACTATGTCTACTAGGATGAGAAAAGAATCACAACTTAAAAAGTTGGGAATACTGATCTTACGACCTCACCCTGAAAATTCAAAAGGACAATATATCTGTATCTGATATGGGTACGAGTTACTTTTGTTTCTTTAAGTAAATCTAGTTTCATCCAAAGCCCTTTTCATGATGTAATACCAATAAATCTATGTTAATAATTAAAAGACCATGAAGAACAATTATGTATCAAATGCTTTATATCCTTCTTTTGCTTTATTACCTAGCTCATCTGAATAGTGAATGAGCAATGCCACCCGTAGCCTGAAAAATGAAAATTGTGGAATTGGGGGAGATTCAGTAAAACATGATCTTTCACACAGATGAGGCTTTTGGTAAAGGTTTCAATTAATTGCTTTTGTTTGGGCACTTGTATTGGTATCATCAAACATTGAACAGCTTCAAAGCATAAGTGAAATTATATCTACTTATCTATGAAAGGGTGAACTATGAAGAACTGTGTGGCTCCTTTTCCACTGTGGTCAGATGACAGCTTTCTGAAATAGACCCATGGACTTGGTCATATACTAGGTGGCCCTAGCTCAGATGATTGGATTAGCTTCCTACTCCACCCAAGCTATTTCTATTAACAGATGAACCAGCCACACATCCTTATATTAAGCAGACATCTGAAATTGACTGAAGCTTAAGTCCAGTGATAGCTGAGGCTCAGAAAACATTTGTGTTAACATGTAAGTTCTGTTTAAAACATCAGCAAAATCCAATACCCCAATTTAATAGTCTCTTTTGAAGTCTTCTCTTGTAAATCAACAATGTTAACATGTAATTAATCATTAGCTCATAAAAATACTGCAGAAATACAAATCTGAATTGAAGTCTGAAGTGGAACCATGTTCTTTTGAACTAGAGCAGCCATTCCTGGTATCTGATATCTCTCCTTTTCTCCAGCCAGTCTGTCATTTATCGGTTCCATCTTCCTCCTCATCTGTGTCCTTCTGCTCACACTCATGAAATCAATTCTTTCCCTTTGATACAATGCCTGTGTCTTAATTTAAAAATTTACAGCAGAATGCACCAACTCCACATTTAAACAGGAAGAAATGAGGGCTCTAAGAGATGGTGTGGCTGGCCACAGTCACACAGCTAGGTGGTGGCAGAGCTGGATGAGGCTTTCCAGCACCCTATCGTTCTAGTACCACTCTTCTAGAAAGGCAATGTGTTGTTCACAGAACCTCACCTCTGAAGGTCCAACATTGAATTTTTAATCCACTCACAACTCAAGATAACACACTGAGTTTTTAATCTGCTCACACTTTTCGCTTCACATCTTTTAAGTATATGAAAGAAAAGCAACTTGTGAGGGCATTAGAAGTCAGGATAGTGGCACAATTCTGGTCATGTTGTGTTTCTTGATCTGGGTGCTTTTACATGGGTGTGTTCAGTTTGTGACAATTCATTAAGCAGTGCACTTTTCTTGAAGTGAAACATTTATTAAAAAGTGTACAGAAGAGGGATGACTCTGGTGGTGGGAAGATTGGGAAAAGTGCAGAAGATGAGACAATTGGCATATGGCATAATCCCTGATTTTTTTACTGGGGCCTCAGAACTTAATATTCTATGAATGCCCTTTATTATGCAACAAGTCACCTCATCCATCTTAAAAATTCATTTTCCTCTTTAAAGTTTTTTTTATCTTGATCTCCAGGGTACTTTTACTTCCTGGCGCCTGCATAATCTTTGTACCGTCAGTGCTGCAGAATCCTATTTAAAAAGAGGCATTTGCCGCAGCTGCAGATCATAGTGATAATCATGCCGTGATCTTGGCCCCCACCCCAGGTTACTTGCTTGTTTAATATTTACTGTGCATGCTTCTAACAAGCCAGGGCACATCTGGACTTCCAGTTTTCCTGCATGTCTGTCCTCTAAGGCTCCAACAATATGTGTGAGTGTGCCTGTAGCTTCTTTTCTAAATAACAGCACCAAAACCTTTTGTTTTTCTCTCTTTTGACATTGAATCTGAAACATATGAAATGATTATTCTTTGAGGCTTCTTCCTCTTCCCTCTCCCCACCTTTCTTTTTCAGTAAGGGAAGGGGCAAGAACCCAAGTTTGTAAGCAATGGTGCGTTGAATGCCATAGATCCTTCCCTCCTCCCCTGGGCTGATGAAATTTTCTGTAGGTGTTCATCACCCTGCCTTTTTCTCTTATTTTGAGTATTTTTCCATCCCTTCCTCCCCAAAGGTTGCTTTTCAGTGACATAAAGGTCAATCTGGGGTCTGTGTGTGAGATACTATTTGGTATTATAATGTCACAGAACCACAGAATCTTAAACTTGCAAAGGGCCTTAGAGCTGCACCTTACTTCTCAGTGCAGAAAGCCCCTGTCTAGCTTCCCCTACCAGCATGCAACAGCCTTGTGGGAACACTTCCAGGCTCAGGGAGCTTTGATGGTGTCACAAGATGGTCTCAAAGCTTTCAAAAATCCTGCCTCACATTGGCCGAAGCCAGTCTCTGGGTAATTTCAAAACACTGTCACTATTTTTCACTTGAATTATGGTATGCAGAGCAAGTCTCTTTGTATTCTCATCCATGAGAAATCAGAGCATAGGGATTCTATATCCTTTAAGTCTAATTTTCTTCAGACTATAAATCTAAAGTTTCCTCACCATTTAATAAACTTTTTAGTTATTTGTTTACTTATTTACTTGTTACTAAAGCTAGCCCCCATTGGTTGCCTTTTGTTTTGACTTTCTAGCATCTTTTAGCACATCTGTGTCATTCTCAAAGTGTGGCCCCAAGAATTGGCCTAAGTGGCCTGGTGGTTCACCTAATCTGGTTGATTCAGGATAAAAGAGTCTTCCGTGGTTTAGTCTCTGTCCTCCTGCTTGTCACTGTTGCTTTCCCCTTTTTAGAAGGCATTCCACCTTGCAGCTCACAGTGTGTGCAACTACCTGATCACCCTCTCCCAAATATGCCAGGGCAGGTTCACCCATACTGGGTATAATACAGCTTAATGTAGGAAGAGAAATACAAGAATTTTTGTTTATAATCTCTACTATATTCCTCCTTGTAGATTTCTAACCAGCCACTGCCTCTGATGATTTCACGTGTGATTTCTGCCCATTTGTAACCACCTCTGCTGCTGCCCTGCCTCATCTCCCCTCAGCCCACCTGCCAGTTCCCCTGCAGTGAGGTGGACAGTTCCCACTGGTGCTGACAGCTTTTCACCTCAGATGTCCCTGTGTCTTAGACGTTTTGCCTGCAGGATTTCTCCAGTATTGTGGGCACTTGCTCATCAGGAAGTTCTGGAACAATAAGAGATATAACACCCCTGGGGCCAATCCTATGCCAAGGAGGTGAAGGAGTCACTGGATAAGTACCCAGGCTTCCATGTTCCCCAGAGGTTCCCCAGCGGGAAGGAGTCCCGGTTGTCCTCAGAAGTAGTCCGCTTTTTAGCACAGCTTTATGGACTTCTCTTTTTTTCCTTCCCCTACTTTCCCACTATGCTTCCTGGGATCCTCTTCCAAATGACCTAGCTATACCCGAGTCCTCATCTCAGGGTCTGCATTGAAAGGAACAAACCTAAGATCTGTTCTCTCCAGGTTTGTACCTTCTGCAAGTTTCTTAATTCTGCTTTACTC